>NC_090282.1:35494553-35831338 GCF_037392515.1 Haliotis asinina
GAGCGGGATGCGGCAGGTAGAACGCAAGGAGAAAATTGAAGAAATTGGGCCAAAGGGAAAAGATGGGAACAACGTAAGAAGAGAATTGAAGGAAGGAGTGCAGAGGGACGAGACAGGTAGAACGTAAGGAGAGAAATAATGGAAGGCGGTCACAGGTATGGGTATACCGTGCATACTGTTATTTGCTTGGCAGCCTAAATGAATACGAAGCTCATTTACACCACGACCCGATTATTTGGTTTGCCAAAGTCATCTGTGATATCATATATAATCTTGTTGGATGTCAACATTGTCGTTTTTTTTTTCGTTGGCTAAATCTGCTGAATCACTTCAGTGCTGGAAATGAAAAAAACGTGGCAATGGATACCGATAGGTGGTTGTCCACTTTGTCCTGTGTGTAAAACTGATACTATTTGACGAAATCAGTACGGGTATTGAATCATGCAGACTAAATATTTTCTTCACAACTTTTTTTATGTAAATTATATGTTTTTAAAGTAACTTGACTAAGATGGGAACTTTGTTTATGCTCCCCTAAAATTGACAGCGTGATGCATCCTTCCACGTTGGGTGGGGTATCACTAAGGTTGTAGGTAAAGGATTTGGTCGACGGGTTGAAAAACAATAATAGTAACAACAGACTCCCAGTATTTTAATAGTCAGTAGTAGAAAATACACCATGTATACCGACTATTACAGAAGGACAGCAGATTTAATATTTGAAGATACACGTCATATGCAGCTTTTATGTTACTAGTAGTCATATTCACCAGAAACTTGATTCGCAGACACGCCTTCACATCGTGAATATTGCAAACAAATATGGGTGAATATTTTCCTTATCACACTACTCCATAATCAAACACGATAATTTGGACAAAACCTCTAAGCGGATGAACAAACAATCTCTCAGCCATTTGATGACGCTGCAGTACACGTACTTCCTTGTGCGCAGTGAAAGAAGGACAATGTTAGTCATGACGATATGATGTGATTTAGTATACATGTATATGCCTCTAAACCGGACGCTACCACCCAGTAGAGAGCCAACGTCCAATCAGTCATGGTGACACTTTTACTTTGGTTACTACCATTCATCTTGCCGGGTCGTCAAAGGTAAAAATTTTCAACCAGTTTCTTTCATATAAAGATACTCATGAAAGGTGAAAGGTTTGCTGCTAAGTGAGGAGATGTTGTAACTATGGTGTCGGTGGGTGTGACTATGTGACTTGTCAAGTCGCACAATGTAACGATTGACTATCAGATAATAAGTTTTGACATTGTAACGATTGTCTTACAAATAATGTCACGCAAGGTAAGGATTGTCTGACAGATAATAAGGTCACTCACCGCCAGATCACAGATTACAATTATTGTCTGAGTTTTAACAAGGTCACACATTGTAACTTTTTTCTGACATACTATCAGGTCACACATTGTAACCATTTTTCTGACAGATAAAACTGTCATCCATTGATCTTACACTGCATCTGGCTTACATTGTATTGACTGCCTGGCAGTTAATCAGGTCACACATTGCAACGACTGTCTAACAGGTAAAAACTTAAAGGTCAAACATTGCAACGACTGTCTGATAAATAATAGGGACTGTAAAACACCGTAACTATTGCCTATATTTGTCAGGTCTCACGAACTATGTGCACGGTTAAGCTTACAATAAGATGACAGTTTCGCCTATATACCTTACTTGTGTCAGCGCGACCAAGTACTCGTTACTCATTCCCTCTTGACTCGTGTCTGTGTATCCGTTTTCCCATCTTAGGCGAGTGAAATTTATGATTGACAGTGTTTGTTTAGTGGTATTTTCGTTGTACGGTTGGTTCAGTGTCCTACAGGTGCAACGGATAATCCCGTCTGGACACAACGGTATAACTGTATCATTGTAGAATATGTGCGAGCCATTTACCTGACATGCTCGGGAATGTGCTTGAGATATGGGTGGGATGTGGTAAGATGTGGTGAGAAAATGTGAATTTTTCTTGCATTCTGCTTCAAGTTTTACAGATTTCGTCTCAATTAACGATCCCTTGCACTTCAAACACACTCCAGGCCTCACCCCGCTTTCTCAATATATACATGAGACAGGACAACTGAAATGAATAAATTAGACTATGGCGAACGAGATCACATGGATGATGTTTTCACCAACATTCCATCAAAAACACAAATAGTCTTTACGTATTGTACGTATGACAGCAAGTTATCCCGGCCTTTTGTGTGACGATCAAAAACTGCTTTAACCACTCGGGCGCCCTGCTGACCCTTCACCTTCACTGACACTACGTATCTGACTCTAAATAATCCGACATGATTATCGTTTTTTTAATGGTATGTTTTACAATATTTTTGCATCTTGTTTTCCAGGACACTTTGGCGATATACCGTACCATATACATTCTGATTTCTGTCTGCCCTCAATGACCAGCTGCGATGGACAATGGATGATCGGATACTGGAGCTCCTGAAACAACGGTTGAAGTTGTGTCAATGTGAAACTAATTCCTGGTGTCCCCGAGTCCTCATATTGCTCAAATAAGACTTCAGTAAGGACTCATTGCGTCAGTGGTCTCAATAGAAATTGTGAGCAGGATGAACACTTCCACACTTTCGCCGACTGACAATGAAACTGATCCCCCGAGAAACATGAACAGAACCCTGGAGGACGTCAATGACGCTATGGCCATGACGTTGCTCCCAGTCATGCTGTACATAGGAGTGTTAATGATTGTTGGTTTCGTCGGCAACGTCATGGTAGTCTACGTCTTCATCTTCAAATTCAGACGTGGAACGCAAAATTTCCTAATAACCTGTTTAGCCGTGTTTGATCTAATCAGCTGTTTGATGGCAATGCCTACAGAGATTGTGGATGTCCGCTATTTCTACATGTTTGACTCTGAATTTGCATGTAAATTATTAACCTTCGTGACAACCTTCTGTGCAATGTGTTCAGTATTTACATTACTTGGCATCGCAATTGACCGATACATCAAAGTATGCCGCCCGTTAACAAACCAGGTAAAGGTGAAGCATGTAAGGATCTGGATTGTCATTGTTGTGTTTGTTGCACTTGGATTTTCATGGCCTTCTTTGATCATCTATGGAATAAGATCTGCAGATACAGATGAGCCACATATTACAGGCAGGGACTGTTCAACAGCTGACCAGATGATTGGCACACAGTATCCGCTGATATATAACATTGTGTTGGCAGCTGGTCTTCTCATCGCAACAACTGTGCTCTTGGTGCTATATGTGTTCATACTTAAAGCCATAAAGATTCACAGAAGCCATATGAAAGCACGTGCTTCTTTTGCATCTGATACGGTTGTTTCAACGATAGAAATGTCAAACAAAGGTATTTCGGAACCACACTATAGAACTGATGTTAAGAACAGCTTCAAGAATAGCGAGAGACGGAATAAGACGACTGTAATTGCATTCTTGGTGACGATTGTATTTGTGTTGAGCTTCCTTCCGCATCTTGCTCTCATGTGTACCCGAGCCATCATTAAAGACTTCGACCATGACTTAAGAGGATCGTCCCTTGTTGCATTCAACATATTCATTCGTTCCTACTTTGTCAATTCTGTGGCTAATCCTATAATATACGGCGTTCTGAACTATAAGTTCAGAGAAGAGTCTGTGTGGCTGTTTAGAACTGTTCTGTGCTGTAGACGACGGCGTGTTCAAATTACCCAAGAGCCTTCATTTACATCGTTTTCTTGATGGATATGTGCTTTACCTCCGTATGGATTCTAAAATGAGTATTGCGATGTTTTCATATTGGGGAGCGCTATCTAGCATCTCTAACTGAATAGACAGTTCAAATGTGAATGGATTAAAAAATTATTCATTTTCCTGTTGTACCGTTTTCTCGCAATTGTCATAAAAAATTCAAAGTACCGGTGTTCGTAGCTTGTTTCCATATTGTACATTCAGTCAGTATAGCAATGCGTTTGCGTAGAAAAATATATCATAGAGAATTCTGATTTGCATTTATGGCTGGTTATAAATACGGAATGTTACATACACATAAACATACAAACATGCCATATTACATGGCAGCCTAATGTTGAACAACTTGTAGAATGAGCGAGATACCAGAGAAAACCTGCGTACCCTGTTTAGAAAATATCATTTAAGGAATTGAGAGAGTAGCGCAATTAATGTTAAATTGTGATCCTACTGAGTTTATAGAGTTGAGGAAATATACCAATGTCGGTTCAAATTAATAACAAGTAATTTAGCCTAGAAGCCCCAACAGCCCAATGAAGACAATCACGTTATGTGTCTATGACAGTTTGTTTCAGTTTGTACCTTACAAAAGAAACACACGGGAACATGCATTCAACTAACGGTTAACTTATGTCCTGGCTTTCATACAGCTCCAACCTTTGTTATTTACGTTTAACATCAATTGAAGTACAACCGAGCATGTTGTTTCTACGAAAGTCTGAAAGAGGGTTACATTAACCTATAGGAATCTTCAAATATTAAAGGGGCGGTGGGGTAGCCTAGTGGTTAAAGCCTTCGCTCGTCACGCCGGAAACCCGGGTTCGATTCCCCACATGGGTACAATGTGTGAAGCCCATTTTCTGGTGTCCCCCGCCGTGACATTGCTGGAATATTGGTAAAAGCGTCGTAAAACTAAACTCACTCACTCACTCACTCACTCAAAGGCCTCCGTAAACCTTTCAACAAGCTTTATGGTGGATCTGTGGAAGACGTTTTCAATTTTGCGCATTAGTGACGAAATTATGTCTGAATAAAATGTGTTATTATTACATGCTGACCACTTGACGTGCCTTTATGTGTGTTTGTGACTTGTTCTCCCAGTTGGACAGGACTCCTGAACACCTGGTGTCATCATAATTTGATACTGATTCATGAACGCGTGCTCATCACACTGGTGGAAAAGATTCTGCTATAAACAGAAACTCCTTTTGGCAGGGACTTTGTCATACTAGGAAAATGTCTTGTTTCTAAGTTAAAATATTTTTCCGGAAATACTTCTTATCAAATTTTTGACGTAGATGGAAAATATAAAACGTTTAGCATTCCCATCCCCACCCCAATCCCCCACACCCCAAAAGGTCATATCTTTAACATGCTCAAAATAAGGAAAAACATGTTTGTTTTTTCATTTGACTATAGTGAATTCCTAGATTCAGCTTCCTTGTTAACAAAGTATAGTATGGATAGTAACTACGTATACTCCTTGTTGGCAGGAAGGTCTAAGACATTGTACTGCTTTATCACGTGTTAGGAGTGAGTGACGTTTCACACGAGGCAATTTAAAGTCACGTCGACAGTAACTGAGGCCTATGTGACGAACACATGCGGCTCAACCATGTAGAGAATCTCCACATATGATATACCATGACAGTATGAACGTCTTTTAAAGACCGCAGTCAGATATATTTCAGCTGCTTGGTATAGTCATACCCGTACTTTATATGTATCCTCGAACTGTGCTGGAATTATAGATTTACACAGGGCACAGAATGGGCACGACTCCAAGACTCACAAGAACCAATACTGGTGCTACGATACTACCATGAAATTCGAAGCTATTTCATCAATGACTTTGACGTTTACTGTGCTATTAATACTCCTTTTTTCCAGGAAGATGGATATTCGCGGTGCCTGACCTACTGATCAAGACCAAGTCGCCTCAGGCATACAAATGTAGTGACATCGAGGTAGTGGCTGTGGAGAGTTGACATTAAATTGAAAGCCATCACACTGTCGGTCTGTCTGTAGGACATGGGTTCAAGAAATGGCATCTGATAATGTTCCTATGCAACTTAATCAATCATTAGTCTTAGAATGGAGACTCCGTTTTCCTTACCGGTCTCCTAATCCCACACCTGTACTGAATATTGGGGAATTGGGTGTTGAGCAATTGTGTCCCCGTCTAGAGGGTTGGACGGTTGGGTAGAAAAGTGGTTAAAGCGTTCGCTCGCCAAGCGATTCCCAACCTGGGTGCTGTGCGTGAAACCCGTTTCTGGTGCTCTCGATCGCTATATTGCTGGAATATTGCCAAATGCGACGCAAAAGCTAACCCGTTCACAACAGACTTGGTTGAATGACACAACACAACCGCTGTATGAAAGCAGTGAGCATGAATGTGGAGTTGACAAGCTGTGCACTTACAGAACCTAGGATTTCAAACGATGAGAACATGTATTATTACCCTTAAGATAACTTGGAAGAATTTTCCTGGGTTATAGCCCTTGCATATGGAACGGTACTCTAGGTTTCGAAGGTTGTCCATCGATCTATTCCAGCGTCCTACATCTTCCTACTTTTTAAACCGACAAGACTTATGTCCCTCCGAATGTCGACCGATAACGTTCGTCTGCCATCACAGCAAAACGATTTGCGTCCAATTCCGCGGCAGAAATAGAAGACAATAACTCTGTTAACTCTGGGATTTGCTACAATTTGGCACCCAGAAGTCTCAAGGGTAAGATATTAGTTTCACGACCATTTGCCAGGTGAGCAGCTAGTGGGATAACATACCGAGTAGTCATGTTGGTTCCACTCCACTTTATTAGAATCACACGCTCTCAGAGCGGGCACCGTATATAAGCAACCGAAGAGACAGTGACTTGTGACAGCGGTGACTGTAATAATAATAATGTAAGATGTTTATGTTTTGAAAAGCACTAGCATCCAGTAATTAAAACTGACCACACTTTTATGAATTTAGTGATGCCATCTTAATCACCATGACTTATGCTTATGTGTGTAAGGATGTTTTCAAGTAGGTGGCATTTGGTGCGAAACTGGGGTTGATGTGTTTTGCTTACTGTGCTTGGGAAATGAGCATGAATTGGCCTGAAATTGTGTTTTATTGTATTTTAAACGCATGGCTGTTCCCAGGTGTACACTGAATAGCTGTTGAGAACGTGGATGATTTTTTGTTTTTTAGAAAAATATAAGGTTACTATAGAAGTCTATGGGAAAACATTTGGTGTCGTGTTACCTGTAACTAATAATCAGCCACGCCAAAGGGAGACGACTCTTCATTAACGCCAGCAGACTCCTTAAATTAGGCTGCATAAGAAAATTAAATGTTTCTTGGGTACATCTTTTTCAAAAGCGACGAGGACGGTAGGGCTTTTAAAGAACTGTTTGATAGAAAAAGGATTGACGAGGGAGTTACACATTTTTGTTCTCTCAGAAATAGAACAATGAAAGTTTAGCACGTGTTAATGAGTTGTAGATTCAGTCACACTCATTCTTATAGTGGACAAATGGATGATTGGGACGCGGCAAAGTCAAAAAGTATTTTTTAAAAAATGGCAATAAAAGATTGTAAAATAACAAAAATAACTGTAAAAGTGACGCACGGGTGCCCGAGAAACATTTGACCTATATTTTCAGCCTTACGCAAACAAATCACACTGACATTGATGGCTTCATAGAGCTACACGAGTACAACAAAACACAAATGCAAATAAAGAATTTTACAATTTAATAGACAAGTCGAAAATACGGAAGTACAAACATAATGATAAAGCAGAGTGTTTCACAAATACTTGAAACTGTTTCCTTTTCTGAACTTGATGATCACTACTTTAATAATGACAGCGTAACATTTATTCAATCAAAGAGAGTAATATTTCCTGTTTTAATCCTATTTATCACTTAGAAAATGATAATATAATCAAATTATGCTGACCAAATGACGACCAAGTCCAGAGCTGGAAACCGATTCTTACCCCTGTCAAGCTGAAACTATATACATGCAAGTTTTACAAGTTTTTCATGGAAAAAATATACAGGTTATTGAAAGTCTATATCATCCATTTCATTGTCCTCTCTACGGGTTAAATCTACATCGGTTCTAGACGTCATCTTGTCTCTCTCACTCAGCAACATTGATGTGTCCTTCAATGATCATTAAGCAACATTCCCCGGCCATGATCCCGTGTTTATACCCATACTGGAAATAACAGGAACTGACCCGAACTCCTAGCACTACCGAGTTCACCAGCATCCCATGTCATGGATTGTCCGGAGTCGGGTACAGTCTGAGTAGTCCAGATCTTCATGGAACCTGATGAAAGAGTGACGACATACTCCGAAACGTTGTGTTCCTCATAATAATGAAGCTGACGTCCACAAAAAATCTCGTCATGAGTAATCCAGTTAATTGTCTTGTGTACAACTCAGTCCGTCATTGTGTCATTTTCCGACCCCAAATTACACAACTGATCTGAAGAGCTCTGTACAGATGTAGCGACAATGTCTAACTTAATGCCATGCTAGATTTCTTGATGTCCTCGAGTTTAGCAGGCAGGGCCAGTATATCGAGAACACATGGTCACCTGCACTTTCAGAAATTGTTCCAAGGCATTAATTTCGTTTAATGACAATGGGTCCGATGCTGTGTATCGCCACGTGGCTTATCACCTGGTCCTGGATTAGACGCCACACCTGCACAAAACGATAACATCAAAATCAAGTTGGTGTTTTCTTGCTGTTGGAGATCAGTGAAGATCCGGGGTAGAATAGGTCTTCAGCATCATATGCTTCCCACAAACGGCCGGGATCAGGTGATGTGGCTCGCTGACTTGGTTACACATGTCACCGGTTTCCAATTGAGTAGATGCTCATGCTGTTTATCACTGGACTTTCTGGTCCAGACTCGATTGTTTTCAGACCGAGTCCATATAGTTGGAATATTGTTTAGTGCGGCGTAAAACTAAAGTCACTCACGCCGTGGTGCTGGGGGTGCTAATGGTACACAGTATGTTCCAGGTCCACCACTGAACACTGTGGAAAACATCCCACCTTCATACGAAACTGATCCAGACATATTTTCACTGTGCTACAATGTAGTTATAAGTTCATCGTGCTAGAGATTATTCAGGCTGATACATTACACACGAAGCTATTTCAGCAGCTATTTCCACAATACTGCCATCAATGCTGCAACATTTGACTTTCATAAACTTTGATCCTTTTTACAAGAAACTATAGACATTTACACATGGCACTCAACAATGTATATGGTATCTGAGTACATTTTGACCCATGTTTTACATTTTATTCCGCATTGTCAGGAAACGAAAAAGACAAAATGGAAAACAAACAGTTTCTTATACTTCCTGCCCCATTCAGCAAATGGCAAACATTTATGATTTCAGGATACAAAACTGATATAATATCTATGGCGAA
The DNA here is from genome assembly GCF_037392515.1 of Haliotis asinina. NCBI lineage: Eukaryota > Metazoa > Mollusca > Gastropoda > Lepetellida > Haliotidae > Haliotis > Haliotis asinina. The sequence goes on from NC_090282.1 coordinate 35,503,767, forward strand.
ACATATTAATAACAAACCTGGACTTGAGAGAAGAAACAATGTTAGAATGCTGGTCTCCTTTTCATCAATATGAAAAGCTTGTACGTGCAATCACCTCAATAAAAAGGAGCTTATTTTGATTTTAATTTGAAGTTATTTTTTCACACGCAAGTCTCATTTCATACCTGAAGGCAGTGTTGCAGAAACCGTAGACTAGAGGGTTCAAAGCGCATTGAATGTAAAACGATTGCAAAACAATGTAATACAACCATGTAACCGATTCTTGGAATGTCGTCATTGTACTTGGAGCGAATAAAGCAATGAACATCAAACAGATAATGGGAAGATAGGCAACAAAAGAGGCCAGACTCACACAGACCATTGTTAAAGTCACTTTTAGAAGGGTTCCTGGATGATCATGGGTATTCCTTGTTGGGGACTGATTCATGGTTGTTTTGGAATGATCGATCGAACCTGAGACTACGCTTGTCGTAGTCATATTATCATCGTCATCTATCCGCGTATCAGTTATGGAAGCATGTTCCGCCGACGCATTGGCGATATTAGCATTTTGACTGTGGGAAAGAGTTTTATTTGTCATCACATCAATATGGTCATATATCTTCCGCCAAATGAGGCAATAGAGCACAACGAGAGTTAGGAACACACCTATATCCAGTACAATCCAACCAGTAAGGCTTATTTTAGAAATAGTGCCAATATGATACACATGAAGATTGGCCAGAGCACACTGGGTAGCGTTGATAATGGTATTGTTCTTACCATTGACTGGGAATATATGTGCTCCAAAAATAATAGTAGCGGGGGATGATAAAACCAGAGCTAGCAAGCAACTGACAACTATAACGACTCTAGCCTTTCGTACAGTCATGCGATTTTCGAAGGGCTGGCATATCTTCTTGTATCTTTCCACGGCAATGGCAAGAAGCATGAACATTGATGTCATGAAACTGAAGTCGTGGAGCATATGAAACGCTTTACATAATTCAAGAAACTCCCCAGAGCTGTACAAGTACCTCATGTTGACAATGGCTATTGGAAGATCAAAAACACAAATGAACAAATCAAAAAACGACGTAGTCAAAATGAAACATCTCAGAGGACTGGGCTTGAATCGTTTCAAGTATACAAAACAAACTGTACAGTTTCCAATGAAACCTGTAACCATTATCAAGGATAGAAATACAATTGTAGGCAGCGCACTGTTCAAATGTGTGTCATTGTAGAGGTAAAGGAGATCTGTATCTGTCTCAGCCATGTCGTTGAGGATGATGTTCCTTTATTTGGACCTGTAAGAGATAGATATACACATGGACAAAGGTATCGTCGCACGTCATAGTTCTCAAATTATCAGTATGTTGTTACTAAAGATACCAACAATGCATACAAAGACAAGTAAACCATTCCTAAACGCCCGACCCGCGAAGGTCCTAGAGTAGAATAGGCCTTCAGCAACACATGCTTGCCATAAAAGGCCACTATAGTCGTCGAAAGAGTCGACTAACGAGATCGGGTGGTCAGGCCCGCTGACTTCTTTGACACATATCATCGGTTCCCAGTTGCGCAAATCGATGCTCACGCTGCTGATCAGTGGACTTTCTCGGTTATTTCCAGACAGCCTCCATATAGCTGGACCGTTGCCGAAAGCGGTGTAAAACTTAACTCACTCAGTCACTCACTCATAAACGCACACTATTTTAGTAGTTAAAATAGTGACTCATTATCAGTTGGCCTTGGTTTCGTCGCTTTAGTGAAAGAATGTTTAGTGAGAGAATAGACATTCACCAACTGTAAATGATATCTCTTACTCTCCTTCTCACTGATGTCGGGCATTGCGTTCATTGCTGAGGCACTGCTTTTCATTTGTGATGGGTTATCTTTCTGGCGTTTACTGGGTCTCATAATGTCCGAAATAAGGTGGAGAAAACACCCTTCATTGGATGATATCTTAAATACTGCTACTGAGCACGTCTGGTGCCCTCAACAACCGATGCCAGTCCTAGGAACCGATCAGTTAGTGGATGAGTTTTACACGGCCTTCAGCAATATTCCATCAGTATCACGGCGGGGATACCAGAAATGAGCTTCATATATTTTGTACCCATGAAGGCACTCGAACCCGGATCTACACAAAACATAAAAACGAAACATACTCACAGGGCACACACTGTGGTTGTTTGTTGGTATGGAGATTGAAAGACCCCCCATAAGAATGACATTTGTTATTTGCTTCATATCTATAAAAAAGTAATCTGATGATACTCATCTGTTTCCTTGCAAGGAGGAAACAGCAAATAACACCACGAACCATTTAATTCTTCCTGCTACATACTCCCCATATAGCAACAAAGCATACATACGCGGGTTGGCTGAAAAGTTCTAAGCCTCACTGTGAAAAAAAGTTACAAAGTCCACGTTTGTAATTTATTTTTTTACATAGTCCTCTTCCAAGTTCACACACTTTTGCCAGCGATGCTGCAAGGCCCGAATCCCGGTCAGGAAGAAATCTTCTTCAGCTACCCTAAAAAATCAGTCACAGCGGACGTCAGTCATAGCGGACGTCATCATTACTTGCAAAATGGCGACCGGCGAGTTCCTTTTTCATTTTGGGGAACAGGTGGAAGTCAGAAGGAGCCAAATCAGGTGAATAAGGAGGATGGTCATTGAGTTCAAAGCCACAATCGCGGATTGTTGACATGGCCACCACCGATTTGTGAACAGGCGCATTGTGTTGGTGGACGAGGACACCTTTAGCGATCATCCCTCGCCGTTTGGCTTTGATTGCTTCTCGCAACTGGTTCAGTAGATCAGCATAGTATCTGCCGTTGATAGTTTGACCTTTTTCAAGATAATCAATGAGCAGAATACCCCTGGAATCCCAAAAGACTGATGCCATCACCTTTCCAGCTGAAGGAACAGACTTGGCTTTCTTCGGAGCTGGTGAATCAGGATGCTTCCACTGTTTTGACTGTAGTTTTGTTTCTGGTTGAAAGTGATGTATCCAGGTTACAAATAGTGCCACAAAATCATCGGGATCTGCTTCAAAACGACGCAAATTGTCAAGGGACGTCTGGAACCTGACACGTTTCTGTTCTGCTGTCAAGAGCTTTGGCACCCATCTTGCAGAAACTTTCGTCATTCCTAATTCGTTGGTGATAATATGCTCACCCCTCTCATGAGAGATGCCCCCTACACTAGCAATATGTCGAGTAGTCAATCGTCGATCATCCGTCAACATATCGAGCACTCGCGTGATGTTTTCTGGAGTGGTTGCTGTTGAAGGCCTTCCTGAGCGTGGGTCTTCATCAAGGCTTTGTCTGCCACGCTTAAATTCTGCAGCCCATTTCTTTACTGTGGAAAATGAAGGAGCATCATCCCCTAGAGTGGAGACCATGTCAGCATGTATCTGTGTTGGGGACATCCCTTTCTTTTGCAAGTACTTGATGACTGCCCTGTATTCAGTTTTGTCCATTTCTGATGATTTCAGAGGGTAGGTTTACCAAAAGAGCTGTAGTTGAGATAAAACTATTAGTACGTTTGTAGTTCTTGTGTCTATGATTCACTAAATGATTGTCCTCATTGGTGGCAAACACCTGTCTCTACCTGGTGGGGAAAAACCACTCAGGCTGAGAACTTTCAGCCAACCCTCGTATATAAATAAATAAATATATAGTGATCTGAATTTTGAAACAGTATCACACGTGTATGTATATATTTTCAAATATATTAATGTATAAATTACCAATGACTGGAGACGTTAATCACCTCGAGCAATTAATGGAACAAGTAAGTATTTCATCAAGCAGAGAGTATGAGGAGTGCCATCGCCTGTTTCATATGCGTTCCTTTTCTAGTATATCAAACAAACAATATATCCTGATCCAATATGGCTCATAAATAGATGCAGTTTTTATGACTTCTTTCTCTGTCATGTAAATAGAAACTATAGTCTGTTTACTCACAAAGCGTTAAATCAAATTATTTTGCTGTTTTTGTGTAACACGTGGCCTTCCTTCCTCATCTGCAAGGGGGAAAAAACAAACATATATCCTGATCCAATATGGCTCATAAATAGATGCAGTTTCTATTAGATGATTTCGAAAGAATGAAGCTTAGTGTGGTGGCGGTATTCCGGGTGTTACTGCACGGACAGGAACATGTATTGTACACGGGAGGATAACGTCTCCTGCTTTGTTTCATGCCAAACTGTTGGTGTACCAGCTCAAATAGGAAAAGTTTGTTTTGCTCCACAAGGAGGGTTAGAAGCAAATTCTGTTCCTCCGTCCAGATAGGTTATCTTGCTTCTTTTGTCGGAGGTTCCATTTTGCCGTCTGTTTAATAGATTTTCCTATCTTTTCGACTGAAGAGTTCGTCTCCGTTGCTAAAATAAGAGTTGGGGCCTTCCGAAACGTCATTCGCGCACCACTAGAGCGGTACATACGATCCCATCATGCTTTATGATTTCTTCTTAGAAAATTCTAAGTTGTAAGAACATTCATAGCTAAGATGTTTTTCTTGCATTGAGTTAAGAGAGAAACTAAGAGTTTTTCCTAAACTTAAGAATTCTCTAAGAACTCAAGTGAAAAACTAAGAAAGTTCTCAGAAACTTTATGAATACCACCCCAGGTATTAATTCACGGGTAGAAACGTGTATTGTACACTTGAAGATGATGTTTCCTGCTTTGTTGCTAACTGCACACAAGAGTGACATATATTCAAGAACATGATATATATCTTGAGGACATGCTTGTATATGTGTGTCAAACATACGTAACCTGGGCCCTAAATAATAAGTCTATAATCATGAAGTAAATGTCATTCTGAAGTAATCGAATATGAAAATGGTATTCGTGTGAAGTTTGTGTTCATATCTATTGTCTAAACGAGCCAAATCCACTCGCGACATGTTTTTCATGTGAAATGAAAATCTTTTCCATTTAGACCCATAAAGAAAAATTCCCTGCTTCGATACTAACAAGTAAAGATGGTTGGAATCTCGGACCTAGATTTTCGAATCTCTTAGCGCTAAGATTGTCGTAAGAAAATGTTAATGAACGGCACACGAGTATCTTAACGCCAAGAGTGCTGCTTAAAATCTAGGCCCTGATTTGAAAAGTAAGACAATGGCAAGAAAAGTCAGTGTGTCTGTATAGACTCATGAAGATCGGGGTAATAACTGGTCATCAGCAACGCATGCTTGTTATAAGACACATACGTCAACGCAGATCGATGTTCATGCTGTTGATCATTCGATTGTCTGGTCCAGACACGATTAAATACATACAACCGCCATATAGCTGGAATATTGCTGATTTTGGCGTTAAACAACAACCAAACAGACTTCGGTCAATAGTTACATTTTCAGGAATACCAAAACATACTAATGTGTATTTCGTATGTCATATGAATAGACAGTATACGTCATTTTACTTACAGAGTGGTCGCTGTATTCTTTCAAATCACAATATGCCTGGTGTGTGGTGTGATGTTACGTGCTGTCTCCCTTCCTTAATTGCAAGGAAATAAACCACGAACACACACAGTCGGAGTCAAAATGGCTCGTAAATAGTTAACATGTCACAATTTATTTCTGGAAACTCAAAATCCATAACACTCTGCACTGTCACCAGTTTCTGAGAAAAGATTTGACAAAATTGAACATACGGCCGTCATGGGTTTATGATAAAGATGATAAAATGAGAAGAAAATCCGAAAAGTTAATATTTATACCACTTCACCTATGGGCGAGAATAACTCGTGTTTGGGAGGTTATGAAGTAATGAACAAGTATGCTCAAAAGTATCATGGCACTGGGTCCATATGAATGCTATTCAATCATTTATATCATTTTATTTTACACTAGATCGATGCTCATGCTGTTGATCATTGCATTACCTTGGTCGCGACTTGATTATTGAAAGACCGCTGCCATATAGCTTGAATTTTGCTGATTGCGGAGTTGAACAACCAACTAACCAACCAGTGTGACTTAATAGCTACCGTTCAGTTAGTTACAGCAGGCACGTAACTCAAGTATCAGCGCTACAGTTCTTTGGAATAAGTGACCAGTAGTTGAAGTCGTTTTGAGCAATAATTCATATAGCACGGAGGGTGCAATAATATATATGGTACATATTTGCTGTATGCATGCAATACGACTCATGTCGATTTAGAAACGCACGATTTCGGTACACACGTCATGTATATAATGCAATAAGCTTCCTTTTACGAACCACCACTTGGTGTATTTCATTCATGTTGTACACTGTATGTGAATAAGCAGCCGTCCTGCAACATATGGGACATATAACATGGTTCAGGGAATGTATGATAGTCTACTTAATATGGTATAAATACATACATTTGTTTATTGTTTCGTTTATTTATTTACTCAGGACAATGATTCAGTCTTCATGTACGAGCTGAAAGATATAAGCGTTTTTACAGAAAATATGATTGAGCATACATGAAAGTACATGTGTACATTCAGTCTGAGCACTAGAAGAAGTCCTGTGCGTGATGTTTTGTTGATGTGGTGTTCTCGGATTACACATACGCAAAGTTCATTTGATAGGAAGTATGTAAAACGAATACGATTATATAGTGGAAATATGCATTTTGCTGCCAATGCTATTTGCAAGATCGTACTGTTCAGTTAATACCCTATCTTTAAGGTAATTTTTGTCGTTCTGATGTAAAATCAGTTGCGACATTTCTTGAACGTTGGTTTTCGTCACATACACGTGGCAGTTTCTCTGCACATAAAATTAACATATCGCTTGCAGCTTCAGCAAAATCAGTGTAAGCACTTTATTGTCACTGCCCCGTCGATTAGTCATCTTAGTAGATTGTCTGGGGCCATAAATGCTAACTTTTACACAAAAATCAGTTTCAACGAATAATCGAAATGCTGACGTTGACGTTTGACTAATCATTTACCTGTAACGCAGAAGTTTATTTTCAGTTTTCAAACTACTGAAAATTATTACAAACAGTTCGATCCAGATAGATTCGTCATGCAGAAACAGTGCAAATTATTGCTATTAGTAACAATGACAGAATGAGCCGATCGATTGACAGTTTGAGTTCAATGCAGTGGATCAATACAAGGATATATGTACACCAGTGAAATAATATGTTGTAAAGTCAGTCTGACAGTTTATAGCAGGAAACATTTACACTATAAAGCTCGTATCTGACTATTGTCGGATGGTGTTTAGTAGTCCCCATGCTTCCTGGTATGGTGATCTATCTTCAGTTGTTGGCGATCTATAGCCCGTGTTTTATATCGTATTGTCCTGTTTAATTAAAATGTTTAGTTTTTCATGCTAGTTTTATGTTCATATCTGTGATATTCTAGTATTATTATTGTCGACAGGTTTTACTCTTCAAGATGTTTTTATTTTTTGTTGTTAAATGAATTGTTTTCGTCACGTTATGGCTGAGATATTGCCGATGTGACGTTAAATATTAACTCACTCACTCACTCCCTCTTAGACCCCCAATCTTCAGCAACCCATGCTTGCTATAAAAGGCAACTATGCTTGTCGTAAGAGGCGACTAACGGGGTCGGGTGGTCAGACTCGCTGACTTGGCTGACACATGTCATTGGTTCCCATTTGCGCAGACCAATGTTCATGCCGTTGGTTATTGGACTGTCTGGTCCAGACTCGATGAAATACAGACCGCTACCACATAGCTCAAATAATGCTGAGTTTCTCACTCACTCTCTCACTCACTCACTCACTCACTCACTCACTCACTCACAAATGGCGTTTATGCTTTCTACACAAGTGTGGTTTACTGTGTACTTATCTTGACTTTCATACATTTAGATGACTGACCTTCTACTTGGTGTGAACGATTTCTCGCATTAAAATTTAATAATTTATATGCATTCTGTCCAGAATTAAAATACTTTTGTGCCTAAAATGCGTAGTACATATGGCCAGAGATCTGTACTCTGTTTAAGGCAGAGTAATCGCGGAATATGTTTGTGCTTTGATCCAAATGCCTGAATTCCTGAACCATTTTCACTGTAAATCACATCTGTGTTTTCCTATCGTGTTTATCGAAAAAGAAAGACTTGATGTGGCTCTTGGTAAGGTGCACTTTATCAACCATATGACCTTTACAGATGATAATAAAGACGGACAGTGGTAGATCCAATTGAAATGGACTTTAAGGGTGACAGGTAAAGACAACTGATCGTAACTAGGTATGGGTCTCCACTACTACCACTGTCACTGGAGCGTCTCGGTAGATTATAGTCATTGGCTTCATTATACAAAACAAAGATAATAGATGTGCCTTCATTATATAACTTACAATCTTGTGATGTTACCAACGTTAAGATCATGATAGAACATGCATGTTAGATGTATTTCGAGTGTAATGTCATGCTAACACATCATGTTGATACCATAGTCAGAAAGCATTTAGTCATTTTTCCTGGAGGAAGTAGTTAAGGACACTCTTGTATGTTGTGTGTTGGTCTGAAATATTCATACAATATATGAATTGTGTTGGATTTAACGTGGATAAGGAAAGATTGAAACGTTTGCTGGCAGATAGGTTTATAGTACTTAACATTGCCTACGCAAAGGAGCTATTTAGTGTTGACAAACTGATTTTGACTTTCATGGATATAGATTACTGATCCATTATCGGGAAAGTAAGTACTTTATTACATATTCATTCCAGAGGTCCGTCTTGAATAATGTATATTGCATTGATTTGTATAATTATACCATACTGTCCTGACATTCATGGATGTAGATTACAAATCCTTTATCGGAAAAGTAAGTACTTTATTACATATTCATTCCAGAGGTCCGTCTTGAATAATGTATATTGCATTGATTTGTATAATTATACCATACTGTCCTGACATTCATGGATGTAGATTACAAATCCTTTATCGGGAAAGTAAGTACTTTATTACATATTCATTCCAGAGGTCCGTCTTGAATAATGTATATTGCATTGATTTGTATAATTATACCATACTGTCCTGACATTCATGGATGTAGATTACAAATCCTTTATCGGAAAAGTAAGTACTTTATTACATATTCATTCCAGAGGTCCGTCTTGAATAATGTATATTGCATTGATTTGTATAATTATACCATACTGTCCTGACATTCATGGGTGTAGATTACAAATCCTTTATCGGAAAAGTAAGTACTTTATTACATATTCATTCCAGAGGTCCGTCTTGAATAATGTATATTGCATTGATTTGTATAATTATACCATACTGTCCTGACATTCATGGATGTAGATTACAAATCCTTTATCGGAAAAGTAAGTACTTTATTACATATTCATTCCAGAGGTCCGTCTTGAATAATGTATATTGCATTGATTTGTATAATTATACCATACTGTCCTGACATTCATGGATGTAGATTACAAATCCTTTATCGGAAAAGTAAGTACTTTATTACATATTCATTCCAGAGGTCCGTCTTGAATAATGTATATTGCATTGATTTGTATAATTATACCATACTGTCCTGACATTCATGGATGTAGATTACAAATCCTTTATCGGGAAAGTAAGTACTTTATTACATATTCATTCCAGAGGTCCGTCTTGAACAATGTATATTGCATTGATTTGTATAATTATACCATGCTGTCCTGACATTCATGGATGTAGATTACAAATCCTTTATCGGGAAAGTAAGTACTTTATTACATATTCATTCCAGAGGTCCGTCTTGAATAATGTATATTGCATTGATTTGTATAATTATACCATACTGTCCTGACATTCATGGATGTAGATTACAAATCCTTTATCGGAAAAGTAAGTACTTTATTACATATTCATTCCAGAGGTCCGTCTTGAACAATGTATATTGCATTGATTTGTATAATTATACCATGCTGTCCTGACATTCATGGATGTAGATTACAAATCCTTTATCGGGAAAGTAAGTACTTTATTACATATTCATTCCAGAGGTCCGTCTTGAATAATGTATATTGCATTGATTTGTATAATTATACCATACTGTCCTGACATTCATGGGTGTAGATTACAAATCCTTTATCGGAAAAGTAAGTACTTTATTACATATTCATTCCAGAGGTCCGTCTTGAACAATGTATATTGCATTGATTTGTATAATTATACCATGCTGTCCTGACATTCATGGATGTAGATTACAAATCCTTTATCGGGAAAGTAAGTACTTTATTACATATTCATTCCAGAGGTCCGTCTTGAATAATGTATATTGCATTGATTTGTATAATTATACCATACTGTCCTGACATTCATGGATGTAGATTACAAATCCTTTATCGGAAAAGTAAGTACTTTATTACATATTCATTCCAGAGGTCCGTCTTGAACAATGTATATTGCATTGATTTGTATAATTATACCATGCTGTCCTGACATTCATGGATGTAGATTACAAATCCTTTATCGGGAAAGTAAGTACTTTATTACATATTCATTCCAGAGGTCCGTCTTGAACAATGTATATTGCATTGATTTGTATAATTATACCATACTGTCCTGACATTCATGGATGTAGATTACAAATCCTTTATCGGAAAAGTAAGTACTTTATTACATATTCATTCCAGAGGTCCGTCTTGAATAATGTATATTGCATTGATTTGTATAATTATACCATACTGTCCTGACATTCATGGATGTAGATTACAAATCCTTTATCGGAAAAGTAAGTACTTTATTACATATTCATTCCAGAGGTCCGTCTTGAATAATGTATATTGCATTGATTTGTATAATTATACCATACTGTCCTGACATTCATGGATGTAGATTACAAATCCTTTATCGGAAAAGTAAGTTCTTTATGATATATTCATTCCAGAGGTCCGTCATGAATAATGTATGTTGCATTGATTTGTATAATTAGGTAATGCTGTCCTGACTTTCTTGCATGTAGATTACTGATCGATGGAGACAAAGTTTACATACAACATTGACAATGCTAGAGAATAATCACTTTCGGCTTTGTAACGCTAAGTAGTCTTACGAGAAGCACCCTCGTAAACCATATCAGTCTTCCAACAGAAAATGATTCATTCAATTTTCGATTGATGTACCGTGTATGATATAGCTTCACATTTCAGTGATATAAACTGACGAGCAAAAGAAAGTACACAGTTGCAGTTGTTGCTGCAATCCCCAATTTCAGTGCAAACAAGTAGAAGTATGGAACAACACTGTATAGAACGCAACCATTATGTTTGATTTGCCAAAATGTAGGAAGAATGTTCGCAAAACTGTGATTACTTTCCCATGCACGAGCACTTTTATGTAAAGAATATATACAACCTGCCTGTCGTGAAGACTGTGGAATCACTAGACAAAAGTCTCACGAGAAAATACCAAGATTTATGTGGGACGAGAACGGGCCACAGGAATGTTATAAATTGATGCGTCCAAGAGCCATATTGAAAGTACATTGGATTGACGAAGACAGAACACGCCAAGAGCATTGCTAACTGTGTGTTTTTCACCTACCCAACCGCATGCTGACGGTGACGTCATCAGCAGGCACATCATTGGGTCATGACGTGAGCCGATTCACAGTGACAAGACGACTTCGTGCAGCTGGCATATGGGCCTACCGACCGCTTCGTGGAATGGCCTTCATCTTCAAGCATCGTAAGAAACGTCTTCAGTGGTCATCACTACATCGCTGTTTATTGTTACAATGGCACTTTCCTAAAACTCGTGTACTGCAGTGTGCTTCAAAATACAAAAACTTTGTTATTTTATCTTATTGGAAGAAACGTAACCTGGGTACTTTCTTTTGTTCGTCAGTTTATATGTGGCACTTCAGAGAATACTAAATGCGTATTATTTCAGGTGCAGGTTGCAACCATACAAAATGTCTAGCAGCTTGCCAGTTGTCTCTACGGACGTGGCCCCATTTGGTGTTGACGAGGCAACAGCGGAAGTTACGTCATCGTTAAACATCAGCGCTGAGGAGAAGAGGCGTTATCTGTCTTATCTTGACGACGTGACGTTTCGCCTGATGATACCTGCCGTGGTGTATCTGGCCATGCTGATGGTTCTGGGTATTTTCGGAAACATTCTGGTGTTGATCGTGTACCTTAAGAAATTCAAACCAAGTCCGACCCGTGTATTTGTGGTGTGTCTGGCTGTGTTTGACCTCATGACCTGCTTCATATCACTTCCAGGAGAGATCCTGGACATGAGGCACATCTATACGTTCGACTACCCAATCGTATGCAAGATGTTGAGATTCAACAATTCGTTCTCCGTGGTGTCATCGGGATTCACGCTTATCGCTGTTGCAATAGACAGATACAGGAAGATATGTCGTCCACTGAACAAACAGATCACCATCAGAGTGGCTCGCATCATGGTTGGGATTGCTGTGTCTGTATCACTAGTCCTCACCATCCCTACAGTCATAGTCTATGGTAGAAAAACGGTCAAAACGGACAATAAGGAAATAAACGGCTTCGAGTGTTCCATTGATGACAGATGGCTTGATACTCTGTTTCCGTTGATGTATATCGGAGTCTTATTCCTCATCTTCTTTTGTTCTCTGGGTATTCTGGTATTTATGTACGTCTTCATCGGCAGGACAGTTTTTAATCACCGGAGGTTCAAATTTCGGCCATCAAGGGATACGAAACATCACACTTCACATTACACCACCGAGACGTCACTTGAAGATGGTACAGAGACGAAATGTTACTCCGGTAATGAGAAGCCGTCAGATAATGGGAAGGGCATGAGATCATCATCCATCGGCTTTGACGATATTTCCAATTCAAATCGTGGTTTCGACGGTTCGTCCGAGACAAGTTGTTCATATCCGAATGATACAACAGTGAAGCCCAAGGCACGTAGTAGAGACAAAATCTTCAATAGAATGACTTCTACACGAAATAAGGCTTCAAAACCACAACACAAAACAGGCCCCAGAGCGTTAAAAACAACATTTATGTTGTTCATCATCACAGTTGTATTCGTTATCAGCTTCTTACCTCATCTGATGCTGATGATAACGCGATTTGTTAAATCCGACTTTGAGGACTCTTTACAAGGCGCCGGGATCATAATTTATAATATATTCCTACGCTCGTACTATATAAACAGTGCAGTTAACTGCATTGTGTACAGTTTCTGCAATGAAAGATTCAGAAACGAAGGGAAGAATTTGGTGGTTTCTTGTTTTCGATAAGACAGATCTATTAGATACAAGATGAAACCATAGAACAAAGACAGAATTTCAACGCTTTCATTAAATTAAATGCTATTAGCTGGAATGTGTGATTCCTTCCATGTGTTATTGTCGATCAAATTGGGATTATAAACAGTAATAAAAGTTTGCTCAGGACGAGTAGATGTGCTGCTGTACACCGGCTACCAAGAGAAATATGACTAATTATGACGTTATCATAATAATATATTGCATGGCAAGTATGTCGCATGTCACGCTGTTACACACAGGCTTTATTGAATACTGCAACCAACCTTTCTGACAGAGACAGAGGCAGATATTGATAGATACTGCATTAACTCGAAACGATGATTTGACTGACAGGCTTTCCTTTCACACATGTTGGTGAGAAACATCGGTTTTATTTATTTTATACACAGATGGTTGTACTACTAATTGTTAACAATGTTTAACTGTAAAGTTTGCAGATGACGCCGCATTCGCTGGATTTATAAGGCACTCGGAGGATGACTATCACTCTGAAATCACAAAATTTCTTGATAGGTGTAAATCAACTTCCTTAAATTAATTGTTAGGAAAACAATAGAGAAAAGTATTGGTTTCCAGAAAAAAAGTGAAAGTGAGCTGCTGCCAGTTACCACTGATAACGAAACCATAGATTGTATTGTTTAATATAAGTATCTTCTCATACAGACAGATTCTAAGTTCACTTGGAACGGCTATAAGCGGCTATAATTTTATTTTATATCGTTATTTTAAGATTAAGTGTAACATGTCATGATTCTGAAGGCCTTTCATTCAAAATACTTTTAGTTTTCAATGTACATTGCTGGTATGGGTGACTGTCTGTTTCAGACCGATTGATTCCCAAATCATTAACACAGCTAGTAAATTTCTGGACTTAAAATACAAGATATCGACGCTGGTGAAATTACAGGGAGCAAATTGAAAAACGTAGGTAAACTTTCAAAAGATGGATCAAGTCATGTCCTATTTCCTGAATTCAGGTTTTTCCTTCTGGCTGACTACTGCAGACGCCGATATCCACAACAAATTGGGCTTGAAATTCTTTCACCCCAGCAAGCATCAGTCTTCTAAACTAATTAGTTTGATGTTTTTTTAGCCATTGTATTTTACTTTTATAATTGATTCAAACTCTTATATTAACATAGTTTTAGTGCTAATGTTCTCAACAAACAAACAAACAAACAAATAAATAAATAAATAAATAAATAATGTCACCACTATATATCCCTGAATCTTAAACATATTAGTAGTATTTAAAGGGGCACTAATACGGAGCAATTTCCGTTGAGTGGTGTAAACTTTCGTTATTGTTTTTCTCCCGTGAGTACCCGGATGATATCCCAGCAGTCCGTAAACGCAATTGATAGTTTAATTATAGACAGATCAACTTAGGTGAAGTCATTTTTACTTCATTACAAATGTATTATGAAAATAAATGAAACACTTTCAACATTAATCATCTGCCAGTGGTAGAAATGGTACAAGAACTATTAGGACGGAAAAATAACGAGGCCAATGTACGTCTCTCTATTTTGTCTCATAACCCTGATTAGTTTATTGTCATATTTGTATGATTCTGAAAAATAATAAAAGAACACACGATCTGCTTGTACTCATAGTAAATTTCTAACATAACAGCAACATTTATACATTGCATAGATTGCCAATGTGGGTCCTATTTCACACACATACGCGATCTAGTGTGTGTTTCCTGTCATACAGATTCTGCTGAATGCTACAACAAATAAATTAAAACAAAATGCAAATAATGAATGTAAAACAGACTAATTTTATAGCAACAATGTCAGGCTACTACCTTGTTCAGGAATGTATCCATCAATATCCACGTAAAAGAAATCGTATTCCATTCATCTGCAGCTGGTAAATAATCCTGCTCTGTGTCGCGTGTCTTACAACTGTCTCATTTGCGAAAAAGTAACACATCGTTTCACGTCTTTCGTTGGTGAAAACCAGATAAACCTCTCATTGGTCTCCCAAGATAGCACACCTGGCAACTAACTGTAAGATGTCCACTATTCTAAGTAATTTAGTTAACCAATAATGAGCAATCAATCTATCAACGCAAGGGTGGTTAATTCTTTGAAGGGAGGATGTTGTTTTTGCACTCACACTTTACGACAGGGTGTAGTCATCTACACACACTGCCCTTTTACAAATCCGCTAGAAGATAAAAGTAATTAATCAATCAGTGTGTTATCGGTTAATCCTTTGATCGGTGTTTGTTTTTGTAGCTCAGCTGATAAACCCTCTTGCATCACTTCCATGCACATATTACATAACATACAATACATTTGCCATTACGGACCTTAATTTATAATGTTGAGTATTTACTCCAGACAGGAGAAATGCCAAATGGGAACCTTTGTTGAGTAACCGAAGTGGTGTTACTACTAATTATACCTGTTATAAATTCATTAATTGACCATCCAGAGAAGTAGGTGAAATAAGGGGTTTTTTTACGTAAGAAAATTTTCAGATTTCTCTACCAAAGGCAAAGTCATCGTTTTTTGTTTACGAATTCAAATAAATCAACTGTGTGTTTTTATTATCATAAATAATAAACCATTGTAGCTACCATAGCTACCAAACTTTACGTGCGATATTTGCTATCATAGCTGAACCAACACTCAAAACTACCTAAATATAAAGCTTTGCAATCTTCCGTACTGAAACAAATGGCTTGCTACGTGCCTATAGACATCATATTTTCATGTAACATGATTAAATATCGAGGTTAAAAACACAGAAGTAGGATCAAATTCGATCAGTACCTATACCATCCAAGCATCCGAAAAGAACTACACTGCTGGGATATTTGGTTATGATCAGACAAGGAATACCATGGATATTTTTAAACAAATGGCATATGATGGGTATCCGGCCTCCTGACTGTTTCCTGAAGAAATTCTGCTAATATGGACAGGAGCCCAGTTCCTTTGTCCATCACGGTCGAAGGAGCGGGCGCTGATCAATTTGCGGTTTGGTTTCGTAATTAGACCGTTGGTGAGAAACATTATTCGCTCCGCATCAGTGCCCCTTTAATCATCATTTATCTTTACCTCATATATTGAGCCTGTTGCATTATTTATATCTTATGTTATTATTTTATTTATATCTTATGTTATTATCATCATCTTAACTTAAGTGAGATAAGTGGTATGAAATGCGTGAGACAGCATCCCAGGTGCGTGATAGGCTACTCCATGGATCAGGTTATTACAGACTGCTTTTCATGAAACGTGCACATTTGTCGTGCTTTGAATAATGAAATGAAGTAGTATAAACAATGGGGGTACGAGACCGGCCCATATAAACCATGGAATAAAAAAACTATCCTTCCTCCATAACGCGACTACTTTTCATCTCCCAAGTACCAAACAGTCTTACTAGTGAGATGAAAACTGTAGGGTTAAGGAACTAGTTTATATTATACAGGAAATCAATTTTTGATTATATCAATTTAAAACACTGACTTCAGCAAAACAGTTTAACATGTATCTTCTATTATGTCATTGGTTTTCATAATAAATGTTTGCTGGGCTTGTTGTATCCCTTGTGTTATACAGTGTTCCCAGAAATTATTGAGAAAATCTTTGTTTTTTTTCTAATGATGCTAAGATTGGAAAAAGGGCTTTCACTATGCACTAAGCATACTAAATAAGGGAAGACAACTCTTGAAGGCTTAGAAGGCAGCTCATTACGTCAAGAGTTATCTCCCTTGTCTGAGCAGACGGCTTCCTGTGTTGACATGGCAGAATTTACAGCAAGAGAGAAATGAAAGCTCGTTCTAGATGATTTTGAAAGGGGTGAGGCTGATGCTAAAGTGTTAGCTTGTAGACATGGTATTCCTCTGTCTACAGTATACAGAACTTTGAAGATTATCCAAACAGGAACCGGGATAGAGCACAAAGCAGGGGCAGGTCGGCCTAGGAAATTCAGTGTTGTGGATCGCCGAAGACTTGGGCAGATTGTGAGTAGGGGCAAATTGAAAAGTGTTGAGAACATCAGAAATGAAATGATTAGCAGAGAAAGTCCTCAGGTATGCAATGGAACAGTTAGGCAGGAATTACAGAGACTTAATTGGGTGAAAAAACGTGGAATTCCCTCGCCGTTGGTGTCGTAAACTGGTGTCGGGCTCCTGAAAATCAAGATTGGGACAACGTTTTCTTTTCGGATGAAAGTTCTGTTTGGCTTTTCCCTAATTGTGTGAAAATGTGGACCAAAGATACTGTCAAACCTATCAACCAGCGACCAAAACATAGCCTGAAGTTTCACATGTGGGGTGGCATATCGGCTCGCGGAGTGACGCCATTGTGCGTTTTCACGGGAAACTTGACAAAAGAAAGATACGCTGACATACTAAATGGTCACCTTCTTTCGATAGCACAAACATTGTATGAAGATGATTGGATTTTCCAGCATGATAATGACCCAAAACACACTGCGCGCTACACAAAACAGTGGTTGTCGGGCGAAAATGTTCAAGTTTTAGACTGGCCCAGTTACAGCCCAGACCTAAACCCAACTGAGAATGTGTGGGGAGTCATGAAGGGCAGAATAAACCAAAAGGGACTGAGAAATATTGAAGATATGAAGGCCGAGGTGGTCCAATATTGGGATACCCTGTCACACGATTACCTACAAACTTTGATGGGTAGTGTGCCTAGGCGTATTCAGGCATGCATTGCTGAGCGAGGAGGTCTAACAAAGTACTAAAACAAGTCTGAGACTGTAAAAGGATGATGTTTTAACATGTTTATGTAAGTAAAACGCCAGAAGTT
Organism: Haliotis asinina; assembly: GCF_037392515.1. Taxonomy (NCBI): domain Eukaryota; kingdom Metazoa; phylum Mollusca; class Gastropoda; order Lepetellida; family Haliotidae; genus Haliotis; species Haliotis asinina. The sequence goes on from NC_090282.1 coordinate 35,521,813, forward strand.
AATAAACGTAATGAGTTACATGACGCAACATGATTCTCAATAATTTCTGGGAATACTATATATATTTTTCTTGTCCTCGAACTTTCTTTTATTAATGTTTAATTGAATCTCTTCTTTCATTTTGTTGCATTTTGTTAGTTCACTTGGGATCAAACGAAACTCTTTTTCTGAGATTTTATTGTCACTGAGTGCGGTGGAAATACGATCTATCATGTTTAACTTTGCTTCAGCAAGAATTCTAATTTCATTGTGTTTCTTTGCTTTATGATTCAATTTGCGGGTTATAAATTTAAACACTGACCAAGCTATTCCTGCCCCTTTAGTTGCTAATTCAAGTCCAGTTGTCAACAACCCAACTCCTACTGCTCCTAATCCCATGCTAGTTGCCATTCGGGTGGTATTAGCACCATCTATGCTCTATTGTATTTTTTACGTAGTGATGCCCGAATATCACGCTCTTGTTCTAGCTGATGTTTTATTTCACATATCTGTTGAAACCCCTCCACACCCCCTTTACATTTCCTTCTCCATCTATAGCTGGATATAGCCCCATTGTCTGTGTCTATAATATATTTTATAAATTATTTTTTAATTATCTATCTTTTAATTTTTGATTGATATATTTAAGGTTTATAAGGTTTAGATTATTGTACAGATAAATGGGTGAGACATTAATAGGTATGTTTTCATCTACAATACGAATCCCATAAGGGCTTATTGACGGTTCATAGCCTTGTTTTATTACGATTCGACAAAGTTTATTCTCGTGCCTTTTCAACCAAATTATTCTAAGGCCATCTTAAAGTATTCTTGAACTGGACATCTCTGTGAGATATATGTCTATAATTAGTGTGGTGTGTGGTTTCATACCATAATTTGAATCTAAAAAAATCACGTCAGTAATGGTATATTCTGAGAATGACTAAACTGGCATTCAAGTTGACTCGAGCTAACATATTACCACTGTGACCTGGTATTCATAATACTTGTATAGTATTATCTTTTAAGGGATTAAAGGATGTGAGAAGGATCCCAGAGTTAGTAATTTTGGAAATGAAATGATTTTGATTAAAAAAAGATGTAAGGGTTGGTTAGGTTTATCTTAATTAGCCATTCAAGCTCTGTAAAATCTGCTAGTGGCATTCATTCGTATGTATATATGTCGTCTTTAAAGTATAGGAGGTGTCTTCATCAGCAGGTAAATTGAATTGCTTTGTGTCTCCCAGATCACTGAGTGTTACATTGGAATGATTTCTTACCATTGTTTATATAACTGTAAGAAAATAGTTTCCAACTGTTTTTCTGTTAATGTCTCAGGCATGAAATTCAGACCCATAAATTTTTTGTGCTCGGATAAAAAAATCTTGATTAAAGATAGAGTGTCTTCCAAGGTAACTGTGACACCTTGCAGACTTGTGCGTGGTTCACCCCCCACCTGCACGTAAACAGAGCAAACATGATCCTGTGGTTTATTTTATCCCAATTGAGTATGATTCCCTTAATGATCTCAGTCTCATTAAACGTTGGTTGACCTAGATAGACTTGGACGACGAGCGTGGAATTCTCTGGGAGACTTTCCAGGATAGCAGACACACCCTTGAATTCAGTCACCAACTGCAATACTGCGCTTTGCTCCCGGAGTTAACATGATAGCATGTGGGCATGTGTATTTAATTAGAGATAAAAAGGAAAACAATGGAGGAAGATTAATTCATGCTATTACATTTAAGTTGCAAACCGAAGCCGAGCTGTCATGCACATATTCGTCATAGCTGCACAAGTTAGAATTCACTTCACTGAGTCAATTCGAGGAAGAAAGTCGAGGAGGAAGTTAAAACATTTGCAAGGTGTTATATGAACATTGATTCCCGACTCCAAACCTTGATGGACAATGTTGTAAACATCATGAAGGACATTGCCTACACAGACCACGTGTCTGAACTTCTTAAACTGTCTTAAACTGTTCACGGGTAATGAAGTGTAATAGATACTACAATTGTTGATATGATAAATCCTAATGCTGTAAGAATTCTGGCAAAAGTGATACCTTGCTTGTGCAACAAATATTCAGATCCTGTTGGCCAATGTGGTGTCCTCATTAAGTATTCTATCAATTGTTTCTCGTATTCGGCTGATCTGGGAACGAAGCTCTTCACGGTCTGATGAAGCGGATTCCAAACGGGTCTGCCATTCATCTTCTAAACTGTGCTCTGTGATATGACTTTTATTATCATCATCTTCTGTTTCTTTTAGCTTAGTTTGTTCATTAGCGATGCGTTCATCTAGTTCATTATTTTTGCCCATATTATTAACAAGCTCACCAAGGCATATTTTTCAAGGCTTCATCAAGGCCGTGGAGTTCCCTTATCAGAAATTTAAATCCTGGTAATGACTTGTCCCAATAACTACTGAACAGTTTTTTTGATGCTGTCAGATGCTTCTGTAGCATAATGTGTTATGTCACCACTACTACTGATCTGATCTGGTAGCTTGCAGATCTTGAGCGACCTTCGGAGGAATCTTAGGTTTTCCAACATCATAATCCTGCATGTTTAGTTTATCGCGAATAAAACCGTGATAATACCATGGTACCATGACGACTGGATAGAGTTGTCCAGGCAAGTGCTTTTTTAGTGTGCCTGTTAATGATGTCAACCTCCGGGTTATCCTTAAGATGTAGAATGCCCTTATCATCTATGGTAAACTTCAAATAGTCTCGACCCTGAGGTTTGACGTAGTTTTTATCTATCACTTTTTAAGCCATCGTAATAATCATCTACTGTTGTTTTCAAAAGTTGGTTACTCAATGATAAACTAGTAAACAAAGTATCTTCATCGTAATCAACATCAAGAGAGGCGGTAGCTCCAAAATCAACCATCTGGATATCATCCAGATTTTTGAAATTATATTATATTAATATAAATATATAATAGTGTCATATGGTAGAAAACTAAATCCTTTTTGAAGATTAAGAGAACCACTAGGTGTCAAAGCCCTTTGTCAGTCGGTTACTATTACAAACAATCTCAGTCAAATAGACCAGAACCAAGTTCAGTTGGTTACATTCCCAAACTTGGGTGAGAATGACGTCATAGTACCAGGTACGGTACGATTGGTGTTTAACATCACTTTGACCTCAGACAACGACAAACGTGAGCTCGTGAATAATGTGGTCTGTGCTATAGTCAAGAAGACCACCATAAAATTAGCAGTAACAAGATGCTTAGCATAGATGACAGCAATGTGTATTACTGTTACACAGACCTATGGAAAAGTGAGGGAGAACACGGCGTGTACCAGGGAATTAGCAAATCGAATAGGTTACGTTGATGCCAAACTAGGCATAAATTAGTGATTGAAAAAGCAATTGCTAATGCATATGGGAATAGGTTTTGTATCCCACTAGACTTTGAGTTGCTAACTGGGCATGCACACTTTTACCAAGCCGCATTTGGTGACAGGCTGGAATACGAAGTCACATTCAATGATTACAGCAAAGTCGTGCGTATGTCAAACAGTGAGGAGTGCCGTCAGGGGATTGACAAGTTCGAAATGGTGACTAGTCTGGATCTTGCTCATCAGACTCGAAATCAGTACTCTGGAGAAATGAAGGGCATGTGGGCAGATGGGTTTTCATACTGGGTTTGTTGGAGGGGTACTATAAATACGTATTTGACAAAATCATTATCTTATGTCCTACTATAGACATGAATAAGACTTACAAGGATAGATCTTGGGTGATGATGGACCAAGACGTGCACAAAGTTGACCCGAGTAAACATCTACAGGAGTATTTAAATTTTTTTCACAACCAATTTAAAGGAAAGACAAATTTGCTCATCCTAGATGACTGCGGCGCTAATAGAGAGATAACAAAAAGAGAGACATGCTGTCGTTTTTAGCATTTTCAGGTTGACACACAAATTACAGGATCTGGTTGCTGACACAAAAATTCAACTCAGTGTTGATAGATTTGAGGGAGCAGACGCGATGGGTGGCATTATTTCACTGCAAGGACAGGGATTCGTTCGAGGAGTGTTTGAGCGAGAACGATGTGATGAGTAAACAAGACAGGGAATGGGTGAAGAAACAGCTCGCTGAAACTAAGCATGCCAAGCTCATCTTGAAAACTGACCAACCAATGGATTACCAAGTAATAGTTTAGTAAATTATAACAATAGTTTAGTAAATTTTAGTAATGTTTTTATAAATTTTAGCAGTGTTTTAGTATTTTTTTTGTAAATTATAGTCTAAATGTCGGTTTTGAAGTTCTAGTCGTGTGTAACCTAACCTTTATATTTATGTATTTAGTGTGTGTTGGATATCATTTTTTAAAAATTAAAGCTAGATTACTATATTATAAAATGGAGTGTGATGAATTACTAGAATAGATGTTAGTTTCAGATGAACAAAAGAACAACAAACAGTGAGACAGACTGGTAACACTCGTTGTGGGTACAATATCTGGGAGATATCATAACAGCTGATAACATTCAGAAATTGTCAGATGAGGATATAAATAATTATACGGTAGGTATGAGACACAACTTGGGGCTGAGATGACAAAAGTTATAGCTTCTACTATTACCCAGATTTACACTGGCATAGCATCGCACTTTTTACCAATCCCACTGGAACGTCGACTCTATTTGTGGGAGGGCTTAGAGAAGGACCCGTTTATCGATAATGCTGTACCAGTTGTGCTTTATATCATAAATATGGTATGTATCTAGCCCCAGTCACAAAATCATCACAGCAAAGCATTGTAAATTTGATAAAAGAATTAATAATAATAATATAAGATGGATGCTGCCCGGGAAGAGATAACAAAGATTTCAGAAGAGGAAACACCGAAACAGGAGTCAGTGATGCATTTCACCAAGGAGAACCAAAAAAGAGTTGATGCTGGCAGAGAAAATGCCTTAACCAGGCACAATAAAAATAATTACACATTGTGGGTGACCATAGGTGGCATAGCAACCACTGCTGTTGTTTCATTACATATGTTATTTAAACCAAAACAACCCCAACTACAGCCACCGCCAACACCACCAGAGGAGATCGACCATCATATTATGTTATAATTACATATTTACATTATATATTTTCAGTAATATATATTATGTCTAAAAAACATCCATTAACAATGCATACCAATAGCAATAGGATATGCTCGGTTGACTAAAATTATTATAAAACAACCGACTATAAAACTCAACTTCAACCTGCAAGATATTTTTATACTTACTATGAACATTGGTATGGCGATGGCCACCAAGGACGTTCTGGTAAAGCAAGGTATTATACATGAAACTATTTTAAAGTAATATATATAATATGGCCACGATAGCAATGATGGTTGGTGGGGCTCTTGTGAATGCCTTAGCATTTTCTGTGAGTAATTTTCTATTTTCTCACTTAAGAGAGTCAAAGTGACTGAGGTAGAAGCGGAACAAAAACGACACAATATAACTCTAGAAAAACTGCAGGCCGCACAGGCTGAATATGCTAAGAGACATATGAAGAGACTAGATTTTATCAATAATCAACTCCAACGTGAAAATCATTTTGTTAGAACTTTCAAGGACGTCGACGAAGCTATGAACGTTGACAGGTAAACAACTAGAACCATTAGGAAATGCACCAATGATTTCTCAGTATTACAGAAAGATCGTGAGTTGGTCTTCGTGGCACTGGGTTTAGCAGTGAGAGTATTAATTGTTAAACAGTTAGACTAATTACATAAAAAATTATATGAAAAATGAGGTCAGCACCATGTACTTGTAAATGGGTACTTATGGGGAAAACTGACATTTGTGGTAACGGAAGCAACATTGATGGTTATTGTTGCTTTCACTGTAAAGCTTAAACTAAACGTGTTCAGTGTGTAGTATAGGAGTTAAAGGTCATTACCGATTATGTAAAACCCATGGAGTGGATAAAATACAATTTAAACTTATTTATGAGAAGAAAAAAGACTACATCTGCGAAGTTAAACGTTTGTTAAGGATAAAGGTATAAATATATATTTTTTATCCCTGTGGTATGATTTGTAATTTCTCACGAACGAATCCTCTATGGCCCATTTTCCAAGAAGTATAAATTAGGTTCCCCGTCTTTCATATCCACTCAATCGATATTGTACCTTTTCATAGAAGATATAGGATCTGTTGCACGTATATGGGTGTCTCCCTCGTATTCACCTGGTTGATGTAAATATCTAACAAGTCGTGATCTGGAATTTTATTGCTTTTTTGTGAGGGGGTGATGCTGCCTCTGACACAACAGATTTCATATGAATTGCCTCGCCTGGTCTCTTATCAAGTAGTCTTGTTACTTCGTCATTCATGAAGTCAACCACCCGAAGAAGTCGTACTATGCACTCAGTGTTTCTGTTATTAGGATCCTCTAAATCGCGTGAATATTGGTGTGAAAACAACCATTTGGCTATGGAGAGATTGAATCTCTCGACTATAGCTTGACTTCATGTTCTCCAGCCGCATCCTGCCTTACCTTGGTATTGTGTTTGGCTAGCAGTTGTGACATGGCACCCATGAATTCCCGGCCTGGATCAACTTGCAGCTCCGAGGGCCATGTCAGCGGACTGTTAATTTTTTCAGTAGCATCTAGCCCTTGCCAATATCCCCCTGGACTGTAGTAAATTTTCTCCATTATATATATGTAACTTAAATACTTTTATGAACGAAAGCATAGGTATTATCACCGTCTGAAGCTATCCATCATTTTGTATCCATTCGTGATAGAGACGTTGTATTTATAGTCAACCCATATATCGTATGCCCATCGCTATAAAGTGTGTTCATCTGGTGTTTGAACGTTTTCTTCTCGAATCGGGCCTGTTTGTAGAGGGTATGTTTAATATGTCGTTTCACCACATTCTTTTTCACACATTTAGCCCTTCTTATTTCAGCGTCATCGGCTTTTTTGATAGAATATATCTTAGGTCTCAACTCAACGTATTCCTTGATTGGTGTGCCAGCACATTCATCCTTCATCATATCTAACACCTTTTTCTTGACTTGGCTATGCATGGGGTGGTCTTTTGGGTAATCGCTGGTATCATACAGGTGTATATTCTTTTTCATATCCTCAGTTTGAATATCCATCAGCAGTGAATCCGTATCAGACCTGTTGCCGTACTGTTTCTTGAGTTCGTTGTAGGTGTTTGGATAGGTCTAGAATACTCATACGGACATAATTAAGTTTAATGTGACTCTTTTTCATATGTATTGCTGCCAAATCATCATCGAATATAGTACTCCTATTGTACGTCGGACTTGCTATCAGTTTCCTGAGCTTGTCTCACTCACTCAACCGGACTAGCTTCACGTTAATGCGTTTTCATAAATTCTCCATCATTTTACCAACTACAGAGTCATTCATTAGTTTGTACAGGTTTCTCAAAGTCGTTAGTGATCAGCTTTCACAGGTCCATGTTCATCCTGATGTATGGCTCTATCCAGGATCTTTGATCGAACTTCAGTATTCTATATACTTTAGTACTTTACTTATTTAATTTAGTTTTGTTCATCAAATTCAGTACCAATGTTTGAACGTTTGACAGCGGTCCATTCAGCAAGTTATGTTGGCACTCAGACATCCAGTCTTGGTTAACCCTCTACCATTTGGGGGCCAGGGAGTAGCTGTTGTGTGATGTGTGCAATTCCTCCAGGAAGTCCACTTCAAGCATATAACCCTTGTTCAAAATCTGTAGGGATACTCAGGTAAACCTGCTGGTTAGGCACCCATTTGAATCCCACTGTGGGTAGATATTGGCTCATGGGCCATCAAGGTAGATGGTTTGTAGTTTTTTTAGGGTTGTAGCCTTTCACATACTTGTTCTTAGCTTTGGCATAACATTTTGATGCCATAGAAATACCACCGCATAACCCTTTCTCTGTGAACAGATGCATATTGTAATGTGTGAATAATTCTAATTCCACACTGGTTTTCTTCAGTAGGACATCTCACCAGAGCCCAGGGCTTGAAAAATACCATGCTGGGTCCAACACGTATTGCTTCGAAGACGTTTGTCTGAATATTTCGAAAACATCAGCCAGCAATAACACGTCCGTTTTCAAATATAAATTGTGGTAATCACCTACAGCCAGTTTTTCCTATACATTTTTTGCCTGTTGTGTGACAGACACACCAGACAGCTTGCTATAGAAGCGGTCAATATGAGGTAATTGTGTCTCATTAAACTTAGACCAGTCATCCATATATTCACATGGTAGATACCCTTACGTAACAGCAAAGCTCTAGTTTTCTCTTCTGTGTAACAAGTAGTTATAGATAAGTGTTTTGGGTTATGAGCCTTTACCAAAATGTCGAGAGATGACAACAGAAACTGAACATTATGAATCTCAACCTGAAAAGGATATATATCTGTCCATATTGTTTGGGATACAGGATATGTTACCTTTTACCTTTGAAATAGCTTGCATAATCAAGTGTGAATCATATCTGTGAAGATTGTGAAACACCACTGGGATATGAATAAGTTTAGGATTTATTCTTAGTTTCCTCTGCACCTCTGTATTTACCAGTAATGTGACAGTGATCTCTAACTGAATCAGAGGTTGTGGGTTTTTTTATCTTCTCATCATACGCATTGGTGTTTTATTGTACAATTTTTTCTTAATCTTTTTCTCTTCATTTTGTAAACATATCAGAAATTTTTCAGCCTCATCTGGGCCTCTACAAATAACAGGTGTCACAACGAACGACCATGTACCCAAACCCACTCACTCCATGCTCTTGTACTTTTTGTGTGAAACATTTATCCGTGGATTGAGCTACTGTATCGATTGGTTTAATGATAGCTTCGAAGTTGGCATAGATAATGTATGGTATTGGCATTTGATTTTTGTGGTTGATAAATTTCAAGATATTATTTTTATCTCCTACACCTAGGCAATCATCCCTGTGCGAACTGAGCAGATCAGACCTTGAAAATCCGTGAAGACACCTTTCACAAAAGTGTTTCTTTTCCCTGTGTTTTGATTGATTGTACAACGGTCGGCTCAAGTTCTTTATCTATGTGTAGTGATATTTTTCACCTTGTTGTACCATAAATATATTGATAATTTTACGACCATCCTTATACAATAAAGGGCTTATCCTCTGTACTATTATGTTATCTTCATGTCAAAATACATTTATGGCTATGTCTGGATTCTGTTTATATATTTTTTGGATCTGAGAGATTGGGGTAGGTTCATCTATAGCTTCCTAATTGATCCCATCATCTTCTGGATAAATGGGAAGTCTATCAGAATGTTTTTCGATGGGAAATTTAGTGGATTTTATCGCTACCCTCATACAATTGTTACCACGATTTTTAACATTACCCTCATACAAGAATAACCTCGTATTCCACGTTCACGAGACCAGATAACAATTCCAGATTCAGATGAAAGTCCATGGGAGTCTTCATATTTAAATCTATTTCATATCTTTCTCAAGCATTCAAAAAAGAAGTTGCAAAACATTTAGAGATGAAATTTTACATTTTCCACACAATCAAAAAGATAAGGAAATACCACGGAATGGATTCAAAGTTTATACTACCCAAATTTTGTCACAAATTCAAACAACTGTTAAAAATGTGAAAAATGGTACCCCTTTAGATAATCCTATTCTCCGAATTAAAATACATGAATTACCATATTCTTCTCAATTTGTTGATTGGGTGAAATTATAGGATAAAAGTAAACCAATAATGATAAATGGAAAAATATCTGGTTGTCATCCATTAATGGAGAATGGGAGAGAACCTGATCAGAATAATATTCATTGACCACGTTAGAGACTGAAAATATTCAGGGGTTGTTGATGTAAGTTCTTTATGTCTTAGTCGTATTGGTATTTCACTTGGTGTTAAATTACAAACTGCGATCATAGAAAAAGGTAAAGGTGAGTTGATAAATGATGAAAAAGTAGAGGATAAAGAACTGTTTTGATATGATTACAAATTGATTCCCTATCTTACATAAACTATTTCTGTAACCCAGCAGTCTTCATCTCACTACAAAAACTGTTGGGTACGTTTTATGAGGGAGATGAAAAGTAGTCGTATTATGGAGTTTATAAATTAATATGACTGAAGGAAGGATAATTTTTTATTTCATGGGTTATAATGGGGTGGTCCGTACCAGCACTGTTTATACTACTAAAGAACCTAAAAGGTGTCCTTGCAATTTTAAAACTATGTCTTTCTGTGTAAGAAACAGCTTTTGCACTCGTACCTGTCATATTCCATGTATCTTTCAACTCGTTTCGAACGTATCTAACTCCCTTTTGTCAGTTAAACTGTTGTAAAATACAATATGCAGGGAGACTCTAACAGGGGGAGTGGTCACTGCTCGTAAAGCCCCTTAATATACGCCTCAGTCCATCACATGACCAGTGTAGCCAGATATGGTGCAAACTTAGTTTATAAAATTGGTTTATTTTCAACAGCTGATTATATTTGCTGACTGTTGTAACAACTGAAAACCTACATGTAGAAGATATGTTACCTATTCTGTCAATTCATTCTAGCCAAATAATTGTCGTTAGTGTCAGTTTTAGTACAGTAGATTTGTAGTAAAGTTTTAAGTCGGCATGTTATCGCTCACTGGCTTCAATTCTCGGTACACAACGAAGAAAGACTCAATTCTATCATTAAAACTTCTTTCACACATTCGTTTAATTTAATTTTCAGAAAGGAACTATACTTCTAGTTGAAACGTGTTGATCTGATCTGATCCGCCATTGATGCTTGAGTGTTATATGTTTAAAACTGACAAAACGGGAAAAGTGTGTACAAAGCTTTATGATAGTTTAAAACTTTCTGTTTTTGAGGGTTATGTGAAAGTGTTAGTTAACATTCTTTCAATATCCATGCCATTCCCCATATGCAGAAAGGGGTATCTGAATTAATTACTAATGTTTAAGAAATGTCTCAAAGTAGATTCTTAAAAATGTGTTCCAGCCATAGTTGTGCATTCTTTAACATGTTTGGGGAGGTATGGCCGTGGTGTGTCTTTCATTCCCATATGTATGTCTTTCTTTTGTTCTTTTTCTTTATTTCTTACATCCAATCACATATAATTCTTGCTATAATTCATTGATTCTTTGTGAAATTCTGATTGATAAAATATATTGTCTGAAGTACTGTTAAACGCAGTCGAGATTGTGCTGGGAACGAACCAAACCACTGTGGTACAAATGGTACTAAGACAGTGAGAGACTGACCTGTCCCAGTTGTACATTATCTCTGATCTATGGTATGTAACCGTTACTCACGTAGCAATCTCTGAATGTCAGAGATAACCATAAAGATTTCATTTACCTATAATTATAGATATAGGATACAGGACACACATTTTCAAATTAAAGAAAACATCTTATGTTGGACTTCAATGAAACTCTTGTTGTCACATGTGACCATTTGAATAAATCGCGAAACGTTTTCTTTTGTTTCATTGACCCATGTTGACCCATTTGATATCAAAGGACACAATGATGGTATCCGTAGATTACAAATACTTAGGCTACAGCAGAAACTAAATGGTGGCCGGGTGTATGGACAAAAAGTCTCCAGTTAATTTGGCAGATTATCCATGGAACAATTTGGTGTATGTTCTAGATAACTGGTATTGAGGTTAAGTGCATACATACTTACTTGCATTAATTACTAAAGACTGAAACAGATGTACGTTTACATACAATAATATTATTGTAGGTTTACACATCTTTTTGCTTTCATTACTCTTTTTTGTAGACTGCATCTTTCTATTAACATGATATCGATACTTATGTTTTAAGTCGGCAAGTGATTTTGCTCATTGAAAGGCGTGTTTGAAAGACCATGTGTTAAAACGTGTAGACTCCAGTTAGGGGCTAATAAAGAGCCTATACTGATCCATGTGCGAGTCGTACAAGTCGACTTAAATCCCTATGTGTTCTTATGCAGCGTAGGGTCTGACCCGGCCAACACACTCGTCATTCACCATAAGCTTTGGGGTATAAGATTCAACTACATGTACAGGTGTGACTGACAAAGTACACAGCCACATGGGCCAGGTAAATGCAGATATGATGACTAAATACACAAAGCATGATCTACTTACATGTATGAACGCTTCTTTACACAAATACATATACATGAAAGACTTCCTGGTTGATACAAAACGTGCCACTCAACACTGGAAATTAGCAATAAAAGCATTGCGCGCTAAGGATCAAACTTTAAAAAGGAAAGAGCAGTCAGTGAGTACCATTCTAGGACAGGTAAGTACCATTCTAGGACTCGACGTCTTGCATCTATTATATATGACTCAAACCTAAAAATATGTTTATTTATATGGGTATATTTAGTTATATCACTCTATAAATTCTTAATTGCATTCCGCAATTAATTTCAAAAGTATAATTGATATTTCCTGCCCAATGCCCACTGTCTAAGCATGACCTTGTATGCAGTGATGCAGTGTAAGTTACACAGGTCTATTACAGTTTGTCATGGTGAATCTGGGGGATTAAAATAGACGGTCATAGATTACGGAGGGGTTTTGTTCGGGGAAGAGAATTGTCTTACTTAAATCAAGGGATGATACCTATGATGTTACCTTTGATTGAAGATGGAAGTTCTGTATCAAGAACAGTGCCCCTCCGTTACACTAAACAACAAAGTTTTTAAGAAATTGTTTTTCAGCTTTCAATCACTATATAATCATTACTGTAGATGCCGTTCAAGTTATGGATACCGACTCAACGATGAAACAAGACGACAACAGCACCAGGTATCTCCAACAGTATGACGACATGTACGTTCTGAAATATTATCCGGCCATCGCGTTTGTAGCTGTGTGCATGTTGGTTGGTGTGGTCGGTAACTTGCTAGTCTGCTATGTGTATCTGTGCAAGTTTAAACCAAGCACAACAAGGTGTTTCATTGTAACACTAGCAGTCCTGGACATTCTGAACTGCTCTCTGAGCATGTCTCTTAAGATCGTACACATGAGATATCATGCGACGTTTGGGTTGTCTAACCTCTGTAGGCTGTCCACAATCACTGTCACGCTCTTCTCGTTGGCATCTGCAGGAATTCTTGTACCAGTCGCAGTTGACAGATATTTAAAAATATGCAAACCATTCGTCAGACAGATGACAATTTTCCATGCGAAGGTAAGCTGTTGGGCGGCGTGTACAGGTGCGTTGGTTCTAACAATACCCCCTGCCATCATCCATGGCCCTACCCATCACCCCTTACCTGAAGTAAACGCCACATTTTGCTACCTGACAGACGGAGAAGGGGGAACACTTCCTCATGTAATATACTCTACAGTTCAGACGCTTTTGTTTGTATGGACAGCAGGGACACTTTTTATCATGTACACATGCATATGGTGTAGGCTGTACAAACAGAAGAGAGCCCTTCTTCAAAGGACAATAGCATGTACTTTGAACAGTTCAAAGGATAACAGCACAGGCAGATATCCAAGGTCGACTGATGGAACCGTTGCTATTTCATCTAACGTCAACGGCACGACTATGAATGAGACTTCATCGATATCCCAACCAGACAAACACAGCTATGATCCAGAAAAAGATCCCTGTAGGCTGAACGGTGAACGTGCACAACGTGTCCCTACTAGCTCATCTGGCAGTGGTGTACCAATTGGTTGTGTGAATGGAACTATGACTTCATACCAACAAAATGCAGTAAAGAAGATGACACTGATGTTATTCCTCATTAGTCTTATATTCTTCCTCAGCTTCCTTCCTTATTTAATCATTACGGTGTATCTTTCAATTAATATGAGCTTTGCTGAAAGAGTGACTGTTATTCCAAGCACATGTGTTATAATCTTTGAGAGATCCTACTTTATCCAGAGTGCATTCAATCCCTTTATATACAGCTTCTGTAGCGTGAACTTCCGCCGGAAATTGAAAAAAATTTGTAGATAAAAACAATGCAGAGGAAACGAAATTAGTGTGTCGCTAAATATATACTTGGTGCCCATTGAGAGGAAAGAAGATAGTGTGCCAATAAACACCGGGTGCCCTGTAAGGGAAATGAAGAAAGTGTGCCAATAAACACTATGTGTCCTGCAAGGCAAATAGGTGTGTCGATAAACACCGAGTGTCCTGTGAGGAAATGAAGAAAGTGTGTCGATAAACACTATGCATCCTACAAAGGAAATAAAATAAGTGTGCGATAAACACCGCTTGTCAAGTGGGGCAGCATGATGTAGACACCAGGTGTCCAGTGAAAAAATGAAGAAAGTGCGTAGATAGTGAGGGAAGGACTGTTAAAGCTGTGATGTTTATTGTATGAGAGAGAGTTGGGCAAATGTCGTTGTGTCGAAACCGAAGGCACCTGTGTAAATATTTCCAGTTAGTCGAAGTTCCACACTACCGCAAAGCGATGAATAAACACTGACCAAGCTATTTATGTATAGACAACCATTAATTCGACATATCAGAGTAGTCTCGATGGTGTTTGACTGTAACTTTTATTCTGACTAATAGTCTAAGGTTAGGACCTGAACACTTTATTAGAGTCGATTTGACATCTCTGAATTGTTCATTCAGGATATTTCTTGGAAGCATTCTTGTTTTCATAAAAAATATAGAGAGATCCATGCTCTAATCTGGCCCCCACCGGGAGTCTGCTTCTAAATGATTTTACATGCCATTATATATATAACGAGATGCTAAGTTTTCTATGTGGTCAGATCATGCCAGTTGCTATTTATGTGCGTTAGTATTACTAATCCCTAAATACTAAATGCATCAGATTGATTACATGTATTTACGACCTTATGCGGAGTACAAAACTAAATCGTGATAAGAATGTCACTACCTCTCACCAGGAAAGATGGACGGCCCCGTGGTCCCTCATCAGTTTCATGGTTTTTTTGATTATCCGTGAAGAGAGAATTCACGTCATGGTCACTGTTACATCGTCTCCATTGCTGTGTTTACATGAGCGACAAATTTTCGCATTTGATGCCTTGTAGTACAGTCTGTACGAATACTTTAACATAATAGTATTGTCATACCTTCAGATTACGGTAACATCATACGTCGGTTTGTGCTGACAATAAACTGAACAAAAGTTGCTCCTGCTTAGAGCAACGTTTGACGTTATAACGGAAAGGTGACGTTACTCTGCGGAAACGTGCACCCCAAGTTAGCCAAAGGCCTCGGTCGTTTGAAGGAGTTTTCGTTACGATGTTTGTGCAATTTGTTTTGATAATTTTGTAACTATATGGAATATAATTATGATGGGAGTGATTAATATTGAATACACAACTGACCGCTGATAATTACAAACCTGCTAACCTTCATTGGATCTTGTCTTAAATACTGCTACTGAGCACGTCTGGTGACCCCAGCAACCGATGCTGGTCCTAAGACGGTGACTCTAGTTTTACTAGCACCATTCCAACGATATCAAGAAGGGGAACACCAGAAATGGACTTAACCATGTGGAGAATCGAACACATGTCACAAGAGAACTCAGTGTCCCTTAAGTCAGATCTAACGAGTGATCAGACTCGGGGACATGGCATGCTAACGAACTATGAACTAGACTTCACACGGAGATAGTGATTTATTGACACATGAACTGTCATCGTATCGCGTGGTGATAATCATTGGATTGTCTGGCCAAGACTCGATTTGTTTACACCAACATCATACCGTTGCATTCAAATACATGCTCTTCATATAGTCACCTTAGTTTAATGGACTCTGACTTGAGCAGAAATTTCTTATGGATGTGGTAGGGTTATGTAATGGAGGTGCAGCAACAGGATTTATCAGGAGAGTTAAAAATGGATAAAAATGAAAGGATTAAACGATAGAACACTTATTGATTAATGTTTGAGACATGACCGAGCATGCTCTTTTAACAATGGTTGCAATGAGCGTCGAAACACCCCTTGCTCAGAAATTGTTTGATCAAGGCTGCTACACTCCAGGCCTCAGTAAAATTAGTCACCTTAGTTTAATGGACTCTGACTTGAGCAGAAATTTCTTATGGATGTGGTAGGGTTATGTAATGGAAGTGCAGCAACAGGATTTATCAGAAGAGTTAAAAAAGGATAAAAATGAAAGGATTAAACGATAGAACACTTATTGATTAATGTTTGAGACATGACCGAGCATGCTCTTTTAACAATGTTTGCAATGAGCGTCGAAACACCCCTTGCTCAGAAATTGTTTGATCAAGGCTGCTACACTCCAGGCCTCAGTAAAAGTGTCAACACGTTTTATTGTAGACGCGTCGAGGCATCAGTGCATCAGTGACAAAATGTAATGTCAGATGCAATTCCTTATCATGACTATACATTCTTTAGTTATTTTTGGTGCACAATTGACAGGACGTTGTATATGTCATGGCGGGTACCGTCTATAGGACAGGATACACTCAACTTTTCGCGAACACCTGGTACCATTACTATTTCATAGTGGTTCATAAACACATGCTCTGTCATCGTATCGCATGTTGACAGTCGCTGAATTGGGTGGTTGAAACCTGATTTGTGTACTAACAACATCTTGCCGTTGTATTCAAATATATGCTCTGCATATAGTCACACTTGTTTAATCGACTCTGCTTTTAGCAGAGATTTCTTAGAGATGTGGAAAGATTTGTGAAATACGCACAAGGAAATGCAGTATGATGAATTATCAGTTTAAAAAGACAAACAAGTGTTGAAGGATAAAACGACTGCATGATTAGTGATTAATTAATTTTATCTTGCACGGCGGATTTGTGAAAGGAGTTGTTTTGTATTTAGATTTATTAACGTAGATTAAATATACCAGGATTCTGTGGTAGAAGTGCCTGTAAAAAATGTCTGTCTGTTAGTTTAGTCTGTTTTGATTTTGAGTTTTGTATTTTGCCTTTATTCTTTTGTTTTAGCATTAAACAGAATCATTTATTTTCGCCGTGAAGTGTCATGAGATAGACGAAATACCTTAGGTCGCACTTAGGGTGTCTGTACAGTATGATGCACACTGAGAATTTACTAAATGCCTACTAGTAGATATTACTGTCCTGGTATAAAGTCACTGCAAAAGATACTGTGTTTTAAGTTCAAGTGAAAATATTGATGGCAGAATGGCCTCGTTTCCTGTTTACTGGGTTCAGTCTTTTTGCGCAATTTTTTGCGATAATTGTTAGACTGATTAATTTAATTGGATAGATAAATATTAATCAGTATGATTTTATACGTCTAAGCACTTGTATATTGTAACACTGCGTTCGTTCTAACCCTTGCAAACACGTCGTAAAGTGTGCTCTGTCGTACAGCGAGATCTGACAAACGGGAACCTGGAAATCGTGGAAATCTCAAAACGACGCTCTGCCGCTTGAAATATTTGGCGGTCTGGAACGGAAGTGATATTATGTCAGTCTCATAGTGCGATACAGAACTAAACTGAATAAGCGCAAAGAAACCCCTCAAAACAAGCAACATGTGTAACCAGTTAACCAGATGCATTGTTAATCATTTTACGACCTCATCAAACAGGGACAGTCTGTGATTTCTTAGTTTAGGTATGCTGCCGAAACCTTGACATAAAATATATAAATACGGTGTAATTAAAGTGTAACATTAAACTTCATTTGTAAAATACCAGTTTCTAATGAGACAAAGAACTGGAATTCAGTGTAACCAGAGCTGTTTGTGGTGGCTTTTTTCACGTTCACATGAGAAAATTCGAATGGTCTAAATTGTCTGAATAGGTTTCGGAATGCAGGTCCGGATTGGAATTTATCGTAAAGAAACTCGTAACTTGTCGTAAGATGCGACAAACGGGATCGTGTGGTCAGGGCCCCGATCCACAAATCTATTCGTAAGCTTATGGTAACGTTTAGCGTTACGACAGGTCGTAACCTAAGGAAGGCTTCGTGGATCTATACCCAGGCTCGCACTTGGTTTGCACATGAAACGGGTTCTCATTTGTGCAGATTAAAGCTCATTCAGTTGTTCACTAAACTGTCAGAACGCCGCCATATAGCTGGAATATTACACTCATTCAAGTTTCAAAATGTTTACAAATATTATTAATAAATTAATTAGGATCATAGGATCATAGGATCATAGGATCATAATTAGGACAAAACATAATGACGTACGGACACAAAATTATTTTACTGTCCTATTATGTTTTTACCACTGACATATGAAGTCAACTTAAATTGTTTTTTTATGCGTTATTATCTAATAAAGATAATTAATGTTTATTAATGAGCAAAACGGTTTTCATCTTTGTTGATCATTGTATCCTACTCTACCGACTGCGCTTGCGGGCGACACAGCGCAAACCAGTCACAAATTGAGGGAAATCATCCCATTACTCGTGGGAAAGAAACCAATAACAAAGAAACAACCTGCCCGTGGAAATTACTCTGGACCAGTGTTCACCATACTCTACTCTGTTCATATCGGTAGTATGGGCTATCTGTAAGAAACACAAGTGTAATAACTGCCAATTGAACTCACTCGTGAGTGTTCCTGAAAACGTTGTTGTACCATGAAGAATTATTGAAAACATAAATGCGGCAATGTTTATTTCTATAAACTTTGACGACCGATGTAACGTCGATGGTCTGTTCATGGTATTTCAACATCTCTCGGCTGACGATGATCACAAGGACATTCGTGTGGATAACATTCTTTAAGTCGATATCCTATGGTGTAGCCGGTTATGGTGCTTGTCCATTGTATCCTTAAATAAACATAGGAGGTAATATTGCACAAGAGAACACAAACACGCACGCACACACATACAGAAACACATATGCACACACACATTCATACAGATAGGCACTGTTACAATTCACTATCACTATCACAAGCGTAGAGCGCGACCTTAATCACATGCCATTGATGATGACAAGATTAATTTTACAACCTTTGTAAATATTCAGCAATCATTAAGACGCTCACTTGACTACCATAACAGACAGACGAAAACAGAGCGTAAAGTCAAGATGAACAGTTACAACCCACAAAAAAGGTGTAAGGGAGTAAATGTTATAGCAATATAGTGCATGGGAATTCGGGCGTGATATGCTAACGCTTCAACAAGGTTACGTTGACACCGCACCGCATTTGCGAACACTCAGATAGCGTCGCTTCGCAAGCATAGTATATCAGTCGCTTGGCAACAATAACATACAAATGACAATCTCGGAAATAATGAAACATACGACTGAATGAAAACCTTAGCTTGACAATCAATACTGAAACTTCGCACTATGCAAATAAACAAAACAAGCTGTAAATCTGTATAGTCGTATGCTTCATTATTAACCAAAATGAAGTCTTGACTGTCACAAGTAACTGTTGAATAATCTATCATTGTCACAGAGACAAGACAACCGTGAAAAAGAGATTCCGCCAGTGCCTGTCACAGTGCCAGGATATATTTGTCTGTAACAGAACCTGATATCAGAAGATAACTGATATCATGTGGTGATATGGTCAGTCAAGGGAAATATCACTGCAAGCCAAATGAAGTACCTGTATCGAGTGCATCTGCCCCAGCCCCAGAGGCCGCATTTGGTCGTGTATCTCTGCTTGAAGGAGACACGTGGCCCATAGATTCTGTGTATATAAAGACATTTTACCTGTGTGTCAGAAAGGTTGATAGTAGAACAGAATGAGACATATGCATCATTTATATACTCAGAGGCAAAAATTAGTGTGATCAACAGATTCGTTTTACATTAATGAGAAAAGTTTAAATAGTATAATTAATATTCTTCGTAAAGACTTAATCCATAATCCAAACCGGTCTGTAGTTTATATTCTGCACGCTTTTCAAGAAGTCCGTGGTATAAAACGTGTCCGTTAGAAAGTGTGAGTTATGGTCACCCTTGTTGAGACGTCGACGTGTCCAAAAAGCATAAATAAGATCTAATCTTCTGACACGTCAAAGCTAACCGAAAAGGAAAGACGGCGAACCATTGGAATGCTTGAAACCGGAACATGCCAGCGCAACGTTGCAGAACAGTTTAACGCGCACAGGAACATATGCCGCTTGTAGAGACATTACCAACGAAATGGTCGTCCACCTCTAACAACGCTATGCAACTATCGTTGGATCAGAACCATCAATATGTGATTCCAACCAACCACACTGCCAGCCCGAGCAGTTCCTGGTGTGAAGAGGATACTGCCAAGGACCATTCGCTGGCGTCCGGCTGCACACGGGATACTTGCTATACGCCCTGCCAGATGACAAATTTTGACATTACGTCACTAAGGTCTAGGACTGCAGTGATGCGGACAACATCTGGAGTGGAGAGCATGTGAGTGGAGAAATGCCCTCTGCACTGACGTGTTCACATTAACGTCCTTCCCAGGCCCGCTGAATTCTCAGATCTGTCGCCTATCTAACACGTCTTGGACTGAATGCAGACGTTGGGGCATTGGCATATATGTGGAATGACATATATGGAATGCCATTCCGTACGACGTACTGCGAAGTCAAGTGTGAGTTATTGAGTGTGTGATCGCATTTGCATGTGGCCGCCAGAAAAGTTAAAATGTGCCATTTGCAAGCCTGTTGTTGGTATTCTTGCATTATTCGAAAAGTGACATCATATATAAGTTGTAATTCACAAATCTAACTTCAATCTAATCACACCATCACTTGCCTTTGATTATACTGACATCATTATGTGTACCTATAGCTACATTCACATTCATGTAATTCTGGCACGTGGTACATGAATGGTTGGATGGTTGAAGTAAACGTATATGCAACTCAACTAACGGGCAAAAAAACCCCACCACGTTACCCAGACACCTGTTATTAAAATTCCTTTTTCACAATGGTGTTTTGTCGTATCAGTGATTTGTACTTGCTCTCGTGTCTTTTGCCCCTTAGTTTATTTGTCACGAATGACTTGATATAGTTTATTTACATTAAAAACTTTAACACATTATATTTTCAACTTGTCATTTGACTCTATTTAATTCTTTTTATGACACTAACCCTAAGTTCATTCTTCTTGTAAATCGAACAACATCGATAAAATAAACAGGCGCTGTAAACTACGTAATAACGGAATGGAAGACGAAAACCACTTTATGTATCTTTCCCCAATCTATGATGAATTCAGAATTAACTATCTACCTACATCAAATTTTATATCCACACATTGACTTTAAGAAGCTTTTCATCTTACTACCCAAGTTCACATGGCCTTATATATACACCATGCTTTGATATTACGCCACACCTTGTTTTGTTAATTGAATCATGTTTCTGTTCAACCCATGCATATTCCTATACTGGCATGTACATGTAACTCTTCGTATATAGGCCTATGACCTGTTGTGCAATAAAACATTGATTGGCTGAAAACTAATACTTACGGCTGCTGGTAGCTCACCCTCTCGCGTCTGATGCAATTGCAGTAACAACCCCGCCCTGGAGCTGGCCCTGTATAACATAAAGTGTGTAATGCTGAAAAGCACAGTCTCGCAAATCTTTACACATGCTTATATATATACTTCCCATGAAAGGATTAGACCCACTGTATGTTCAATGATGGTTACATCAAAGATCGATCACTCCACTAACTTGAGGGAGCCAACTGCAAACCTTATGCTGATGAATTGATAGCCCTAGGATCAGGTATCTAGTTGCAGAAAAGAATGATACTTATGAAAATATCGTGCAAGTGACGAGTTGCGGGGTTTTCTTTTGTTAAGAAGTCTTCAGTTTTCACAGATTTGAATAATTTACTGACCTCATGACAATAATGTTCTGAACGTTACAAATTTGTTTGTTATACAGTACGTCGGTTCATGTGTAAACAGTACCTGTAAATAGTTTGGAATATTTTGCAAAATTCAATTTAGAATAGTTGCCTGAAATTAGTGACTATGATTACACTCGATTTTTTAAACTTTAAATGGGAAATATACACAGAGGCAAAAGCACTCGCTTTAGCTCCCTACTCATGCAATAAAAGACTTGCCTGATATCGGTAAATGCAACTTCGAAGCGAACTGTCTTCAAACAGAGAACACTTGCCATATATGTCAAGTATGTATTGGAATGTGAACGATTGTCCCGTGCATCGAAAACTGTAGCGCGGTGTGGTCGGTGTTTGAGGAACTGGATTCAACCACACGTTGCGTTATACGAAATTCGTAACCAGCGATCAAAGGGATACAACCCTGTGGGGTTCGTTTGAAATAATGCTCTGCCGGTACAGGGCGCGAAAGTCGATTTAATGCAATGTTGCATTAATTCATTCTACCTTATTGATTCAATATTGTAATCTACATACGTAGTTTATTCGGAATACATTACAGGATAGTTTCCCTGAGGGCTGCTTGTTTTATTAAAAGGCATTCATTGCTTATTTTGAGAGAGGTGTGGTGGTGGTGAGTGTTCCTTACACCATTAATATGTATAGCAATACGGGTACCTGAAGCGCAGTATACTGCAATACAATTCATTTACCAATACGCGGCCATAGTGTACCCCCCCACACACAAAAGCAGATATGTATATTTGGTAGGTTTTAAAAGTATTGCCAGGTGTCTATGACATGTCACATCAACCAGGATGTTTAACTAAACTCGGTATAACGCATCCCCTCCTCTAAACTAAACATGCAGCATATGTACATAAGTCGCGGTAAGTGGACAGATGCTTTATGGGAGCGTATCCTGCAATCTGATTGGATGACGCGAAGATCTTCTGAACTACTCTGTGCATGAAATCTTTAGCAACACAGTGTGAAAAGAATCATGTTTTCCCCTTTCAAAATGAAAATGCAATACCAAATAATATGAATAATAAAGGTCACATGCAGTCCAAAAATCAAGCATAATTGAAACACAGTTCTCATTTGTTCATGATACATAAAATACATTGCTGATTAAGAAAAAATAAACAAAATTATGAGCGTATAATCGCAAATCAAAAGCGTAATATTTTGTACATGTTCTTGGGTTCACCTCCCTCGAAAGAAAGCAAACGCGATACCGAACCCGGTCAGAGACGGTGGTCTTGCATTCAGGTGTTACGAAGCTTTCTCATTGGCCACAGGTTCATTTGCCGATAAGCTTAGCCGGTTCTTTGTTTGTGGCTTGTAAGCCCGATAGGGGTTAATTTCAAAGTGCATGTGGTCAATGATTGAATGTGGTCAATATGCATTGCATATTGTCATTAGCAGACGAGCAGGCAGACATGTAGATGTCAATAATCCAGACATTGAGTTTTCTCTGTGACAGAATCTGCTTATCACAATCAACATGCTTTTTTATGTAACGAGTAGATTATTTACTTGTTTGTGTACACAACCACGATTAGACTACTGCTCACAACCTCATACTCCTCAAGCTCCTCAAACCTATTCACTTCATATGCATGTGTTATGAGCGAAGCGCAACATAGCTGCTGAAACCACTTTTTACCCCAGCGCTGGGGAAAAATTAGTGAATCGTTTGAACTTTCGATTTGGGCTTTTTTCATCGCTTTTTTTCAACTTTATAGGTTGAACTGGCATTTTTGGTGGTTTGGTTCGGTATGTGCATACAGAAAGGTATCAGAATCAGCAAAGTTGTGTACTGCGTTGCATGTGACATTTAACCAAAATCGCTTGGCACATTTCTCTATATTTTTCTGACCACATGATAGCACACATGACGTCATGCTTGGAAATCGGGAAAAGACATCGTCAACCGTTTTCAATTTTACGTGCCTCAGAAAGTCAGCGAAGAAATACCAGATATTTAAATTGAAAACAGGCAGTCGAAAAAGTATAATGTTTCAGTTATCGCATTTGTATTCTGACCTCTCATATGAAATAAATTTTTATTTCACCTGCCACACACGACTTCATTAGAGAAATAACGGTATCGACTGATCGAGTCCTCCATCTTTGTCCTCCATCATCAAACGACATGGGCAAGCTGAACGTGACAAAGCCATTAGTATGGTAGGAATGAGGGCCTCACAACGTCACATTGCAAGTGTCTTCAGTTGCAGCCAAGCAACCACCCAGAACTTGAATCGTTACCAACTGGCAGGCCAGACAAAAGACTGTCCAAGAAAGCCTAGACCAAGGGTCACCACGTCAGCTGAAGACCGCAACATCCTGACAATGCACTGAGGATGTCAACGGCGGCGACGGCCTTGGGACACGACATCTACCACGACTCTGTATGGCTGGCATCAGAGCATACGTGGAATAGCATTGACCCGTCAACACTGGCAACGCAGGTTACAGTGGACTTGAACTGAACGTCGGTGGCAACCACGTGATTGTGAGAGAGTTATGTTTACAGACGAGAGTCTTTTCAACATTTTCCGAAATGATGGTCGAGTTTGACGTGAACTTGGTCAGTTCCGTAATGTGACTGTGATGTGTGATTGGGTAACATTTCATGCTGACCCCATGTCTCTTGTGCTTGATTCAATAACCAGGTCAGCATCGATTGGACATTGGCGATTCTGGTTCATGTTTGGTAAAAATTGGCTGAATT
This sequence comes from Haliotis asinina, assembly GCF_037392515.1. Taxonomy (NCBI): domain Eukaryota; kingdom Metazoa; phylum Mollusca; class Gastropoda; order Lepetellida; family Haliotidae; genus Haliotis; species Haliotis asinina. The sequence goes on from NC_090282.1 coordinate 35,546,362, forward strand.
TTCTCAATGGTCTCACTGTCTTCTTTATGGCCCACGACGTCAGGTGATAGGTTTCTTTTGGATATGAGTTTACTTGCAGTGGCAATTACAGTCAAACATCGTTGAAGTTGAATTTACCTAGGTATATGCGTCAAGCATTCCTGTGTTCGATATAACCGAAGTTTCTACTTCGAGACAAGCCTACATTCGACCAATCGACACAACTGGATTTGACAGTATCTTATAATCAACCAAACAGCAACAACAATTAAACAATCAACATTTGGTCATACTTACCGGTTATTCGAGGGACGGATTCAATGAGGACAGCCATCGAGAGCAAGAGAAGAAACCACTTCATCCCGGCGATCATCATGACGAATGCGGTGTCTGGAAAAACACCTACAACATTCCCAGGTGAAACCCGGATGTTTGCTCTGAAGTTACAGAGTGCACTCGCGTTGGACCAGCTGACTGAATGCACGGTTGTAATATAATTCGATTGTGTGCGTGATGTTAATTAGCAAGGACCTCCATGGTACAATTTGATATTTTTCACAGTTCTCAGCCATTTAGTTAGCATTGCCTTATTGTTTCTGTTTAAAGAGAGCGAGTGAATGAGTCAGGGTTTCAGTCAGTATACCACGAGCAATATCATGATGGGGACACCAGAAATGGACTTCACTCATTGTATCCATGTAGGGAGTCGAACCCGGGTTTCCGGCGTTACGAGCCTACGATTTAACGACTAGGCTACCCCACCGTCCCTACTATGAAACATTTCTTTTTCGGTGTCACAGAATTTGATAGATACCACACGAAGCTATTATTTGCGAATCAAAGTCCATGCTGGTGGTATTGTACAGTTTCTATGTTTCCAAGTAGGTATCCACTGTGTTGGACTAGTTATTGTGATTGGGATCGGCATGGTTGCCAAACACAATACATACCATACAATGGATGAATAACACGTAGTTTTAGGCGTACAAATTGAATGAATCCTTAGAAAACCTAAACGATATAATATGTACGATATCTAATCTTTATGTAACAATATCAGTTCATTGGATGTTATATACAGTTGGCACATGTTTATTTCTCTTTCAATACGATCATATATTCGTTTGTCTCCTTTTTCAAAAAGATGAGCATCCTAACATTTTTTTTATCAGTCTGTCTGTTTGAATATCTGTCCGTCCTTCTGTCAGTTAATGTGAGTGTGTGCACGCATGCACGCACGCGAGCACACATGATGGATAGATGCACGTGTGTAAGGTGTGTTATCAAGCATAAACCTTTATGAATAACTTCTTGTTCAGTACATAGAGCGATGTTTTTGAACAGATTGTATTTGTCGTTGAAAGGCCCCCAAACCTATCAACCTGTTTTAAGAGCAAGATTTCTCAGAAAGTAATCAAGAAGTACACCCAAATGTGAACGAAATCTACTCTAATCTAAGTTCCCGACATTTTCCCATAGAGGAAATTAGACCTCCGCTTCTTTGTCACATTCTGTTACTCCGACTAATTGTGAATCAGCTATTGTTGAAAAATACTTCCGTGCGAAACTTCCCAACAAGCTGCCAATGAGGGCGTGCATCTCTTGAAGTAGACAGACTATTTAAGTGAGAAGTGAATCTGAACACAGCATATTGTTGCCATTGTATTGTAACAGGACATTGACTCCAGCCACACAAGATTTATCCACAGTCAGTTACCAGGGTGAGTACATGCTTCTCAGACAAGGTGTTACAAGGATGTGCTTGTTTACTGTTCTTAGGCTGGGTCTTTGCAAACATCCACTGATCGGTCAATGGTTGACACTTGTTGTATCCTCAACCAGAACTGTTACTGGTGCTCCAAGGTTCAGCTTGACTCCCAGCTGACCTAACCCGAGGTGACATACTAGCATGGCAAGAATATACGCTAGGATAAAGGCAGCTTCATCCGCAGCTCACGCACTCTCATTGCATTCGGGGCCATGGGTGCCTAATCAAATCGTCCGCCCGCCACGCTGAAGACCCTGGTTCGATTCCCCACATGGATACAATGTGTCAAGCTCAGTTCTGGTGTCCATCGCCGTGATATTGCTGGAATATTGCTAAATACTGCGTAAAAGCCATACTCATTGTATTCGAAGTGGTTCAGGTGTTAGGGAGTGAACTATTGCCAAGTCTGCTAAGAACCATTGTTTAGCTTGGTAAATACACACCGATTAAATCATGTAAAATGTACAAATGCCCATCTGACTAGGGAGTGAAGTCTATAAATACCAGCCTTTCATTCATTTACAGACTCATAATTTAAAACAAAAAGACAAACCCCGTCTACATCTTGATACGAGCACTGTCCCCGAATCTTTCCAACAGTATAATTCTGTCATGTACAGAAACAAACAGAAGTTCAAATGAAAAATAATAAGGTTTAAGTGATTCTAATATTTGAAATCAGAACTAACGCTGATACCTTGCGTCTGGTAACGTTTGGTGGTGTGAGGAATTCCTACACACCAGACATGACATTTTTCATTTGCATAAAGCTTGCGTGGCTGTTCTTCCTTTAGTTTGGAAACGGTTGGAAGCCAGTTGGACACGGAAGATGTTCAAAGTCACATTACGATTTGCAGACAAGGCGAGTGTCCTGGTGCACATACGCTTTCTGTCCTTTCCCCCCATCACACCCAGCCTTGATATTCTTAACGTGGCACTGGCTATACAGAGAGGTAATATGCTACAAACAAACACCCTAAAACTGGATAGTCATATGTAACCTTAATGGTGGTGAGGTCATTTATACTCTGAGATAAATGCAGCTTTGTGTGTGCTTATTGGGTTTGCTAAACAACATGTCAGAACATGCAGTGAAGCAACGTTATGAAAAAAAAACATTGTCAAAAACAGCGGAAAACAACGGTGCTGAAACACACCGGTACTATTTTTGATTCAAATGTACAAACTCAACAGCCTAGTGCACGTGGAGGACAGACTATGAACTTTTACGGCGTCCTCATACTTTTCGTTTGTAATATATATGAATATGATTCTTTTTAGGAATATTGACGTCATCACTCTACCAACTCATGTGACAGACTTTACCTTTGGAAGAGTTAGTGAGTGAGTGAGTTAGTTAGTTTTACGCCGCACTCAGCAATATTCTACTCATATGGTGGCGGTCTGTAAACAATCAAGCCTGGGAACTGGGGATCGATGACACGTGTCAACCAAGTCAGCGAGCCTGACCAATAGATCCCGTTAGTCGCCTCTTACGACAAGACGACAAGCATAGTCGCCTTTTATGGCAAGCATGGGTTGCTGAAGGCCTGTTCTACCCCGGACCTTCACTGGTTGGGCTAGGAAGTGAGTGAGTGAGTGAATGAGTTTGGTTTTAAGCCGCTTTTACGAATATTCCAACGACATCACCTCGGGGGACACCAGAAAATGGGCCTCACACATTGTACCCATGTGGGGAATCGAACCCGGGTCTTCGGCGTGAGGAGCGGGAGCTTTAACCATCGCCCCACAATGCTTATGAGAAAACAGCATTTTAAGGCGCCAGTGAATGACGAACACATAAAGGCAAATGCAATAACACATTAAACGCGTCTTCTGTAATATTTGCCCTGTATATGAACAAGTTTAAGCTGAATTAAATATTCTGTTGTGTTTAGGGAGGAGTTACTACCAGCAGAGCAGGTTTCTGTTAATGCCGTACTAAAAAAAAGTCTGATTGTTCCGACGTGTGACGGGTCGCGAGTTCTGGGTTTTGCTTCCTGATCATGTGATCAGGGGAAACTCCTTTCAGTTTTGTTTCTGGAGAAACCCACTTTAATGTCCAAGTATATAATGGTCACAGGTTTCCCTTACATTGTGTAGGCGTTATGAATGCCTAAAGCAGTCTGAACGTTACAATTACGTATTGTGAGGTCTGGTTGTCTGTATTTGTGACAACCTAAATATATCTTAATATGGGGGCGTGGCGTAATTAGCACGACAAGCTGATTAGTTATATCCACCGGTCTAAAACATTTGAGATCTGTAATTGTGGCAACCTAAATGAATCTTAAAAGCACGAACGTAGAGGCGTGGCGTAGCACTACAAGCTGACGGGGTAAATCTATCTGTAGGGGATAGATATACACACTTAACAATGTGATAGGTGAAGAAACACTTTGCATTGTCGAGGACGTTTGCGGAAAGCAACGATAATGAATCTTGAGTGACTGCATGAGAACGGATGCTCAGGGCTTAGGAAGCGGGATCACGCGTGTGGTGATCTCACTCAGGATACCCATTCATGGAACTGTTCTGCATAAAGTCCCCGCTATGATTTGACAGATATGGATTAGGGGCAAACAAACGTGATGTACGTGACGTTTTCGTTATTTTCAGCGAGACATTTGCATTAACGACGTATGAAAGTTGTAGATACCCACGAGACTTGCTAGGGCACATATACTCGCTTCACACTGTTTTACAATACAGTAAGTACACAATCGATATACTTTACGTTTGGTAAAGATTTTGATTTTGGCGAGATGTTGCTTTGCATTGACACCATGCACCCCGATCCTCCTATGTACATATATATATTACGATCAAGGGTTTTTAGCGCATTAACTGATGCTTGCATGTAGGTGTGTGCGTGCATGCATGTATGCGTGTGTGTGCACGAATGTATATGCATATAAATACGTTTTTTTTATATATTTATTACATTCATGCCCTAGCGTACAAGCTTTTCATGACTTTTAACCAGTTTGAGTTACGCAAAAGTAATACTATTCTTTTATTAACAGATTGCCCATCATGTCAGCAGACGCAAACACATCCAACCATGAAGCGATCTTAGAACAGCGAGATGACAGTTATGCAGTACAGGTTCTACCAGCCATCTTGATCCTCGCTGTCCTCATGTTAGTGGGCGTTGTTGGTAACTCACTCGTGTGTTACGTCTACCTCGTCAAACTCAAGCCCAATGTCGTCACTTACTTTATTTCCTCACTGGCCTTTCTGGATTTACTAAACTGTGTCATCAGCATTCCATACGAAATCGCGGTAATGAGATATAATTACACATTTGGCACGTCAGCCGCCTGCATGGTAGTGCCTGTGATGATCTACTTTATATCCATAACGTCAGCATTCGTCCTTGTGGCGGTAGCCGTCGACCGATTCCGGAAGATTTGCAAACCACTCAAGATGCAGGTAACTACATTTATGGCAAAGGTTGTTGTCTTTGGCTGCTGTGCTGGAGGTGGTGTAGTTTCAGTTCCTATCATCATCCTGTACGGACCAAGCACCATTACAACACATGACTTCATCAACGGTTCAAGATGCAGCGTTGCGGATGAATACAAAGGAACTATTTTTCAAATAGTCTACCACGGCATAGAGTTCCTCATCTTCGTCATGTGCACAGCGTCTTTAATTGTTCTGTATGCGTTCATATGGCGACAGCTTGCACGTCAAAGACGGTTCAAGAATCATATGTCTTCACCAAGAAAAAGTAACGCCTCTGCGCCAACAAAAGATATTGAGAGTACAACAAGCGAAACGTCGTCAACATGCGAGACTGGGTGTGGTGTATTATCAATGCCCAAAGAACAATTAATTGATCAAAATATTGGTGTTTCTGTTTTGTCGTGTTCTCCCACTGACGAGTCATCGAAAGACGATGAAGATACAGAACAGTGCAGAAAAGGGACGAGTCCACATCGCATGTCAACATCGATCTACAGACGTAATACGATAACCTCGCCGCAGAGCATAAGAGCGCGTAAGACGACAATGATGTTGTTTATGATCACGTTGGTGTTTGTGTTGAGTTTTCTACCGCACCTTGCAATAATGGCGGCTGCTGCTAACAACAAAGATCTCTACAGTAGTCTGCAGGGGGCACAGATAGCAGCGTATAACTTGTTTGAGAGATCCTATCTGTTTAACAGTGCCTTCAACCCAATAATCTACAGCTTTTTCAGCGACAAGTTTCGGAGAGAGCTGAAGATCATATTTGGGAGACGTTGAAATATCGGAACGATGGCCCGCCTCTGGTAGCCAGGTCGATTTGAAAGAGGAACATGATTTGATCAGTTAAAGGAGTGGACCTTGAGGATCTCATTAAATCGATTAGTCTGACCAGGACTCATATTCACCAATATAATTTGTTAACAATAATATACATTTATTATTGTCAACATATGGAACTGAACTGGTAGTTTGGATAATGTTTTTTTTTAAGTGATAGCTGCAGGCGGTGCTGCTTCGTCAGGCTGCCCTTAGATACTACTGATCTGCTATTGAAAAACAAAAATTATGTAAAGGTTTATAGAATCAAACTGTCTGTTTTCAACGTAAAAAATACATACAAATGGTAAATGGACGGCCAATGACAAATGTGTAAAATAGATCCACTTATCACTGAAAAAGAGTAGCTTGTAACTGAACAAATATTATTCTATCATTGTAGACCCTTGTCTAATGCCGATGTAAATTAAATTCACAGAAAGGGGCCGTCGCCATATCGCTGGAATATTGCAGAGTGCGGCGTTAAACAACAAACCAATCACATAAAGTCAAGAAAGACGATTTTATTCGTTGTTTAACATTTTGATAAATCCCTGTCTCAAACAAAACTTCTCTATTTCAACTTTCAGCACAGCTAATATCGGGGTAGTGGGGTAGTGGGGTATTGGGGGTGGGGGTTGTTTGTTTTAACGAAAAATATTCGACATAAAAATGCCATAAGAACATACGAGTAATACTGAACTACTCGTCTTTCCATCAGTCAATACCGGCATGTATTTATAGCAGGAACACCGGCATGTCAAAAACGAAATGTATGGTTTCACTTTCCGTCTGAAAACAAAAAGAATAATTATTTTAAGGCTTCCAGTTCTCTCAACAACATATTTACGAAACCTTCTTTTTAATTTATGACTCAGGTTCTTATCTTTTAAACGGATTTCCTTTTGTGGTTTATCTGTTGTTTATTTTGTGGTGCTTGTGATGTTTTTGTGTCCGTCATTGTGTTTCACGTGACCCATTTTACGATGTAACCTGGGGCGGTGCACAGCCTAATGGTTAGAGCGTTCGCTTGTCACGCTAAAGACACGGGTTCGATTCCCTACATAGGTACGCTGTGTGAAGCCCATTTCTGGAGTCCACCGTCGCGATACTGCTGGAATATTGCTAAAAGCGGCGTAAAACTAAACTCACTCACAACAGCGTAACCATTAAACATGTTGGGGGATAATGAATGGTTAGCGAGGGTTTTAGGACATTCGCTCAATTAATTCTAGGACCAATTTTATCGTGGGTCACTGTCACTCTCACACACGTTACACCCGTGACCTTCCGGGTTAGAACTGGTCTTCAGTAACCCATGCTTAAGGTAAGATTCGACTAACGGGATCGGTTGGCCAGACTCGTTAGCTTGGTTGACACATGTCACCGTATCCCATATGCGTAGATCGATGTTCAAGGTGTTGAACACTTGTTTGTCTAGTCTAATTTTTAGTTTTTACACACTGCGGGCAGATATGTGGAATACTGCTGAGTGTGGTGTAAAATAAACTCACTCACTCACGCTTTTAGTGAACTAAATACAGGCCCCCCTAACTAAATGAAGGAATTACAGCAAATTGGAAGGAATTGCATCTCAAATGTAAACAAACGCAGCCCACTCGCGAAACAATTGCAGCCATATCGGCAATTTAGCGGTAATAACTGAAACACATTGGCCATATCGGAAGCAATGTCGGTAATACTTGAAACACACTCGGCCGTCTTCGGAGATTTTTTGGCTTACATCCGTGATTTGTAGGTCCCGAACGGAAACTCGCGCAGCAAAACATGGCGTCGTTCGAAGAAGCACCCGTCTCGGTGAGTTTTGTTTTTAGTTCCTACTATTGCATTTTCATATTTATCCATCTTTGTCCACCCTTGTTGAATGCGTTTAGGTATGAGGTGTTGTTGGAGCTATAGCTTATTATTCTGGGAAAAGACTGTCACTGCAGAAGAGTGTCACAAGTCATGACCCTGGAGGTTCAGAGGTAAACAACCTCCAGGGGCATGACTTGTGACACTCCGAGTGTGTTTCAAGTATTACCGACATTGCTTCCGATATGGCCGATGTGTTTCAGTTATTACCGCTAAATTGCCGATGTAATTCCTTCAGTTCTTTAGGGGGACCTGAAATGTATTGTGTATTGTATTGAAATGTATTGTGTATAGTTTGTTTAACTTTCTAGTGTCCCCCGCCGTGGTAATGCTGGATTATTGCTAAAAGTGACGTAAACCCCAGCTCACTCACTCCTATGCAATGCTAATGTCGACTCGCACTGAACACTATCTGCATGTTTTGATAACAGAATACACAAGACCCAAAATGTGAAATATGAATGATCTCCCAATCGAAGACTGAGGGAACACAGGCGAGTCAATACCGGTTAAACGAAGAACAAACTGTATAGCGTTACATCTAGCTATGTATACAAAAACCCACTTGGCCTGGCAGACGCCGATAACGATAACGCCGTTTATAAACCCATCCGAGTGAACTTAATTAACAGTCGGTATAATTATTAAAGAAGTGTTTTATTTGTCTTGTGTTTGGATTGCTATGTTACAAAAATATATGGGCACACGATCCGTTTCTTTTGACTATGAGTATATCAAATGTTTTTACATTTCAGCGTGGACACTTCACATAAAGTGTCTTTTTCCGTTGTACAGGAAATGACAAATGTCATCTCATGGTCATACGACACTATCGTCGACATATATTTGCTGAAAGCGACACAGTACCACTTATATGGTACAGTAAATATGTTGTGAAATATAATATTTTTGTTTCATTACTGTACAAACTACTATGCTCATAAGGAAGTGCAAGTGGCGTTGTACTTTCAAATCATTTATTATTATCAGACATTGATTGACTCTAATACACCATCTTACTTTTCCAATCTTATATTGATTGGAAAGTTCCCGTACTTTCTCTGCAGAGTATGTTTAATTTGTGGCATGTGACATTTCAAACATGCGTGATACATTCATAATATTCCTATACAGAAATCTGAATTAGTGAAGAAAACATTGTTTAATTTGTGATTAAATAAACAATCTGTTTCACATGTTTTTTTTGTTTTCTAACGCCTGACTCGGTAACCTTGAGCTTCAATCAGTGGAATGCGATCACATGCAGTCAACCATCTCACTGTACTTGATCATGTGATCCTAGTTATCATTTTGTTATGACCTTGTGTCATTATTGTATCCATCAGATTCAAGAAAATATGGATATTTAGCTGATCACTGTTGTGTTTTCTTGAGAATGCACCTTATTATGAAATCTATTGGTTTTATCCAATTAATAGTCGTACATAGGATGCTTTTCTAATGAACTTTTGTTGATGTTTCAGGAAAATAGCATGATACGAAACTATGTCCGCCGTGAAGTATCACGCTCTGTCCCTACCTCTTCCTCGGGAAATGTACTTGATATGGAATACGAATCTCGTTAAAATTCATAACCACGACTTGCATCAGTTGAATAAAGTCCCGCCACGTTTCCAAGAACCATCGGCACAAACGCTAGAAAATATCTTGCCCAGAATGTTAATACCATAAAGCAGCCGCACAACCGTGAGGTTATGTTAGCTGGTTGTTGCTTAACGCTGCAATCAGCAATATTCCAGCTATATGGCCGCGGTCTGTAAATAATAGGGTCTGGATCAGAAAACCCCGACTGATCAACAGCATGAGTATCGATCTACGTAATATGGACACGATGAAATGTTTCAACTACGTCAGCGAGCCTGACCACCCTGACCACATTGACCACCCGATCCCGTTAGTCGCCACAAGCATGAGTTGCTGTATACTACTCTAACCTAGATGGCCACGGGTAAGTAAGCAACGTGTAGACATTCGACTTCTGTTAACTGAAAGAAGTGAAGGAAAATAGGAAAACACATAAATAGTAAATAAGGCGTAAGTGGCGACCAGTCATTAGATTACAGAGTGATAATCAATGTTATACCAAAAATGGAGAGTGGAACGAGGGTCAATTACGGTGAACAAGGTAGAACTATACTCAACCAGGTTGAAAGTACGAAGTTAGAATGGAGTTTACCGGGCGCGCTACCCGGGGACTGCTGTTCGCTTGCTAATGAGCGCGCTGCTTTATCCTAAGCCCTTGGGCACCCCCTTTCTAGATCCTTAGGGTTAGCGAGTAAAGGTTAGGGTTGGCTTACCTTTGGTGCGAGTATATCCATCCGAAAAACATCGGGAAAAGTGCGGCCGGTAAAGTACGGTAACAGATAGGGTCTTGACGTTCAAGCAAACCATAGATACATTTTGAGACATGTTGAAAATCTATAGGTTAAACCACGGCCAAATGATGGGGTTTGAAGAAGCTCAAAGTAAGGCCATAGTTTTAGTGATCTACGTTAGCCTATAATACACTTAAATACGTCCAGCTACGTTAAACTAAGGTCAAATACGGGTCTACGACTGTCTACTTCGTTCTAGCCCCCACCCGCTTACGGTCAACTATGTGGGTGTCCATTGTGGTCCGGGCATTCCATATTTAGTTTCTATTTCCCGTTTGTACGAACTTCTGATATCTCTGACTGTAGTTAACAAACGTTTGCGATGGTTGGAGATAGGGTAATAACATTCATTGATATTATAATTGTTCAATATTTGCAATTCAAATTTTTGAAAGAAGTAAATCATATATACTTAAGTTTATGATACAGTCGAAAAGGGCGACCATGCTTGTCGTAAGAGGTGACTGACGGGATCGGGTGGTTAGCCTCGCTGACTTGGTTGACACATGTCATCGGTTCCCAATTGAGCAGATCGATGGTCATGTTGTTGATCACTGGATTGTCTGGTCCAGACTCGATTATGTACAGACCACAGCCATACAGCTGGAATATTGCTGATTGTGGCGTAAAACTAAACTCACTCGCTCACTTATGATACAGTCCAAATTGTTAGACGAACTATCACACGATTATGATTCAGGGCATGGTTTTGCAGCTGATGTTCGTATATACTGACGGGCAAAAGAAACTTTCTGTTGCAAAATGTATCGTAATTTCAACATATAAAATCAGTATCAAATGCAAATTGTTCCATCGTTCTTGCCTCAGACATGAGTTTGATTACCACAAACAACAGCGCCCAAACGCAACTCTTTAGCACTTTGGACGAAAAACAACAAAACGCACGTGTTGTGCATGTAAGGGCACAAGGCATGTGCATGTACAGCATAAAACCATCCCTCAGTGCCGATCAGATCGCACTTCAACAGAAAAACACTTAACAGTGCCAAGGTTAACGCCAGTACTGTCGTTACCGTCAGGAACCTTCGTCGGCGTTATCAACAGACTGGTCAGACCTCAGACAGACTCAGGACAGGAATGATGATTTTATCATTCGGCGTGAGGGGAAACAGGCTGTCCAACCAGCAGTGTCAATTCTGAAATTATGTCAATATGTTTTGAAAACCTTTAATAGGGCCTTGGTTGTTGCAAACTGATGTGACCTATGTGACGAAACTCTTGCAAGGTCAAATCACTACGTTGACTCTGCGACACGGAACATCGACATTGAAAGAATGCATGCGGGAGATTACCAATCTTCAGCTGTCAGGCGTCTGAATGTTAGTCTGAGCAAGATATCACGGCTTTCACCTCGTTGCAACCAAACAGATACAACAAATGACCGTCCCCGTACATTGCAGCCCAAGATACTACAGCACAGAAGCCAGGGTGCCTGAAGCCAGGGTGCCTGGACTTCAGAGGATATCCGGTCAGTCTGAACAGGTTGAAAGAGATAGGTCTGAGAGCCAGGAAACCAGACGTCGAGGTCGTGATACGTCGTCACCATCGACGTATAGACATTAACTGGTGAAAAATTTCATGCATTAAAGCCTATTTGTGGGCGAGTTATACATGTTTGAAAATACAACATTTTCGCAACAGATTTCCCGTCTGTGCGTTTCTTTTTGGGGATATTATGATTTCAAACACCACAGTAATAGTAAAGTAGTCATCAAAACATCACACAATCTTCCTCGTCAATTTCTGAAACTAAAATGGTTTCCAAAGTTTTAGTTTGATTCAGTAGTTAATCGTGTTTCAATTTCCCTTTATATGGGGAAGTAAAAAATAATTAACATAGACACAGATTGAAAACTGAAAAATTAAAATAATTCTAGCGTGATGCATATTTGCTGTTCTCATCATAATATTCTCCAATTGTGAGAATAAGTATAAACCTTCTTTGACGTTCGTTGACGTCAATGTCAAGGATGTTGCGACCAACTTGTATTACGTACAAAGGGGAAACAACACGTGGTGTTATGGGATCGTTGGATTTATTTGAAAAAAAAACCCGATGTAAATATTTTCAAAATTATTGTGATTGTGACTTACAAGTCATGGCAATGGTGTGCATGTTGCCCAGACACTTCAGATATCGAACCCATTTGAGACGCTGATAGCGCCTACGTATCTAGTCGGTGGGTGTCAGGGTCTGTCCATCATTTCGGGGCATGCCATTAACCCGCCAGTATCTAGCTGAGAATTAACACCATATTTGAGACCCATTATCCGCATTTAAAACATTTTAAAAGAAATTGCTCTTGCGTCGGGAAAATAATCCCCAAATCCCGGATTTCTTTTTCACGTCAGTTTGTGTTTACCAGAGAAAGGGGACATGTTCTTTCTATTACAATTCTGAGACGTTCCCAAGAAGCCATGACGACCATTTGTCTGACAAAGTACAACTTACTCAATCCGATATGATATTATTCACTAGTCACTGCTCAACAAATGGAATGGAACAGTGCCTCCTACATGAATGGCAACGGATCACGTCTTACGTCATTCGTCGTCATATGGCGTGTACTAAAGCCAGTGGTGGTCACACTCATTATTCATTCAACATTTGATAACATTTTGCTGAAAAAAAAACCATCCCGCCTTGTTGATCTGCGGTAAAGTTCAGATATTTGGTGTGCAATAGAATACTATAATGGACAAAAATATTTAGGGAAATTTTAAATTTTGAAATTATGAATGATGATGTATTTATTCATTGATATCCCGATAAAATGTCAGTTATAAAAATACCAATATCCCAACTTATTTTGTCCAGTATATAATCAAATAAAACATATGTTTATTATATATGCTTTTAATTTGTTCAGCTTTGGTCAAAAGTTGTAAATATCCTCTTGCACACTGGCATAACGCGATCACATATGTTCTAAAAGAATCAAACAATTGATTTGGATAACATAAAACCATGTACTTGAAACTATACCAAATTATCAAAACGCCCAGTGATGGCGTCCTTATTATCATAAGGTCAACAATTTTAAAATTTAATGCGTAAATGGGGACAATTAGTTGTTAGATTATTTCTTTCTTGCCAAGGTGTAAACTGCCAATTTATTTTTGTTTCAAGAACGTAGAAATACCAGCAGTTAAAAGAGGAAACTGAAACAAGCACATCTTTGAAACATTTGAAAGACGTAGGCTTAGTCAGATCGGTGGATGAGGGATATCTAATAATTTCTGAACGTTTGCCATGCCGTAGATTTTGAATAGCAATTGTTTAAAGTAATAACTTCCTTACACACTAGCAGGTTAATGTTACGAAAATATATCCAGCGAGTCATGATTTGAAACTACGTTTAATAAAACAAGGTAGTATATCAAGGAAGCATATTATGGATCCGGAGAAGCATGCTGCATGTTTTTCCAGACCACTACTATATCTGACATGATGGGACGGCGTGGCGTGTCAGCTCTGATACTGATGATTGAGCTGCTAGGGCAAGCAGGTAGAGTTCCTTTGTTACTGATATCTGTTTAACAGTTTCCTTCCTTCCATCCTTCATCCAAATAGTTTTCATCACTAGTTTTACTATTCCGTCCAATGGAATTTAACAGAACTGATTACTTTCTGGTGTTTATGTTATGTACACCTGGACAAAAGTTAGCTTCACCTCATATTACTTTGAGTGATCACTTTTGAGATTGTGGGACAGTTTCATTGGTGTTTTAAACAAACTAACAAGCAAACGTTTTTTTATAGAAGATGACAAAAACAAACTATGACAAACTGAATTTTATTGATTTTAAGTGCGTACACTGAAAAAATAAAACTTCTGACTGGTACATTTCAACAGAAAAAATTACATGATAAAACTATGCTCAGTGGGTATAATTTAGGCAAGGTACAGGCCACATTAGGTGCTAGAAATGTTCATTGTCCATTTGCAAGTTATTCTGAGTTTGTGGACGTATCAGAAGTGATTGAGAGTTATCTGAAAGAACACTTTGAATAGCTACAACCAGAGCCTAGACGCAGTTATCGGCCATGAAGCATAGTTTTCTAACTCTTTTCGATAATGTTATTTCATTAAGTATTATGGGAGTGGGAAACTTTCGTTGACCACAGAACTGAAATTTAGTTCTGTTCCCATACTATCTTAAACACTTGGCATTAAATTAATTGTTTTAAATCAGTGAAAATGTTGCTGATGTATTATTCTAACGTCTTTAAGTGGGAAATATGTCTTCACCAGAAGTCTTTGTATACTCTTCGGATATTTAACATATTGACAACTCTGTGAAACATTTGAATTACGTTGACTCTGCGATGTTGATCTATCTATCTAACTAATTGTTTGGCTGTATATCAGTACAAATTTAGTCCTGCTTGCATATGTATAAAACTACAATGGCGGCCATCGTGACGGCCATTTTGAATTCTGAGCAATATGTAAACAATCCTAGTAACATGTCATCACTCTAGAAGTAAAGAAGAAACAAAAACAACGTGTTATTGTTACAAAAATAATGTTATCTTTCAATAGATAAATCTCCACCACACATTTCCTTGAAAATCGCTAAAATACCCCTGTCTCAAAGAATAAGCTGTAAAACATTATATTACCACGAAATCACCATACAAAATAACTTGTTTTGCCCCCAATGCATCTCTGTAGGAGAGACACGTGTCAAAAAAAATGAAATCAATCAACTTTGGATGTAAATGGAAACATTTGGCACTCATTTTGATGTAAATTTTGGTGCAGAAAAGGCAACACTCGATGAAACAAGAATGCGGTCAAAATGGCGGTCATTTGGATTTTCTTTTTAAAAAGAAATACGTCAAATAATTTCTACATCCTTTAGAAATGCACAGAAGTCAAAATGAAGGTGATGCGATTCATAGTAATAAAACTATCCATGATTTACTCTGAGGTGGTGTCGGGCTCCCACCACATATAGTAGCCTGTAAAACATCTGGTACCACAATCTGAGAGTATTACAAGCCTTTTCATGAGCCAAAGACATCATACTAACTGAATAAAAACATCCGCAAAAGCACCCTGCACTCATCTCTAGAGTGGATCCGTCTCCAGTGTACCAAAATGGTTTGGTGTGACACGACACCACGTCAGTCGTTCATGCACGTGCCAACGAGCTGGTTCATCCAGACCTTTGTATTGGTGTTCTGGCATTGAAACCTGCCGCTTTGAGGCGCCGTGTACCAGTCCTCGCAGACCCTTGCTTTTATGGGTGTACCACTGGTCTCTTAGTTGTGTTGAATTGGCGAAGGGGGTTTCTTCTAACGATCCTCAAAAGTCGACTGCCCTCACTTACAGATGTTATTTTCGGTCTCCGCTAGATCTTGGTCGATCCCTCACATCATTCTTTGTCGAGGTTTGTCAATTAAACGGCTTGTTATCGAGTGTTGACGGCTTGTTCTTCTACCAATAGCTCTCAAAGATATTCCTCTATCTGTAAGCCCAATAATCTGCCATCGTTTGGCAGCAGACGTTTAGCCATGACAAAGATTCAGTTACTTTTGATCTAAGAACATCGAGTACACCGCGCTCGACGTTCCCGACTTAAAGTGGACTTTTCACTTTAAACGGGTGTCAGTGAAGGGGGTTCTGCAAATGCACATTTTCCATGCTGGATCATCTCAATCTACGGAAGACCATCGTCGTCAAAATCACATACTTTTGCAGAAAAATCCTTCATACTAACAAAATAATGAAATATGAAATTGGTGTTGCTTAATTTTTGTCCAGGTGTATAAATGCAGGTCTAGCTTCCCGTTTCTATTATGCCAGTGAGGTTACTCTTAATGACAGTCATTTGTCTGTCTGGTATAGTTTCTCATTTCTACCATACCGGTGAAGTTACTCGTATTCCCAGTCACTGGTCTGTCTGGTATAGTTACCCGTTTCTACCATACCGGTGAAGTTACTCGTATTTCAAGTCACTGGTCTGTCAGGTATAGTTACCCGTTTCTACTATAACGGTGACGTTACCCTTAATGACAGTTACTTGTCTGTCTGGTATAGTTTCTCGTTTCTACTACACTGGTGAGGTTGATCTTTACTCATAATATCAATCACTGGCTCGTCTTGTCTAGAGCATATTTAGGCTAACATCTGCACTCATAGTTAATTTATCCTAACAAAACATATAAACAAAGATTCAAGGTAATTCCAGAAACTGCTGTAATCTAGACTTGTCAGATATAACCGACATGCATGGGCTGTACAGACTTTATCTGTTTCAGCCTCTGTATGTCAGGGGAGTGGATATTCCGAGAGCCCGTAATCAAATCAAAGCAAGACGGTAGACTACTCGAGCAGGCTCATCCGCTTGCACTGCAGTTCGTGTGTTGATGCCCGTTTACACAGAATCGCCGGGTTAGAAAACTATTTGCGATTCTCAATCGAGATCAATTCGTATAATTCCGGGACAAGCCGAATAGCGTCTTCTTGGATTTTACGGAAAAGGGCGAGCGGTGACAAATACTCGATTCTTCCTGCTCACTCTTCCTGCTTCCTGTCGGCTAACTTCGGCATCACTCGGTATCAGTTACATGTTAGATCAAAAGCAAAGATGGCTGATGAACTGCTGGGGAGGGCCGTCCCTTTATCAAGTGGTCTGTGTTATTTATACAAACTAGGGCATTGGTTGTTGAGTTTGTTGAGCTCCTCATGGTGATCTGTCATTTCTTCACTCAGTGTCACCGAACACGCCAAGGGGTGTTAAGAGTTTTTTGTTTCACACATATTACTTTTGGAATTACGTTTTCTAGAAACAGTTTAGATCCTTGTACTCGTGGTAGGCCTGATCCGATCTGGGATTTAAACCCACACTCAGATCACTTACCTGATCACTTGCACCCATCAGCCATCTAACCCACTCAGCTACCGTGAGTTTCAATAACTGCTTATGAAAAACATCCTTTCAATGCACGCGTTTTATACTGAATACTGTGCAATACTAGCTTATTGTTACTAGCAGAGGTATTTTCAATAGCAATAAATGTGTTTACTTGAAGCATTTTATTGTTTCCACAGATTCTGTTCCAAGGGTGTCCGAGCCCCGATTACGAAGTACGCGGTACATTCGACCAGGGAGTAATGTTGTCCTCTCATGCTCGGCTGAAGGCAGCCAAATGTTCAGGTACACATAGGCATCGCAGTTTAAAACTAGATAAACATGTTCGTATTACAGGGGAAAAACATAAAGGCATCGCAGTTTAAAACTAGAAGAAACATATTTGTATTACAGGGAAAAAACAATCCCGCAGTCGTTAATTAATTCTAAATGTCATTAACATGGATGATCATATGTTACAGGTTCATTTGGATGAAATACGGACAACGAATACATGTTTCAACTGGGCAATACGGACCCTTGACCATAGAAAACTTCACACAACATAACCAAGGTCACTACACGTGCAGGGTGGATGACGGCGAGGGCTATGACGTCTCTCCGACGGTGTCGCTGCTTCTAGCGCGTGAGAGATTTGATGAAATATATTTTATTCAGTTCATCTGAAACATGGGTTATGTTTGTTATAGTGTACACTATTGGTCCGAATGTTTAGTCTATGATCCAGTTTAAGGGTGTTTAAGCTGACTGAGAGTTTTTAAGGCTGTCTCATCTAACAACAAACATGGTTAGAAAGTCAAATTTTTTACTTGAAAGCAGATGTAATCTGGTGAAACACGCTCGACAGACGTTCACAAATCACAGTGACAAAGCTAACTTCACGTTGATATTTGTCGTTGCAAGGAACTTTATTTTTTGCACTGATGTTATGTATTTACTTGAACTGGGTTGACGTTTCTGCTGCTTGACTGACGTCCTCGAGATTCATCCTATTGACAACACCGATGATTGGAGTCATCATATGACTTAATAACTTCGATTCACATCGAATGGGAAGTATTTCTACGGATAATAAAAACTGGCTACACAAACGTTATATACTAATCAGTGAAGATCCGGTTTACCACTGATCTTAAACAACCCAATGACTTGGATGACACATGTCACCCTATCCCAACTGCTTAGATCGATGCTCATGATGTTTATTTTCTTGCTCAAGGTGTTGAACGCGTGATTATCGATCCAGACTCGATCTTTCACAGACTGCCACCATATAGATGGAATATTGGCTTTAAGTTTGACGTTAAACAACAAAGAAACAAATGTGTTGACCGCATATTTTCAGAGCTGGATGACCAATGGAATGTGCCTGTGAGAAACGTGATGAAGAATGAGATGTCCCCGATGTCACTTACCTGTGATCATCCCCCATTCTCCCTCCCCCCTGGGAAGTACAGCTGGTTTAGAATTGAAGGAAAGAGGTCAAGCCAGGTCAAGACTAGCAACAGGATCATGATTGACAATTACGGTATTTCAGTAATTTCCAAAGTAATGTTTTTCGCAAACACAGTTTCTTTTGATCACAGTAAAAATGTCCGTGTTGTATCTTTACCGTAATTTGAAATTAAAATATGAAATTAGTAAATGGTCTCTTTGGGGGTCGGAATGATAGTGCATAAATTCATTTTTTTATGTTTATGGCGTTCGGTAATACGAGCTTTACGCAAACAGTCAGAAAGAAAGTGAATGCTTTATCTAATATATCATATCAAGATATATCTAATGATAATAGTGAAGACATTGGCCTTTGATCAGGAAAATATACATCTAACCTATCTACTTATGTTTCGTACGACCTAGTTCTGTCGTGTTCTTAAAATAAGTTCTTTTAATTTCTTTTCATATGGCCATTCACATTGACGTTAAAATAAACTAAAACTTCCTTTATGTTCATAAAATATGTGATTCGTAATTATCGTTGTATATGTACTATGTACTGCTTGATTCGGGTTTGCTCATCGTGTCTGTTAGGTTAGACAGAGTTATCTCCCTTCAACGTGATGCACGATAGCGATAGTGGTGATAATGAAAACCAGCGGTTATTGCGATCACAAGCGCCTCATCCATTCTCTTAAAGGGTAACGGTAACCACGTTTTGTGATAGCACGGTTGATATCCAGTTTCATAATTTTATCCTAATATATGATTCTGAACGAAGATTCAGCAATAAGCAGATACACACCTCTGAATGAACAGGACAAAACTATTTAAAGTTTGTTGTCATAATTCAAAATGTGAAAAATATATTTCACTTACAGTTGGCATTTCGTGTCCCGAGATATGCATGTAAGGAACGTCTGAATATCGTAATAAGCCAGCGAGTAGTCGGTACAGGAGCGCTATTCAGAGAATTCAGCATTTGGAGCAACATATCTGACTCAGTCTTAATTGCCAACCGAGGAGGACTGATGACAACTCTATACTCTGAACACTGTTCACATGGCGTTTTGAGCACTATCAGTATTATATAAATCTAATCCGAGTTGCCCTTTGTCGCCTGTTCGACTTTAGAACTTCCATCTGTGTAGCTATGAAATGTAAGAATCCTTCATGTTGCCTGGGGCGATGGTTTAACCTGTTGGTTGAAGCGTTCGATCGTCACGACGAGTTCATTTCCCCACATGGCTACAATGCTTGAAGCCCATTTCTAGAATCACCTGCGGTAGCACTGCTGGAAAATTGCCAAAAACAGCGTAAAGTCTTGGCCACTCACTGATGTTGCTTGGGCACACGTGACTTCATATTATCATTGTCCACAGCTTGATGGGCAGAAGTGTCCGATTGAAATGAGATCTAAGTAGACTGTTTCCTTGAGTTATGGTACACAGTATCCATTCTAGCATTGAACTGATTTCTGGAACCAACGATATAGTAATCGGAATGACTACTTCTTTACTACTGATGGTCATGATTTTGGTTTTGTTTGTTATACAGGAACACTTCGTTTTGCATTTGCTGAAGTAGACGATGGTGGTATATATCGTTGTGGCATACACAATACCGTTTTGGATTTTACCAAATTAGGAAGTGAAGTAAACATCACCGTCAAAGCAAATCCAAGTGCTCGCCATTTGGTAAATCTGACCGGTAACCACAAACCAATGGGTTATATTTTTTTGCTCTCATTCATGCATGACAAAATGGTGTACATGTTCAGAGAGAATGAAAGATAACTTGTGAAATAATATGAATTGATCATTGATCGTATTCGAAACTTCAACTAAATTTTCTTGAAATTCATAACTTTACATCCTTACATATATGTGTACATAAGGCCACACCTTTTCTGTCTATGGTTTATGGATTTTTTACAGCAACATTTCTGGCTGTAGGTAGTAAAAAAATCATATTTCAATTTTTATTTTTTCTGCCCTTATCTGGCCTTCACCACTATCTGTTTACAAAAAATAGAAAATGTTCTCATTCATTAAGTGCCCTCATTCCCTACTATAATAGGGTTCACCCCAACCCCCCTTTTTCACACAGTAACATCAAAATTCGGCGATTTTATTTGTTTCAACATTTAAAATTTTGTTTTGCACCGATACTAAATTCGCAATAGGAAGTCGATTTTAATATAGTAGATTTTTAGAATATTAACTTGGACTTATATATGTGCTGGACTTACACAAATGGCAAACTTGAATTTGTTCCACATTTTGAGCAAAAACTACAATGGCCGGATCCGTAAACCAAGCAATAAAGTGTGGCCTGTTTTATAATATAATAAGTAAAGCGTAAGGTCGCATGAGCAATATAGAGGCGAAGTTCACCATAGTAGACAAGGCCATTATAAACACGTCACACACGAGAACGAATCGTAATATAGCATTTTAGCATTACAATATTATTTACAATGTAAACACAGACTATAGCAATACTCTTGACAGTTTAAGATATGAGCTTTAACGTATGTATGGAAGAATCAGTGTTTAGGAGAAAGTAATACACATCATGTAAATGTTATCATTTTTTAGGAGGATTGCGACCAAATCCCATGTCGTTCATCACCACCACGACTGTTGTACTGGGAAAAGAAGCCAGGTTGGAATGCTTTTTCAGCGGGATGTGAGTAACACATGATTACGCTAGATGGAAGGCTGGTACATGTATTTTGTTAAAGGAAGCCATCGATTGACAGACAAAGGTTAGCAGACCTCGAGTAACAGGTAGTCAATCTATAGCACAGTTAAATTTCCTTTTGGTACAATGCTCTTCTTGTACATGTATTGCTTGTAAACACCTCGTTCAAGAAAAGGTTTATTTCGGTAAATTATTTCAGAAAGTTATTTTAAAGAACACAAATTATTTATTTAAACAATTTGACGTTTCATGATAAAGATATTATCACCCTTGTGTGTTTTGGTGTGGGAAAATCTTTTCTTCGAAAAAGAAATATGTATCGCTCAAGTCACGGGATTTCATGATAGAGTTTCTGAGAGACGAATTACACTCGATTTTCAGTACATCACTACAATTGTTGAACAGTTTTTGGCAAGTGCATTCAAGTCTGTTTGTTTAGGTGCTGTCGAGTGTGCATGAAATCGCACCATATTTCACTCAAGGGTTTAGTTCACCGAAGTACCTGTTTCAGGCCCACCCCTACAGTTACTTGGTCTCGTAATGGTCTAAACGCCAAAGTGGATCTTAAAGACACCAGAACTCTGACAATACGGAATGTACAAGAAAGCGATGGAGGGAAGTACACGTGTTCAGGAATGAATTCAATGGGGAAAGTATCTGAAACACTTCAGCTGAACGTGGTTTATAAGTACTGTTGCTTTAGACTATTGTACTTGTGTGTGTGTGTGTGTGTGTGTGTGTGTGTGTGTGTGTGTGTGTGTGTGTGTGTGTGTGTGTGTGTGTGTTGAGAATTATAGTTTCTGAACAGCTTTTTAATTCTTAGGACATTGGTTCTGCAAAAAAACCTGCAAAATAGATCACACGTTTTGATTATGATCATCATTTCATTGAATATTATACACTTATTAGTGTTCGAGTTAGATTGCAATTATTGAGGCCGATCATAATTGTTCAGTCATGATCAGTGTCATGTGCTATGTGACCACTGTAATTCAGAGTCATTCACAGGCATCATGTTTAAGACGTTACAACCCTATTGCCCAAGCAACATGTTATTACTAGTTTTTTTCAGACATTTGTATATATACTTATGAACATATAACATTAATAGAAATAATATGGTTACGTGAGGAATGTTATAAGAAGACACATTTCTTCATGCAGTACGAGTTAAACAAGTAGTCCACTGTCAGTCTTGACATTCGGTTTCATTCATTGTAGCGGGTCCAATTTGGGAGAAGAAGCCCATCACACAGAACGTTTCGGAAGGACAGGATGTGACATTTGTATGCACGGCTAGAGCCATTGGCCCCACCTCCTCACTTGCCACCCAATGGATTCATGACTTAGGAACTGATAGTGAGTTAGTGACTTAAAGCAGTTGCTGGTTGGTTAGCTGGTTGTTAAACGCAGTGCTTAATCATACCCAAGCTATGTAGCGGCGGTCTGTGCCAGACACTCCGGTGATCAACAATAGGAACATCGATCTACGCAGTTAGGATACATTGACATGTGTCAAACAAGACAGCGACGCTGACCACCCAATTCCGTTAATTGCTTTTTACGACAAGCATGCTGATGGCCAGTTCTAACCCTGATCTTCACGGGCCTGACCTAAAGGAGACAATTAAGTCACACACGCTGACGAGTCGAACATCCTGTTATCCAGAGTTGTGTCGAAGCAAGGATATATAGCATACGTCAAAGCATACGAAGCATATACCTCGATGAACTTCGACATTACACTGCCAGTGTTCTGGCTGTATATCGAAGGCTCTGGCTGTATATCGAACGTACCCCAGATGTATAAATAATATGGGAATGCATATCATTGCGTTTACACGGATGTAATTTGAACAATGTCAGCACGCGTATGTATTGCACGTGTAATACTGAACAGCAAAAGAAACACAAGTTTCGAAAAAAATGAAATCTCATAAAAGTACCCATTCATGTTTATGTCTGTTTCTTAAAGTTTGATAGAAACAGAGTTGCGTTTCTTTCGCTTTTCAGTATTTTATATGTTGGGTGTGGTTCCATCCTTTGATGTCGTTTTCTTGCATTAGCTTAGTTTAAGAATGTTTTAATTTGTTCTCTAGGGAGAGGAATCAGTTTAAGTCACGACAAGGCTGCGCTGACTTTCCACAGCGTCAGTGGAGGCAGTGACTGTGTCACGTGTAACGTCAGCAACAACATTGACTTCATTTCAGAAACAGTTTGCTACAAAGTTATCAGTAAGGAATTCCAGCTGTAATACAATTTAACTAAGGCATCTATTCCTGGTGTCATTCGTAACTACTCGTGTCATTCCGGCAAGCCGGATGGCGCCTCGTACCCTTCTCGTGGCCATGTTTACGACTGGGTCCTGTCTAAGCGCAAACGGTCATGGAGATAGTCTAGTACCATTATCAAGGAAAGACAACTCTGAAAAAACATGGCTCTGAGAATATCATACATCCCGTGGACAAAGCAACAACACAGTGATTCCCTTTGCAAATATGTTTCAGTGTTGAAAGTTGTTCATCCTTTCGCTCAAAGTTTATGCTTAAATTGTTTTTTTTTTATAGAGTTCAACGGTTCCGCCATTTTCATGATTTGAAATACGTTTTGCTACGTGCAGTTTGATTGGTTTGCCATGATTCATGGCAATAATGGTGTACGAGAGGAGTACGAGTCTTCTTGTAGGTCACGGAGACGAGTAGTTAGACTAGGATATATAGACGTGTATGGTATTTCTACTTGAAACTGACTATGCCATATAAAGTCTTTGCATGGACGTAACTTGGACAAGGCTTGTTTCTTGAGTAATCAGATTTTTCATACCAGTACACATGATATCTTTGGCATTGTTCTTGTTGACATTGGACGCGCTTTCCTTAAAAACCAGTCTCCACTCTGGTAGCGAAGAAAATATAGCAGTTGCACTGCTTCCGGTTCAACAGTCACAACGTTTGTATACTACTTTTAACTTGAATATACTACTTTTTACTCACGATTTAACATCATTCTTTCTCTACAGCTAGTCGAATGTGTACTCAGAAACATGAAACAACAGAACCACCAGCCGATTCCTTAACACTGTATTTAATCTGATGTATGCCCTTCCTACTTTTTCAGAATCAAGTCCATCACTACTGATCATAGTGATTTGCTGCACCGTCCTGGTTGCAATTCTCACCACCATGGCCGTCATGTTCTTCGTCCTTTACAAGAAAGTTGTTGGTAGAGAAACATACTTTTCAATATTTCGAGTTTGAGACAGAGAAAGCGTATACATGGGAACATTAGAACCACAAACACAGAATGGTGCGCCATAGTTCACTGGACATGGGCACATACAGCCACCAGAGATACTCAAAGCCCACTAAATAATAAATCTACAGGTAGTCCCACATAACCAACCAGAGCTATTAGTGCTAACTTAAACAAAACATCAAAACAACCAAACTTTATACGAACCAAAATCTCTCTCTCACCCTCTCCAAATCTTTGGCTCAAGCACTGAATGGCTCGCTCCAAATCATGATTCTCAGTAGCATACATTCAACTGATGAAGCATGTTGTGTTCCTCATAGCTGACATAAATGAAACTCTCTTCATGATGAGAATTACTTCTATGTGCCATTGAAAGAACTGTTTCGGTGCCAGCTCATATAGTGCCAGCTCATATAGCGAATGAAACGCCTGACTCTGACAAAAGCCAGTGTATTTTGAATTCAATGTTAGTTGTGGAAGAGAAGCATTCAATGTATTGCAGTCTAATGATATGGGTTAGGACACGTATTTTTATGTCGTATTCATGTAGTTCCATATATGTGTACCCTTTATGTGTTATTTATGTTTCCTCTGAAATCTTGTCTACCTTTTATAGTTCTGAATATTTTTTTCAGATTTGGGAAACATGAGGTAAATTAAAAAAACCCAACATTTTCTAACACATTTGCTTGTCTGTCCCCCAATGTTACGCTTGAAGAAGATCCAACTGTGGTTAAATTATTTTTTTGAATAATTTAGAACCAAAGCTTTTGTTGTTATCCGAATGCATGCCATCGTCGTTTTGTAAATCTACTCTAAATGAAATATAGGAGTCACTATCGTCTTCCTCGTAAGTTCGCTTTGTGCCAGGGTAATGTTGGAATGGTTACAGGTTCCGCCTGCCGTCCATATCATCCAGATATCGGAGAAGCACAACAGTAACTGCCACAGCAGGAAAAAGTACAGGTTACTTGGAACTTGAAACCTTGCCTAGCAGGTTTAGCGCTGCTACGGAGTGGAGGCTTCTTTCGGAAGCCTTTAAGCAACACCAGATGGACGCTGCCTTTCACCCTGTCCGCAAAAGTGTATCTCATAACTTCCTTCGCGACACAACTCGAATAGATATGAATGAAACCGATCTTCGACCTATTACCAGATACAACTCAGACAGCTGTGTGTCGAACCAAACAAGCTACATCCACCCCAACTACAACGTAAGGAGGTCTAACCACATGTTTGGAAACCACCACTTTTCTGAAAGATACGAAGAAGCTCAAAATGGAGAGAGTCTGGGAGCAATAAACATGGACAGAGCCGGATGGACACACAACTGTGGAATTCATGAGGACGACAAACGACGATCAGATGGTCGACAGAAGACGACTCGCTTCTGTCGAGTTCCTCGGAATACAGGGCAACGAGAATCGAGACTCGAGATGCATGACGAGAGAGACATGGCAACCTGTTTTGACAAGGGGTCTGATGGTTAGAACGGAGGTGCCGTATCAAGAATTGTACGTTATCCCCACATAGGTCACGATGCAATCTTAAGCGAAAAAGAGATCTTCCGTCTATGTTTGAAATGTGTCCTGATGAAAGTACTGCCCGTAGGGGATGCTACACGTTGAGGAAGTGAGATGGGTTTTATAGCGCTTTTATCAATATTCCATCAATGCGTGTGACCCCAGAAACGGGTCTTCACAATGAAGAATTAAAATAACCAATGTTGTAAACGTTCACCCTCCCTCACCCTCACCCACACCCACACCCACACCCACACCCACACCCACACCCACACCCACACCCACACCCACACACATCTACACCCTCACCATCACCCAGACTCACTAACCCGCACGCTCACCTACACATCTAGTTAACTTCTTAACGCCTTTAGCATACGTATTAAGAAAAATCTTTGAAATTTGAAGTTAAATTTGTGAAAAAACGGCGATGAATACATTTTAAAGGATCGTTTTACGTACGCAACTTAAGGTTCAATTTATGTTCCAGATACGTATTTCGTTATACCTGATTTGGGACGGACGCTGTATAAATAGTCGCCCAAATACCGCATATGATAAGGGGCTTAGAAGGTTCGTAAATGTAACAAGGTCAGTAAAAAGACTGTACATTATGCTAGAAGCAAAAAGACTGTACATAATGCTAGAAATCGCCTGATCGTGATTGTGTGATGTTTTAGACGTTATCAGCTAATGTGAAGGTTCTGTTCAGTTACGTGTGACAAATTGCTACTTTCATATTTCAATTTTAATAAACTTCTTCCCCAGCTTCCATTGTTTCCTGTTTAATCGCACTTTCTAACACGTTGGAGGAGTGATTGATTGAATATGCCTTTATGCCGCTTTTAGCAATATTCGAGCAAATTCACAGCGGAGGAGATCGGAAATGCGCTACACAAGTTGTGCGAAATTCAGCCTGGGTCTTTGGCGTGACGAGCGAACGCGTAATCCACTAGGCTACCCAACCACCCCTAGTTTGTTGGAACTACGGCCCAGGGTCAAAGTTCTTCATCCGACCTTGATGGCGATGTATATCTTGAATTTGCCTTACTGTTTCGTTCTTATTGTAAATAAACGTTCCTAACTCTACTTTATTGTTTGTCGTATTTGGTTTGATTGAAAATGCAACCACACTGTCATGACATTTTTGCCTTAAGCTCCAAATGTGTGAAAATGGTAGCAAATTTTAAGGCAGTGTCAGTTGCAGAAGAACTTTCGGTAATTTCTACTCCTTATCGGACTAGAAGAACCTGAACCTGAAAATGTGTTTGAGAATACCTGTACGTCGCAATAGTCCAACATCACTCCTTTGGGAGACACTGGAGATTGGCATTTCGGCGTACCCGCAAAACCGAAACATAACATACCAGAGTTACCAGAGTGAGTGAGACAGAGAGACAGACATACAGATCGAACGGTAAAGGTACAACTGTCATGTGACGAAAGAGGTTACACAGCACCAAATGTGTTCCTATAGACTTCCGTAGTAAACTTATATATATATTATAATATCCAGGCTATGAAAAGCCATTTCATGTACACATGGGTACAGTCTGACCTTTAAACTACAGCAAAAACACAATTTCTGGACAACTTGTCCGCCTAACTTCCGGAGCACAGGAAGCTGAACACATCAACTTTAGTTCCGCACCAAATGTCACCTACTTGAATATATCTGTACACACATACGTTGTCGTGATAAAAATGACAGCACTAAATACCTAAAACTGTGGTCACTTTTAATTACTCGATGGGCGTACATTTGAAGAAACATAAAGATCATGCACTATTTCATCCAATCACAGCTGTCACATGTCTGTCTCGTCAGTTGTTTACAAACAGTACTCTCTCAGGGAGCATGTGATTCTAATTTAGTGTAGTGGAATCTGAAGGGAGATAACTCTTTAAAGTATACTATTATAGCTCCGTAGGTGCAAGGTGCGGTCCTGTAAAGTCTAGTACTCTACGAAATAGGACCCTGATTAAGATAAACAGTACTAATTTGCATTTTCATGATCATTTTCCGGATTTACAACAACGGCAACACCTACCATAAACAAACCCCTCCTGCTACAACAATTTAAATTATTTAAAATGCTTTAATTTCATTGGTCAATGACGCTTTAACAAGTTTCCGTGTCACCCCTCCCAGGAGGGTGACAGTTGCAAAAAAACATTACTCGATGCCACGGTAACCGCCAAACTCTCCGTCTGGTTGTAGTAGTGCTACTCCTACTCGCCGAGGAGAAAGGTGGTGGTTCGATTCCCTGTCCGCGTCATATCCAAATATGTCAACAAATAGTACTCTAAATTAAGGGCAATTGCTCTGTAGTAAGTATAGTGTGACAGAGTGGGTTAGTTTCATGCTCGTACATATACGGGTGAAAACAAATCTTGAACGAGTATTTAAGTAACGTTTATTTATACGGTTTTCCAGCAATATCATTGCAGGGGACACCCGACACTGCGGTACTTCACACATTGATTCCACATTGGGAATCGAACCTAGGTGCTCAGGCCAGCAGGCTTGGTTGCCACGTGTCAGAGGTTCCCAAGCAGATCGATGCTCATGATGATGATGATGACTGGATTGTCTGGTCCAGGCTCTATTATTTACAGACAGCAGCCAGACAGCTGGAATATTGCTGAGTATGCTGGATCAAGAGTATTGTCTCATTCTAGATCTATGATGAAACTTGTTTATCACTTGACCCTGATTCACAGCACTCAGTAGGCTAATTTCAAATTAACATAATTCTAATGCATCAGTTCGACCACCCCTGTTTTAGCACTTTAAATAGTATAGCACAGCACAGCGAAAAAAACATGAACACCCAAAGCTACATTTTTTCATATTTCAACTTCGAGTTTGACTTTTCTTCATACTTGGGTTTCGAGACATTTTAATCCCGATTCTGAATATCTTTTTCAAATGCCGAAACCAGAATATGAAGAAAACTCAAACTTGAGGTTCAAATATGGAAAACGGCAGTTTGGTTGTTTATGTTTTTAATGCACCCAGGATCTAAAGGATCACCTGGTACATTAAAAGAGGTGAAATAATGTATATTGACAGTTTTCGTCAGAATTTCGAATCAGTCTATACATACATACATACATACATACATACATACATACATACATACATACATACATACATACATACATACATACATACATACATACATACATACATACATACATACATACATACATACATACATACATACATACATACATACATACATGCAAAATAATATTCAGATTCAAATCCCCATCCCGAATCCGTTTCTAACTTCACGTTCCCTTAAACTGGGTTTGCATGGCTACTTTTCTTGATGATGTGAATAAACCGCATCTCACCCTTTCAGCGATTCATGTGACTGCTTGTCGTCCAAACCATCTGTAACATTATAACCTAAAAAATAAATATAAATAAACGTAAATAACTCACTAGAGAGATTAGTTTCTTTTACATACGTTCTAAAGGTTAAAAGTTTCTGTTGATAACCGTTGGAACCGCTTGGTTTGATCAAAGAGTGAGTATGGTTTTACGTCGCTTTTAGCAATATTCCAGCAAATATCACTGCAAGGGACACCAGAAATGAGCCCTGCATATTGTGCATGTGAGGGGAATCGAACCAGGGTCATCGGCGTGACAAGTCAACGTTTTAGCCATTAGGCTACCCCTACCGCCCTGAAAAAAGAGGTAAACATCAACGGTCTGCATCGTCCCTGGTTGTAAACGATAGGTTATAAGTGACATACTGTTGAAAGCGACTTTAATCTGGGGAGAGCTTGAATAGAAATTCCCACCACCATCCAATTCCTATTGTAAGAGGCGACTAAGAGAGCAGGTTTGGCTGATGTACCTTGTATCCCCAAAACTGATACTCGTGATGTCGATCACTGGTGTGCGACTCAGACACGTTAGACCCAACCCACTGACTCAAACAACCGGGGCACTCACCAGCTGTAAATGCTGTCTCCCGACCCCATACAATCACAGTTTTATTGAAGGACTGCTATATCAGTAGGACGTAGGAGGAGTTAACGATTTACTGTTTCTGATACCCAGAATATACTAGTACTTGGTTGACTCATTTGTAATGTAATGTGGTGTGATGTGATGTGATGTGATGTGATGTGATGCGATGTGATGTGATGTAGTGAAAGACAATGTAATGTAATGTGGAATCAACCTAAAATTAAAACTGTATTTTTTATCCAGTCACAGGATTCTCAATTTTAGTTTTACGGGTTTTAAGGGTTTTTGTTGCTTTAATTCACATTTCGAACAACCGTCAGGTTAATGTCGCCGTCTGCACAGTTCATATTATAAAATGAATGAAGATTTGTTGCCTAAGTATACTTCCTGTTTTCTTCTCTTTTTTTTTTAAAAAAAAAAAAACTCCCCAAAAATCTAAAATAAGAATAATATTCTCAGCACAATCAATAACGTGAGAAACATGTACAGTAACAGAACTCGTTACATGCGATCTTCACATACTTCTGCAAACTCAAGTAGAAGGGTGCGAGATATGTCAGACTAGGCTGAACTACATACTTGCCCCAAGCTACTTTTATAGAGAGTAAAGTGTGTGTGTTGGGGGTGGGGGTGGGAGGGAAGGAGGGAGGGGTATGGAGGCGTCTCCAGGAGAACACCTCTTGGTTACTTCTTGCAACATCACAGCTACGACCGGGACAACTCAAAAAACGTTACAGATTCACTATTCCACAAATATATCTCTAACGTTAAAAGCCTCACGCACCGAGGATATCATTGTACACAACACAAACCGGCCACCTGCTCGCTCGTACGGATTTGTTTGCATGTCCTGTTTTAGCGTGGCGCGGTCAGTCCTTATAACGAGAGCATGACGTCACAGCAGCTCTCGACCTGAACTTATAGATTTCAAAACGTCCTGTCGGACAATAAGTGACACATGTGTCGCAGATCTGGTGTTATTCCAGAGTATTCACATATGTCGCCATGGACTGGTGTCACTGGAAGTATACCTTTTGCTGTCTGATGATACAGGTGTACACCAGCCT
Source organism: Haliotis asinina (assembly GCF_037392515.1). Classification (NCBI taxonomy): domain Eukaryota; kingdom Metazoa; phylum Mollusca; class Gastropoda; order Lepetellida; family Haliotidae; genus Haliotis; species Haliotis asinina. Next base: position 35,577,555 of record NC_090282.1, read on the forward strand.
CCATATAACCTCAGGTAAGATATGTCTGTGTTGTGTCGTCTACTGTATCGTGTTGTGTTTACAGTAGGTCACAGGTAAGAAACACAGGTATGGTTCGTGTAAGCTGGTTGCGAGTCTTACCGGATATGACCACGAATGTTGGATGTGATGTTTTGAAAAATATAAATCCAATATGTCGGTTTAATTGTTTGATATGTACCGATACAACCGCTGCCAGCAGAGGGATATAGATTTTCTCAATGCGCTTCCTCAACCTGAGTCTACGCGCTATATTTAGTCCTCGTCTCACTTTGAATGCTCGACACAAAATTGATTCGGTCGGGCGTCGTCTTTCTAGGTAATGCAAAACCTCTTTATTCACGTGTAGTACTGAACATTGAAAACACATTCAGTTGAGGATACTCTGAATTCGAATCAATACGTGTGGATGAAATCTGCATGTCCTCTAAATTGTATTGTGGTTCTTCTGTTCAAATGAATATGGGTTTCGGTTAGGTGAGCTGTGCCTGTGTGCGTGCGTGCTTGCGTGCTTGCGTGCTTGCGTGCTTGCGTGCTTAAACTTGTGCTATCCCACGGAGAAATCGTGTCGATTTTTATCATGAATGAAGTTCACCGACCTTGTTTCATCCATTTTATACCGAACATATCTCCTTATGAAACGCGGTTACCTTTTTTCAGTTTGGATCACATTACAGTACAGATGTGCAACTTTAGCTTTGCTTAATACATTCAATCCGTGCACATGATTAACAAATTATCGCATTTTAAAAAAAATAATTTGTTTAATAAAGATCCATGTATAAGTAGTATGACAAATACTGACAGTTTTACGGCTGAAGAAATAACTCACAAATCATATCATACATTTGAATTCGATATATATTAATATATAATATAATATTTCAACCTAATGTTTCAAGCTATTTTCTGATGAATCAAATTTTAGTCTTTACAGAAATGTAAATCATCATTTCATATAAATCTTAGTATTCATTCAGAATATGATTTTTATTGGTTCTAACGGAATCTGTGAATATTACCTCAAATATATGAATAAAATATTGCATATACTCAAGAAGACTGTTAGGAGTGAGTGAGTGATTTTAGTTTTATGCCTCGTTTGGCAATATTCCAACAACATCACGGCGGGGGACACCAGAAGTTGGTTTACACATTGTGTCTACATGAGGAATCGAAGCCGGGTCTTCGACGTGACGAGCAAACGCTTTAACCACTAGGCCACCTCACCGCCACAGATAATTAGGAAAACACTCTGCAGTTATTGCCCCGTCTCCGGAGAATGTGCACGTGTGCCTGAAATGTTTTGAGGGGCTAAAATGTGACAAACTGACATCTCTCAAATCAAATTTAAGTTTCTATTTCGGAAAAGTTAGAACACTGATAACATGCCCAGAAATATGATGAATAATCTTTGAGATAAACGATTTAGCTTGTGTGAAAATTGAAACAGTGTTAAGGGCAGTTTTATAGAATGACTGTCTTAGTGATACTTAATACGACAGAACAGGGAACCGTTGTACAAAGCGAGCTTATAGCTAATTAAGGGGGCGGTGGGGTAGCCTAGTAGTTAAAGCGTTCGCTCGTCTCGTCGAAGACCCGGGTTCGATTCCCAACATGGGTACAATGTGTGAGGCCCATTGTCCGGTGTCCCCCGCCGTGATATAGCTGGAATATTGCTAAAAGCGGCGTAAAACCAAACTCATTCACTCACTAACGCCCCGATACCTTACATGGACTTTAGGTAGCCTAGCGCTAAGGTTGTTTTGTACCACGGCACCCAGGCCTCTCTCACAGTGGATGGTATATAAGGCAACAAATGTGACAGAAGATAAGTCGAGTAACGTTATATTACTCCATGAGAGAATAAACCTGTGATGAGTGAAATACAACATTAATCCAATCATGAAAGGTCTCTAAAATCTGCAAGAAAGGTTGTAAAAAGAATCAGTTTCTAAACTACTTGGTTTCCTTTAAAGCTCATGTGTACACAGCTTCAAAAGTGTTTGGTTCTGTTTGAGATTTGATCATTCTTACATAACGTTATCTGAGATAAAAATGCATAAAACGTGAGATGTCCGAACAAGGAAACAATGTTTACATTCTTTTTATACAGTTCTTAAATTGGATCAAAACAACATACTTTTCCCAGTCGCAAGCCAGTGGTTCCTTTGTCGCTTAAACCTATATCCTCCTACTGTTACTAGATCTGCATAGAAAAAAACCCCAAAACCCTCTTTAGAGTAAGGGTAAAATTGTTGTAAAGCACTACATAGCAGCTTGAAAGAAAAAATAATCTTGTAATTGCAAACCTATTCCCTGTATAGCAATCTCACTATAAGAATTGTAGCGTAGGGTTAGCCTAGTGGGTATAGCGTTCGCACTAGGTTACAGCGTTCGCTCGTCGCGCCGAAGACCCGGATTCTATTGCTAACATGTGGGTATATTGTGTGAAACCCATTTTTTGTGTCCTCCGCCTTGATATTGCTGGAATATTGCAATAAGCGGCATAAAACCACATTCATTCATTCATTCATTCTTTATAAGAATCACCCGTTACAATGCGTGGTAGGATTAATCTTCAGTGTCCCGTGTTTGATGCAGGAGAAAACGAACACGATCTGGTGGTCTGGCTTGCTGACTTGGTTCTCATATGACATTGTATCCCAGATGCGTAGTTCAATGGTCGTGATGTTGATCACTGGCTTATTTGCACACCGCTCTCACACAGCTGGAATATTGCTTGGAGCTGCGTTAAACAAACAAACAAACAAACAAAATGAGATTGTGTTTCACAAGACAAGCATTTATATCATTTCATATCATGATGATCGTGTCTACATATTCTTTGAGTTTAAAATGTATCCTAGTCATACAGGTTGATAACGGAGCAGAGACAAGTGTCACAGGAATTTTTCATGGAATATATTTAGCGTGATTCATATTCACACTGATACACGACAGTATCATATTACGTTTAATTAGAGTTGATGTATTTGTTTACAGTACAGTACAGTACAATTGGAGTTACATACACACGAGACCTGGAAGACAAAAGTAATGAACTGAATTGATTCTCGGCTGAATGGCGTTCCTGTTGCTTCCGATACTCACCGTGTATCTCCACATCTCAAATCAACTGACTAAAATACACGGGGGTACTGGATTCGACTGTACCTTGGCAAATAGCAGATTAGACTTACACAGTGAGCTCTCTTAGCAGGGATCATCTACTGTGAAACACAGACAGACAGACAGACAGACAGACTCAATTGTGCTGAGTGTCAGCCGCAGATATTGAAATATAACAACCAAAATTGCACGTAATAAGCGATTATTTTTATGGGTAGATATATTTAGAATGCATATTCTAAACAATAGATTAAACGAATATAAATATATATTGCAGTATAAAGAGTAAACCTGTTAATTCTGATATCAAATGTTAACATGACGGCCGAACTTTCTGGCAAGCAGCCAAGGTTGGGCCACTGTCGTATTGTGTTTATCGCAGGTAACCCAGAAAAAAACACCATCACACAAGAACATCGTTGCCCAGTTGTGAGTTCAGATTCCAACTGGTGGAAATCTAGATCTCAAACCGTCTACTGCATATAAAACACGCAGTCATATCCAAACGTCTCTAAATAAGATTTAGGCCGACAGAATCACGCTGTCTAATCGTGAACGCTCCCCGAGGTGTATTTCACAAACTTAACAATGTGTGTGTGTGTGTGTTCATCCATGACTGTGTCCAGCGGCAATGCATTAAAGTCGTTTTCTTCTTCTTTTTGTGTATTAACGTGTATTTAAAATGTCAATGTGACCTGTTATAACTTGACATGTATATATGCAGCGTCCATATATTCACTGATGTGATAAAAGGAAGTAAAACCTCAAAGTTATAATAGCGTCCCGGAAAACTTTGTCTGTATGACGAAATTCGAGTACCCCCCAAGGACCTGTCACCATATCCTGCAAATGAATAATGGTAAAAACATGCAGGTATTCTGGGTGCAATGACCCGGTTCCAACCTCAGCTTCGTAACCACCCCTTCAGGTGTTCAGCTGTTATATATGCGGCCCGCTTCCCCGTGGCTAGTAAAAATCCGGTCGAACCAGTATATCTCCACAATCTCTGTCCCGACTGGCTAGTGAATTTTCATGGGCTCATTTTAAATATGTATATCAGTCTTTCCGATTTGTGAAGTCATAATAGACTTTGGAATCATGTAAGATTATGGACTGACAAAAATGTTCATCATATTAGCAGCTTAATGATGAATCCTGTGTCATGCCGACAGTATCTTATTCTTGACTCGTAACCTTTCGCTTAGTTTTTGCATTCACATTTCGGCTGGTGGATTGCTTTGTGGGCTAGTAACTTTCAGGCATAGCTAGCCAGACTATTTTAAACACTGTATACATTTGATTGATATGTTGCTCGGACAACCATTTTTCAATTTTGGACAAAAGATGAATTTTCCGTAAGGAACGAATTTGGCTCAGAAACTTTGTTGTGAGTGAAGATGAGGTGACATGTGTGTTTCATATAAATCGTATCGGGCAACGAGTGCCAAGGGTGCTGGAGCCTCACTTCGAGCTGTCCGTTCATGTCAGGGAGGCAAACGGCCATAATGGTACATTCGTCAGAACGGTGGTTTAATTTCATCTCTTTCTTTTCCATCGTATGATTATGGAAGCCGCAAGCACAACGACTTTAGTGTGTCGAAAAAATGTTGGCGTCAATAAACAGACTTTCAAGTTTCTACAATGCATACGTTTGAATTGTTTAATCAATCATCCAAATACATAATTGTGAACAAAAGGAATAGTACATAAGTGTTACTGTAAAACAAACATTTCTTCTCTTTGATACATTGTTTATTCCAGTTTTCTGATAATATTCCAATCATCTCATGAACTGTCATGCTTCACGGGGGCATGTGGAACAGGTACGTCGACTTATTCACTAAGTAATTAAAACAAGGGCGATGTTCAGCTCTGAAACTGTCAGTGAGTGGAGGCGGTCTGTAAATAATCGAGTCTGGACCAGACAATGAAGTGATAAACAACATGAGCATCGATCTGCGCATTTGGGAACCGATGACATGTGTCAACCAGGTCAGCGAGTCTGAGCACCCGATCCTGTTAGTCGCCTCGTACGACATGCATGTGACACCGAAAAGGCCGGGCGGGACAACTTAGAATGGCCAGCGAGTCCTAACTTGACACATAGAAGGGAGCAAGCTACAAAGACATATTTTGTATCCTTGGAAAGATCTCGAGGAGATGAACACGAAAATTTCATGTGGCAGTATGTTCACGTGTTAATAAGCTCACAAATTGGCTCTGAAAATGCATTTCTGCAGAAATTTCTGGCAGAATTTTTTATTTCACTACCAGAATTATCTTAATTGAATAAAATTACAGACTATCTTTAAAATTTGGATACCTTATTATGGACTTTCTTAAGACGATGTTTTCTTGATAGTACAATCATAGTCACAAAACTATCTAGACAAATGCCATTCTGTGTAAGTACATATAAAAGGCTAAATGTTTGGAGGAGTGTGTATTAGACCGTCCTTTCACTTGTATCAGATAATTTATGACACATGAATTTATGATCTGAATTGTTGGGCTTGGTGTATTTTGCATCAGAATACGAATATCTGATTCATCAGCAGGGAACTGAAAACATACAGTATGTACACTTCTGTGGGTATAAAGTATCCTCATGATATTTTGCATGTATTTGTAAATTTCAGGTAATAAAATAGGATGATGTTAATATCTCCAAGACCGGTATGAGGAATTTGAACAATTCATATCATTATGCCATTAGATGTTTTGGTTCAGTTCTGTTTTAGACTTATTCCATACACTGTGTTTCAGGCGTACTTCTTGGCAAAGAGGTCAGATGAGGCAGACTTTATCAATCAGCGCCCGTTCGTTTACTACTGTTTTAGTACTTAATGCCTCCTGATTATTTGCTTATTTTAGTTCCCACCTGGCCTGATCCAGTTATCTACTCCTTGTTATTCAAGTAGATGATGATTGTCGCAGCATTCGATAATTCTAATCACTTGGTTGTTGTCACTGTTAGCTTGAACAGTGTGTAAGAACCTACACAGAAACGTTGCTATATGCAGTTAACACCAAGTTACTATTAATATAACCCGATACCGTGTATGTGTGTCTTAAATTCTTAACGTAAGTTGGAAAAGAAACTAATGAAAATCTTGCGCCGTGCTTGAGTTGTGAACCGAGGATTAAGTTGCCTGTACATCTGTGATGGTTAAAGAGACCTTCGGAGTAACATGTTACTATCAGTCGTCTCATTGGGGACGGACAAAATCCCATTCAAGAATGACTAACGTGGTACAATATCCCGTTTATATTTGTTATTGCTACCCTTTTTCACCAAGACCTCAGTGAATGAATTATCATCTCATCATGACAGAAGCTAATGAGATAAGTTCATTGGCATGTTTTCGTAACAAAGGCCAGTGGTTGAAATGTTAAATTGTATAAATGTGTATGTGATGATGACACTTTATATCAGTGTTCCAGTGTGCCGTCGTCATGTTGTCAGTTACATGTTTTTCAAACAGGAATAGAAAGTCACTCGTGGATTCGTACAAAATACAGTGTTAAACTGTTTGCAAATATTCCAATCATTATGATTCACCCATTCACTTCTAAGCATACACAATAGAAGAAATTGTTATCCATAAATATTATATATTGAAATGTTGGGTTTTGTACATACAGACCTTGAAACTGACAATCTGAGTTTGCACCCAGTTCCGTCCGACCCAGTCATCCGGGAAAAATGGAGGTAGTTTCTTTGCAGCCCACAGACGTAATATCAGGTCATGTCTACAGGAATCCCACCTGCTGTCTGTGTAATTACATAATGTGACAGAAACAGACCCCAGGTGCACGTGCCATAAAACAATGTAGTTTGTGTATGGTGTATAGCCTGACAGGTGTTAAGTTGGTCAATGATTGAAGTTAAGTATTGCATATTGTCATTAGCAGACAAGAGTGACAGGTGACAATAAACAGACATTGCATTTTGTCAGTGACAGAGACTGCTTGTCATAATCAATATATTTTTCTATGTTTCCATACACATGATTTAAAACTTTTCAGTCTTCAGGCTGAACAATGAAAGTAGCATTTCTAATACTACACATTTCTTTTTAAAAACATGGGTTGCAAATATGCAGGTATTGTACCAGTGTATTGTTGTTACTGCCGACCCAAGATGCTTGTAACCACAAGAAACATCTCTTGTTCTCCCACTTCGACCGCAACGATAATCTTGCACGCATCACTTGTGTTTATACGAGTTGCCTTCCCGGTTCAAGCTAATCACATGTGCTATGGGTGGTGAAACCACTTTTCCTCCCAACCATGGGGAAGCGTTTGAACTCAGATTACGTGTATTTTTAATCGCGTTAGTTTTCAAGTCTTTGAAGGGCATTTAGAAGTGAAATACATAAGAATGAAGATTTATGTAATAAAGAAGTTGACATCGATAAAAATCTTCATTCTCATTGTTATTTTTTAACTTTTAACATTTTTGATACTATGTTACCGAACCAAATCAGAATCTGCAAAGAACTGTTTTGTGTTGCATGTGACCTTGAACCTACAAAACGTACTGGATATACTCTACAAAACGTCTATTGTCCATGCAGCACCAACTGGCATTGTTTCGCTGTATTCCCCGAGTGGCCGCTCTCTGGATTGCGCAATTATTAACCGCGGTGTCCACCCAAGGACAACCGAACCGGAACGATGACCGCTTATAGAGACAACCTGATAAACCACCAATTAACAATTGTGAAAATTCGGTGGCCCCTTCGGCATAAATCATTGTTTCAATGAGGCAATTACATTTTCGCGGGTATTGTCACTTTGAACACTGACGCATTAGGTGTTGTTTGTCATCTCATCTGGTACGCTGGTCTTGTCGGGCATGTTGATGACTTCAAATTATGGCTCACATGTCTTACATTGTTATTATTGTATGTATGTAGTATATGTCCGGTTTCGTCTCTATTCACCTTCAACCCATGTCGCATACAAAAACAATGTAGGCTTATTGGGATTGGAAAATGCACCCCAATACTGTTAAATTAATCTTGCACGACGTGAATCCACTAAGAAGTTACAACTGTGTTATAAAGAACGGATGGGAATAATGCATAAGCCTTTTAAACTGTAAAAGCTATAATGAAATGTGGTCAAATTCACACTGTAAAACAATCTGTTGTCTGGTACTAATAGGCTTTAAAAAGGGGTAAACGACATCATTTAAAGAAAGTGTATATTAATTTATATAACGATGGTGTATTCAACTAAGATAATTCTGGTACTAATATATCAGATCAGTTGATCACGCTAAGTGCTTACTACTTGGAATAAACATGAAACTACCACTCACGCAGCAGTATCATTACTTATACTCTCTAATTTTGTTAAATTAAGACAATTCTGGTAGTGAAATAAAACATTCTGCCAGAACTTTCTGCAGGAAAAACAATTCTGCCAGAAATTTTTGCAGAAATGTATTTTCAGAGCCAATTTGTGAGGTTATTAACACGTGAACATACTGCCACATGAACGTTTCGTGTTCATCTCCTCGAGATCTTTCCAATGATATAAAATATGTCTTTGTAGCTTGCTCCCTTCTGTGTGTCAAGTTAGGACTCGCTGGTCATTCCTAAGTTGTCCCGCCCGGCCTTCAAAGATCAATGTTCTAACCCGGACTTTCACGGGTCAGTAAAGCTGTTATCGAAGAATGATGTTAGAATGTGGAACAACACCAAACGATAAATCATAGTGTACCTTCACAGTCCTCAAACCACCCGCAAGTCAAGAGAGGCGTGATAGCCATCCTAGAACGATGAAACAATATTCGCCCTACTGCTGTACAATCTGGAGCTTGGGATCCTTTCACGAAGCAGCCTAGGTAACCTTAGTGCAGTGTTAAAGAATGAGAGTTAAGGTTAACCTTAGTAAAAGTTGCTTCGTGAAAGGAGGTCCAGAACTGCAACTCAAAACATATTCATAACCTTCAACAACTACTCTTCTAATTATTTGGAAGGGAACATCAACACCACCTTTAATCTTTCGTTTCAACATGATCATGTTGCCTAGCAACTCCCATAATGCTGAAACCCTGCATGGTCCCAAGCCCATTTCTGGTGATATTTCTAGAATATTGTGGCTTCAAACTAAACGCACTCGCATTTTGTATTACAGCTACACAATGTAACCAGAATCTCACGGCAGCAGAGAGCAAGACGCTTCTAACTTCACCGGGTTATCCCATCAAATATGAGCCGTAAGTATAAGCCGTGAATAATGAACGACGACACCATAGTATATATCCATACGTTTCTAGTTCTAGAAACGGTGGGGTAGCCTAGTGGTTAAAGTATTTGCTTGTCACGCGGAAGACACAGGTTGATTCTCCACCTGGGTTCATTGTGTTAAACCCATTTCCGGTGTCCCCGCCGTGATATTGCTGGAATATTGTAAAACCATACTCACCCACTGGTTCCAGATTCTATAACCATGTGTGTATGGAAAAACGAGTATTTCTACTTTCTGCAGCTGATGAACTGTAGAATATTGTTATAATACTACCAATTCGATCATCTATTGAATATTTTCAATGCATTTATACGACGCCTGGCGTATATTTAGATTGCACAGCGATGTATATGCTTCATTCAGTATGAGGACTATGTGTATTGTGTTTCAGCTCACAGACTTGCTGGTGGCTTATTCGTGCACCTCTCTCATCCAAAAATGTCATCCTGGAGACCGTAGACTCACTGATTGAACATTCAAGCAGTTGCAGCAATGACTATCTTAACATATATAACGGTAATATCTCTATTTATATGGTTTGTTTGTTGTGTAACGCCGCGCTCAGCATTATTGCAGCTAAGTTGCGGCGGTTTGTATATAGTCGAGTCTGTGATCAAAAGCATGATCTTTGATCTACGCAACTGAAATACACTGACATCAGCACTTGCTAGTCGCCTCTTCAGATAAACACGGGTTTCTGAAGACCATTTCTCACCCGAATCTTAACCAATAGCATTTATTCACTACTTAGGACCTTACCTTAACGTCTCAACGAAACTCTCATGCAAATATTTCCTTTACTTTGTTTCAAGTTTTGGTTAATCACAATGAATGTACATGTAATTCTTGAATCAACTCAAGAAAAACTAGTAGAATGCATATGTAAAACACCAATGATGTATTTTATCGAAATATTCAGTACGTATTGAGTACTCGAAGTATCAAGGTACATTAATTTCAATTTCAAGTAGAGACAATGATTCTTTGAATATTTCAAGATGTGTAATCAAAACCTCATTGAAGCTATAAAAGGTTTTAAAGTAGACAAGTAAAGAAAATCATACATTTTCCGCATCAGTGACTAACTGATGCCTGATTCAATTATCTGTTTACACTACAATCATCAAGAGATTGATGGTGAAAGACTGTCAGACGATGTATAACTGGCGCAACTAGGCAAGATACCTCGCTATTTCGCAGAACATCTGCTGACATTACCCTTTGGTGGTGGTTCAAAAATATATGCTCAGGATATACATTCTGAATCGTAAATCGTAAATCGTAAATTCGTCAGAGACTTTTAATGGATGCGAAACATTATTTTTGCTTGTATATGTTTCCAGGTGACTCGAGCTCTGCTCCAAGGCTGAACACGTTATGCGGAGACAGTCGAGTGTTCTTGGCCTCCACAGGACAGAACCTATACCTTGAATTTCGTTCCAACGGTAACCTGGAGACAAGAGGCTTCCAGTTCCGATACTACCAAGGAAGCAGTATGTAGTATTTTAATCAATATCAGTGGTGATACATTTACTTGTCACATGCTAAAAACATGTTGCTGAAATATACATTAGAACACCATATATTGCTCTCTTTAAAAACATGATATATCGAACCCCTTTGTCTCGAAATCAGATATTTTACTGTATAATCGTCGAAGTGTAAATAGTCTAAGAAATACACCACAAGCGGTGGTATTATTTGAAATTTATACATAAGTTTACAAGAGTTAAGTCCCTTTTGTATTATCGATCGATTATGGTAGTCAGCGACAACAATAATGCTGTAACACTTTGCGTCCCGTGACGAAATAAAAGAAACCTTTCAAGAATTGCTGTATTGTGCTGTTTGCTAGAATCCTGACTTTAAAAAGATCATTCAAAAACTTATAAATTCGTTTCACGGTTATGTGGAGACTTTTCCCTGGGGAGTAAGTATGTATTCGGAAGTATATTTAAGTTGCAGGTTGGACATACCGCTCTAAGTTGGATAATTGGCTTAGTCTGTATCTGATGTTTTAGAAGTGTATTGGTGGTATGGTGGTCTGAGGGCTATTAATACGCTGGGCAGGGTGATTTCCTTTTAGCTCTCTAAGCGCTAAGATAGTGTATAGTGCCATACATTAACTTACGACTATCTGAGCGCTAAGAGAGCTCCGAAAATTTAGGCCCTGGATTCCATGATATTGGGTTCGAATCCCAGATTGAAATGCACACGGAAGTGCACGCCAGAACCCCCCGTAACTTTGGGTTTCTCCTCACTTGCTACCACGTGCGTCAGGAAGTATGGTACGAAACCGTGTTCAAAGCGGAAAATAAAACACATTTAATTACACCTTTACATGTTAAATTTAATACATATGAAAAATGTATGTTGGTGCGTGCATATGCAGGTAATGACAAAAAACTGAACAGTGTCATGGCTGACTAAAACGTGTCACGTTTTTGTAACAATTTAGCTCTGTCATCAAATGATTCCATTGTTTTTCCAGGAACAACACCCTGCTCGACCACGTACAGCGCGACACGGGACAAGAAGGTCCTTACCTCTCCAGGCTATCCTGTATCCTATTATCCGTAGGTATTACTACCAGTGGTGTGACTCCAGGTCAACATTTCAGATTCTTGTGCTTAGATTACACATTTGGTCATGACATCTCTCCACAAACATCGTCACATCTGTGTTGTAGTTGTATAATGTCGAACTCAACAACCTCCCAGCTGCATGACCTTGCTTTGTAAATAATCTGGGTCAGACTTGCCACTGATTAAAGTCATGAGCATCGATCCATGCAGATGGAACATGACGACATGCCATCAACCAAATCGCCGAGTTTGATCTTCACATCCATCATTGTCCCCCAATGGTTATCAACCATCAATATGCCCTATATGAAACAGGAAAACATACATCCAAGATAAGCATGACATGTAGACTCAAATGTATAAATATAACTGCATTCATATGAGCTCTGATGATATAACATACCATTACTCTTTCACCAGTAAAACCTAAAACAGTGGAACTTTGTCCTGTAAGATTTACAAATTATGTCAATAACTGTAGGTGTGAGGGAAATTATACAATCATTTCGCGTTCTGAGCTCAGAATGTTATGTGTTTTCTTTTACAGTTCTTTATCATGCGAATACACAATTCAAGCATGGAATTCGAGTTACAGACTTCAGTTTGACTTCACAGACATTGATATTCAGTCATCTCAAACATGCAGCTATGACAAAGTAACAATAGAAGATATAGGTAATTTATTATAACGTTGTCCGTTAGAGTCGCCCTATATGTGCTACTGTGTTGATGCTGACAGTAAAGAATCTACTTTCATGAGTAAATATTAAAAACTTGTTTTGATACAAAATGATTTTTCACCGCCAGTTGCATGTTTAATTTAAATATATTTTACATGTACATTGATGTACAATCACACATTACTTGTCTGCTGGCGTCATTCTCTTTTGTATAATTATCGCCCTTTTCAGCTGCAGGAGGCGCAGTTCAGACACTATCTACAGTCTGTGGCAGGCAGACTGCCAGCTTTCAAAGTGGAGGCTACAGAATGAAGGTCACATTCACAACGGATGCGGCAAAAAACAATCACGGGTTTTCCGCTAATTACAGGAGTGTGCCCAGTAAATATTATTTTACTGATATATATATTAGAATAATGTGAATGTCTTGATGTTTGTGTACAGTAAGTTAGTGTGTTTTTGCAAGAGCCCTGCAATATTACCGGGAGACATCACAAATAGGCTTTGTGGGAACTCGAACCCCGCTCTTATGTGTTGCAAGCCGACGCTTTAACCACTTGTCTACCCAGCCACCACTGATTTGTGTGACATCATTAATACTTGTGTCCTCAATGATGCAAGGTAACAGTATAATTATCCCTTTTATTTTCGTCTATGGGCCACTTTGCTAGGATTTCCCCATTCAGCTATACAAAAAGGTTACCCCATTATCATAGTCTCATTACCATACACTTTTATCGGATGGTGGTACCAAATTTACAGGACCGGTTTATCTCAGCCATTACACGACTAAATCTTCAAGACTTTAAATTTTACTCTTTTTCATTCGTATTGTGTTTTTAACAATGCATTCCGCGTCGCTGGGCATCTCTGATGGAAACGAGCAAGTTATTGTTATTATTTATCATTATGTGAAATTTCCATTTAACAACACTACATTGAGCACTTGCACTTATGTTTACAGAGGAAGACTGTACACTGATTCTACTGGCTACAGACATGGATTCATATATCCTGTCACCGGGATACCCTACGTCGTACTATAGGCAAGTATGGTTATCCTTGTTCATATGACCTCCTCAGAGTCCATCGCCTGTGGTTTCATTGTTGAATGGGTTGGTGGAATTACAGATATATACTTTAAATAGACGAATGCAGTATGTAACTAAACGAATCGTTATAATAAACATCGAGTTGAGATATAACGAGTGAATTCAGATTTACGCCACTTTTCAACACTATTTCAGCAATGTCAGAAGTGGAATTGAAACATTACATTGTCGGGAATCGAACCCATGTTTTCTGCGTGAAGATCGAACGCTTTAACCACTGGGCTACCACACCGCCCCACAGTTATAGTTTTGGAAATTGATATAAAATTTTCGAAGTTGGGTCATGCTATACATTTATGATGGATAATATCATCTGATTATATGAAACAATGATTGAACTAGACTTACTTCCTATATATCGTATCAGAATTGGTTTGTTAGGCGGAAATTTAAGAATAACGTATTCAGAAGAACGGTTTCCAAAGATTATGGAGTGCATGCTTGAACAATGGATTTGACCTTTGACGTCTATTTGTTAAGAAAGCGCCGATACACAGTTCCCCCAATACAACAAAACTATGGTGACGTCTGAAACCTCATACCTCATCATTTTTGTTTCATTTTAATATTACCAACTTGCCTATATACTATCTTTTAGCTTATGTAACTTGACAGATTTAGCGGCACATATTTCTGTATGTGCATCCCTTGTTCAATGCATTTTCATTCAAGCCTGTGTATCTTCAATTCCTTTGTGAAACTATAGTTTTGTCCCTGCAGTAACTTACATTGCAAATGGAATATCGTTGCTGCGGATCACGATGCTGTGATCGAACTTGAAACTGTCGACTCCAACATCGCGGACAATACGCCGTCTTGCAGCAGCGATAGAGTGACTGTGACGAACTGTAAGTTCACGTATTTCACATCTGTTCTCTACAGTGGGAATGCAGAGCAACAAGATAAAAGCGACCTTGAATCTAAATATACATATCGTTCTTACAATAACTTCGTACACAACGACATTCTCCTGTTAAGAGGTGTACATTTATGCTAATTGTCATCATTGTCATCTATGGAATAAATAACTTGCCGTTTAACGACAAAATGTATAACATAGCCCGTTATTGTATCGTATATACTGATACCTATTGCTCCAATCTGTGTTCGTGGAATTTGTATGTGTATGTTGTATATTGTTATTGCTGTTTAAGATCTGGTAGAGATTATTCCTGGTTCTTGTAATTTTCAATCAGCTGATAAGACGGAACTTGGGACATTCTGTGGAACGAGCAAACCAAGGTATCAGAGTACCGGACCAAACATGACAGTTGCCTTCACCACTGATAGAACCAGTCAGTCGACTGGGTTTCGGTTGAGATACAAGCAAATATTATCTGGTATGTGGAGTTTCACAATGAAAAACATATTAAGCTTGTGAGGTAATGATAGAATGAACCACATGTGTGAAGGAAGTTTCATCTGACATCTTGGAATGAACAACGGTTTCAGAGAACAGAGACCTGCACCCTCATTCTGCCTTCAGTCGTTTATACTGCTATGTTTTTATAAGATCAAAACAAGGCATTCCACTATTGTCGTAAAGGGCATATGGTTTTGGACACAATCGCAATGTTGATGTTTACTTTATGGATGGTTTGTGTTGCTTAAAAGGTTCAGATAGGTAAGCGCCATATCGAGCCTGCATTGATTCAGATGCTCAAGGGAACCAGACCGCAACACCGAGTTTATGTGCAGTGGGCTGTGAGTGAGTTTAGTTTTATGTCGCTCTAAGCAATATTCTAGCGATATCATAGTGAGGGACATCAGAAATTGACTTCACACATTGCACCCATGTGGGAAATCGAACCCGTGTGCTCGACGTGACGAGTGAACGCCCTAACTACTAGGCTACCCCGCCATTCGACCTGAATAGTGAAACAATAGGCCTTCTCTTTCCTGCTTAGAGCCACCTTTTTCATTCGTAACTGTCAATGCGTCATTTTACATCCGTATGCATACATGAAATGTAGATTATGTACTAATATTCGCTGCAGGTAACATACCGGCTTGTGGAACCCAATCCTTAACCGCCAATGCCACTAAACACGTTTCGTCTCCAGGCTATCCCAAAGAAGATTTTAGGTACGTTTTGTTTATATTTTATGGCACAAATATATACAAAGTGTGAAACCTACATTTTAGCCAACATCCATTGAATAATGCTGTCAACAATCGTATTTATCAGAAATGTGTGAAGACAATACGACGTCTGATTCATAAAATTCAGTTTGAAAACTCTGACATACGAATTCATGTAAAAATGTTTAAATAATTTCTTACACGTGAATATATATTAAATTGTAATGGTGCGGTTTTGAAAGAAACGAGAGTACATGTACTTCAGGACTTGCTTGTAGACATGTACTATTCTATGTTGATGTTTCAGGCGACAAACATGCCGCTGGACAATTACAGCATTGAATCAAAGATTTGTCCGAATCTATCTTCTTGATTTAGACGTAGAGTTTAATGGCGCTGACAGCCTCAAGATATACGACGGTATGGAACTTTACACTTACTTTGTCAATGTAAAGAGAAATATAAAGAAGACAGTTTTACATGAGATTCGGGTAAACTTATTACTGCTTTTGTTTATCTCCCTTGACTGACCCTTTTCATCTATTGCCATAGCATTACAAAAAGAACAATGTTATTTTACTTGCATGTATACAGATGGTTGAGAGTGGTTCAAATGAATACAGATTGCTGATATGGGTTGACGTGTACATATGGTTGATAGTGGTTTATATGTATAATGATGGTTGACAGTGGTTGACTTGCATACAGATGGTTGATAGTGGTCGACATACATACATAAGGTTGATAGTGAGTGACACGCATACATGTGGTTGACAGTGGTTAATATGTGTAAAAATGGTTGATAGTGGTTGATATGTATACATAAGGTTGATAGTGGTTGACATGTATACAGATGGCTGATACCGGTTGATGTCTATACAGAAAGTTAATAGTAGTTACTAAGTATACATATGGTTGCTAGTGATTTACATGTATACAGATGGTTGATTGTGGTTGCTATGTATACAGATGATTGATAGTGGTTGACTTGTATACATTTGACATTTCATTGATATGTATACCGATGGTTGAGAGTACATTCCTTAGTCGTTATATGAAAATATGACCATTCAACCACGAAACGAGAATGATGACTGCATTCCGTCCATGAATCATTAGAAAACAAGGATCCGACTTCGGTTAGCAAAGCCTTATCACTTTCTGGTTTCTGTTCCCCACGTGGGTACAGTGTGTGAAGGACATTTCTGGCGTTCCCGCCGTGATATTGCTTGAATATCACTAGCGGCGTAAAACCCAACTCACTCACTCACCCACTCATCAGCTTGACCACCGGCACGTAGAGGGAAATGGTGTTTACTCTGTGCTATGTCCTTTATTTCACAGTTCCTATGACTGTTCATAGGACATCACGTTTCAACAAATTTATACATGTCGGATTTATCGTAATAAAATATTAGCAAGACTTTGTCGATTTGCCCCATGGCATGACAATTGGTGGTACAAACATTACCTTGCAAGCAGTCTAGACTTACGAATTACTTTAGTTACCTCTTGTGAATTAGTGTTGAAAGTTCAACACCAAAGCTAGCAATGAATGAAAGATGATTGCTCTACTCCACTTCAGCAATATTATATGTATTGGCAAGGTACTTACACAAATTCTCAGTACACAGGTATTATGTATTTCCTTGTATTTCATATGTTTCAACACAGTCTTCTCTCATACCATGTATTTCCTGTTTAATGCTACAGGGGCCTCTACTTCCAACATACTGGCCACACTGACTGGCCGCGTAAACGGGTACTGTTTGCAAAGCACAGGACGTGTGATGACTGTTGTCTACCAAACTGATGACTCCAACAACGGAAGAGGTTTCAACATTTCATACAGTCAAACATCGGATGATAATGGTAACACTGTAGTTGAAATGAAGTAAAAGTATATGCTTGTGACGTATTAAGATATCAATAGACTTTTATAGTCGGTATATTTGGAGACCTGATAATATCAACAAATACTATTTTACATGCAGCTACAATCGTTTGTTTGAACATTACAACCAATAGATAAAAAATACATTCTCGGACTGATACGTATTATATTTTATACAAACTGTTTTGTGTCATGAGCTTTCTCAAAAGGACAATCATGCTTGTTATATACTTGACATCATTTAGTGACACTGTCATTATTAAGAGTGACATAAAATTCATCACTGTTGGACGTTAATGACCATTGGAATCTGTTTCTGTGGGTGATCGGTACTGATAGTCCTTTAGCGTTGACATTTCTTGTGTACCGAATTCAATACGTTTTTTTACATAAGGGAGAGTGTGTTACGAGATGATGCTCTGAATATAAACAGAAGCTCATAGGATATCAATCACTTGTAGCCAACATACAACCAGGATCAAGGAACTGATGCATATATCCATACACAGTAAACTAGTCTTACAGCGAACACGCATGTAACTAACGATAAAACGATTCTTTCTGTACCATTCTTTATAATATTAACACGTCACAATTTAATTCTGGACTCACAAAAGTCCAGAAACTCTCAGCACTGTGGCCACTCTCTCACAAGGGATTTCGCAAATTTAAACAGGCAGCTGTTATGTATATGTGCTAAGGATGAAAAAATGAAAAAAAAATTTGTCGAAAACTCAAAATTTAAACCCGCTCGCCCATGGGCACACCCATGGGCGAACAGTGGCCAGTGGGTAGGCCCATGGGCAGGCCCATGGGCGAAAGTGCTTCATTTCATCCAGAATAAATGTTTTGGAGGTTGTAAATGAATGAAAAAATGTTGATAAGTATCATGACACAAATTTCAGCTTCTTGTGACTTGGCTCTGCTAACTGACAGCGATTTTGAAAAATCTCGCCCATGGGTGAAAAACATATTGGCCCATGGACAAGAATAATTAATTTCATTGAAACTACATGGGTTTTTTCCAGGCTTTGCAGTTTTTCAATGAATGAACGTGTATTTATTAGTGTCTTGACACCAAATTAAGCTTATTTTGACTTAATTCGACTAATTTAAAGTGATTTTTCAAAACGCCTCGCCCATGGGCGAAAACCATTTGGCCCATGGGTGAGAATATTTACTTTTACTCAAAATACACCTTTTTGGAGGTTGTGAATGTATGTTCATAAGTATCATATCACAAAATTCAACTCATTTTGAATTAATTCCGTTAATTTAGAGCTATTTAACAAAATCTCACCCATGGGCGAAAAACATTTTGGCCCATGGGCGAGAATATTTCCTTTTACCCCAAACACATCTTTTCCAAAATTTGGAGGATGTAAATGAATGAAAGTACATTTATGAGTATCATGACAGAAATTTCAACTCATTTTGACTTAATTCCTCTAAACGAGAGCAATTTTGAAAACTCTTGCCCATGGGAGAAAGACATTTTGGCCCATGGGCTAGAATATTTGCCTTCACTCAAAATACATCTTTTCCTGTGGTTTGGAGGTTGTAAATGAATGAGGATATATTTATGAGTATCATGGCACAAAATCCAACTCATTGTGACTTAATTCTGCTAATTGAGACCGATTTTCAAAAACACCTCGCCCATGGGCGAAAAACATTGGGCCCATGAGCGAAAATATTTCCTTTTCACTCCAAATACATCTTTTTTAATGTTTTGGAGGGTGTAAATGTATGAAAGTGCCATTGTGAGTATCATGACACAAAATTCAACTGATTTTGACTTACTTTTGCGAGTTCAGGAAGATTTTTAAAAATATGCCAGAATAATCACTTTTACTCAAAATACATCTTTTCCTGTGTTTTGGATTTTGTAAATGAATGAGGATATATTTATATGTATCATGGCACAAAATTCAACTCATTTTGACTTAATTCTGCTAATTTGTAACAAGTACAAGAATCTGGATTTCCGCTTAAATTTTCATAGCTTTTTTTATTGTCTTGGAGGTTGTAAATATGTGAATGAAAGTGTGTTTATAATTATCACGACAAAAAAAATGAAATCATTCCGGTCTTAATTCGACTAATCTCTCTCGTGGACGAAAATATTTTCGTTTGCTCGTTTTCTTTATTTTGCAAACATATGGTTTAAAAATAGATAAAATTCTAATGAAAATTCAGTTTAATTTCATGAGTTTAGTTTTATGTCGCCCTCAGCAATATCCCAGCAATATGGCGGCGGTTTGTAGATAATCGAGTTTGGATCAGACAATCTAGTGATCAACAGTATGAGCATCTACCTGCACAATTGGGAACTGATGACATCTGTCAACCAAGTCAGCGAGCCTGACCACCCGATCCCGTTAGTCACCTCTTACGACAAGCATAGTCGCCTTTTATGGCAAGCATGGGTTGTTGAAGCCCTCTTCTACTCCAGATCTCCACGGGTCCCGAACACAGAGCTTTACTTCCAGCAACATATACAATACACTTAGAATACTAAGCCTTGAGATTCTTTTGAATTTAGGTATTCTATAAATATACCAAAATTCAACCTATATCTATGAAGTTGAAGTTATTTGTGAAAGCCCTAATCAAGAGTGACCAAACTCCAGTGACTATGCTGGGACACATTAAGAAACGGTGTTGTGAGATCTTTAAACTGTATTGAAATATGTCTTGTCAATTCCACTGACATTCGCCAAATGTACCTACCTAGTAGTTTTAAGTGTACCTACCCAGTTTAGCATGTTTCGTTTTAATAGTGTGGTCCCCATTTTTAGTAATTCCCTTTTGTCCGTCCCGGCTTTTCTTCGTCCGCGGTTTTATGGGGTATTCTCCTATTTGTCAGACCAGAAATAATCTACAACAGGGGTAGGTCACTCGCTTGTTTTCTTTACCATTTGTACTAATTAGTATGCGCCTCCTCATGCTCCAATGCACACAGTGACCTGATTCGTCTCCATCGCAACTTAGGCTGCGTTTAACAGTACTTCAGCCAGTTTACTGTATCAGTCGAAATCTTACAATGAATGAATGAATGAATGAATGAACGAAGAGCAAGAAGTATATGTGAATCAATGAAAGAAATAATAAAAGAAAGAAGTACATATGTGAATGAATGAAAGAATAAATGATACACCACGGCCATCCCTTCCAAAACATGCTAAAGAACGCAAAACTATCGTTAGATCACATGTGTTAACATCAGCTTGTTATTGTCTCCCTGGTCAGGCGTAACAATTGTCAGACAGGTTAAAACAACAAACTGTCTGGTTGACTGCACAGCTGCCTGTTGACGTAGTATACCCACATCGCCTACTTTTCCTGCGTAACCTTCATCTACATCACCACCCTTAATATATTGAGCAGAGAGCACAGAAGGTCCTACAGCTGTAACCACTGAACCGTGGCGTCTCTCTGCTCCCAAGTTCCCAAGTGGGGGTGTCCTTTTCTACCTATTTCATTAATCTTTAAAACATCTAACAAGCTCAACGCCTGCATTTTTTTTACTCAAATGTGATGTTATACATATCATAAGAGTATTTTTTATGTGTTATTCAGTTGATAAATTATTATTTCATGGTACATATATGTACAATATTTTGCTTCGATTTGTAACTACCCACATTATGACATTGAGACCATTCTGATTTATCGAGTAAAATACGATTGTATAGTTTTGAGTTTGTATTTTGGCATATTTTACCGGTTTGCCACTTTTGCATTCTACCTTTTTAAAGGGGGCGTGCATATTTTGGTGGTTTTTAGTATTCCATCTATTCATTTGGATTTATTAATTTATTTGTTTTTGTTTTGTTTTGTTTTTTTACCGCTAGTGGGCCTGTTAATCTGCTTTGATAACTGTAAATGTATTCTGACGTTTGACGAGCGGAACATGAAGTGTTGTTATCATGTATGTTATGTAATTATATTATTGGTATGGAGCGGCATTGATATGTATGTTTATGCTTGCCAATCCAGTCACGATTACTTGAGGAGATTTGTTTAAACTATAGATTAACGTATCCATACTATTAATGTGTAATCATTATATCGGGCTATGAGGAATACGTAATGTAATCAAGATTGACTTTGCGTTTACTTTTCTATTTTTTAAATTAATTTTCACTATTTTGGCTACACTCGAACAGATTTACTTTGGCTTTCGTGATTGTGGTCTCTAAGTATTTTAGAAAGTATGTTATTGAGACAACTGGAACTGTTGATCTGCAGTCTTTTAAAATTCATTTTCACGAGATATATTCTCCCTTTTTACCAATTCTCAAAATGAACATATAGCTGTTTACACAAAGGTATCTTCCCGTAAAATAGGTAGGACGAAACGTGAAGCATAGCAGCTTTACTGAAGCCATAACTGATTGCCATAACTGAAGTTGTTAAAATGATCCTGAAAACTGCCATTTTCAACATTCACTTTGCAAGCAATTTTACCAAGAAACTAAATAACTCATTACTAACGGAAGGGGTGAACTGAAAGCCCATTTTATTAACTGAAGTCACTGATTGAACTCGCTAACATGGATTCACTTACATTCTGGTACACGTGTCTTATTTCGTTTCCTGAGGACACACATTTTACCTTTTTTATAGAAAATCCGTGTCTAATCCCATAAAACAACACCGTTGTCACAACACCAAACGATTTTGACCTCGACCCAAAACAAAGGTTTAACTTACAGGACTACCTGTAAGATATCCCTTTCTTGATAACGAGTTTAACAGCTACGCCGAAATGCTGCTTACCATACAAGAAGTTGTATATCCATAGAACTTTCGTATTTTTTCCAAATGATCATGACCTGAACAGATATTACTTTGTCAGAGACTTCATGAGTGATTTTCAATTTCTAATCCACACACTGATTTCCACTTTTTCATCATTTTGACTTTTATCTCAGTTTGTTGAGTATCTCAGCATAACTCGCAAAGACAATGGAAACTTAGCGGAACGATGACGCTTTCTGTTTCTTCCGCGTTCACTTACGTAATTTCCGCAAAGCGCCTACGACAATTTGCGCCGAAAAAGTCATGTCTCGTCCGCTGGTCTTGTTTATTGGAATATAACAGCTGCCGCTTTCAAGTGTATTTTACTTGTCATATACAAAATTCATCCATGGATCACATTAGGTCATTAGGGGACACCAGCTTTGAAATGAACAGGTGTTCGTGAGTGTATATGGATGAAAAAGACTGATTGCGCAAGACGCGCAGCCAAATATCTCACATTCAAAGGAAATCTCGAATTGATTGTTTTATAAGGCGTCGGGCTGACCGGTTGGTTTTGGTGTTGTGTATAAACCTCCTTTGCAAGAACTTCGTCAAGCATACCTGCTTTGTCCTTTTGCAAGACCTGCACATATTAGTTTTTGAAAGACATTGACATTTATGTGCAGGTGCTCTGGAAAACCTTGTCCGGCACGATATTCCTTCCAATTTAGTATTGTGTGCATGCTGCATTTCAATTTTGGAAATGTGCTTAAAACATATTTTGATTCTCAAAGAATGTGGTTCGTTTAGCAAGCAAAATATTGCTTTGATTAACACTTCACCAGTACTATACAATATTACAGAATACACAAAACCGGATACACAAAAACGACAAATTATAGCATTGTGATTAGGGGTATATGGGGTTATAGGAGTCCCTTTTTATCCACCGAGACAAGTCCTACACGCCCTGGTGGGGTGTGGATTCGGGGAGGGGGTAACGGAGGAGATGACCAAGACACACGCACTCCATACGCTATCATGGTCTTCCTTACTGCTTGAAGATTGACCTTTTCTCACTGTGGTCTATGATGACTTCGGTGAACGGAAAAGAACTTATTCACTGTGAAAACCAGAAAATAGTTGAATCCGTCCACGATTTTATCATAAAATACAAAGCTTGATTTTTAATCTTTTTAACAGGAAACTAATTAACTTGTCAAAAACCTTCTCACAAATGTTCAGTGTTTCTACAAAGAGCTAGTCAGACACAACAAACCATAATTCTATTTTTCATGTTTACTTATATGATAGCTGTATTTGATGTAATGATGTGTATGCATATGTTATTATATGATAGTTCATATGGATGACGACACATGCTTCATTTATATTTTGTATTATATGCTGTATGGGTGATGTACTGTAAAGCTTGTTCACCAGTCCCAATCAGAGTTACAAAACACACAA
The DNA here is from genome assembly GCF_037392515.1 of Haliotis asinina. Classification (NCBI taxonomy): domain Eukaryota; kingdom Metazoa; phylum Mollusca; class Gastropoda; order Lepetellida; family Haliotidae; genus Haliotis; species Haliotis asinina. The sequence continues at coordinate 35,601,541 of NC_090282.1, forward strand.
AAATACAACAACACGGAGATGTGTGGAGAAAATAGAGACATATGGAGAACAGCAATGTCATAACTGAACAGAAATCATTCCCTCTATTGGTGAAGGCCGTGTGGGATTAGTTAAACAAAGAAATCTAGTCGACCATGCCTCCTAATCCTCTTACTCCTAAAACAAACGACTTGCCTGGGCTTTCTAAAATTGAATTGAAATTTTTTGTAAATTCGATGTTTCGGGTATTACGTAAGGAGGTAATCAGGTGTCAACACTATGGCGTTCGACGCTCCGGACATTAGGAAAACCAAATACGTTATAAAGTACAGTAATGTGGTCAGTATGAGCGAGGCAGACAGTCTGATGAGCACAGCTCATTACGGAAATCTCTTGTCTTTAGAGCTGCTCGTTGAGACGCTGAAGCCTTCTGTCAAGTTCTTCTTTATTGTTTATTGTGACCACTGTGTCACAATGTGCAGTTTACATTGCTCACAGAGCCTCGATTCACGATGACGCCAACTTTCTCGACTACTGTTCGTGCGACGACTATCATTCAGGAATTGGTTCCACAGCTCATTCTTTCACCGAAGTCTTTGTGTATGTGTTTTAGCTCGTTAATTAGCGTAGAGATGAGTCCTTTGCTATTCTCGGGCATTCTCGGGCACAAGTTCTCCAAGGTAGTCGACGCTCCGGGTGTCATTAGAACAGTGTTGAGCACTGTCACACTCCACTGCTTTTCGACAGTCCGGTTGTGTATTTGATAAAACAATCGACATTCCGGGTGTGAACCAAAAGAGGATACCACCATTCTCATCAAACTGTTTGAGAGGCATTCTAGAAGTTGCTGAGATAAAGATGACAAGAATTTTTTATGGATGATCAACTTCTTTATTGCAGGGTAGCGCCTCACGAAAGTTTTGGCCCCTCTCGGCAAAACCGCCGACTCCTACATATCAGACTCTACTGACTTCTGTGAGAAACTCAAGACTGTTGAAAACCCTGGAAAAATCGTTAGTTATGATGTAGTGGACTTGTTCACCAGTGTTCCCATTAACGAAACCCTGCACATCCTCCGTAACCGCCTTGATAACCTCGACTCCCCTCTGGACACCAAACTCTCTACTGACTCCATCCTCCAGCTCATTACTAACTCCATCACCTCCACATACTTCACCTGGGGTGATGAACTCTATGAGCAAATCCATGGTCTGCCCATGGGATCCCCTCTCTCTCCCATCCTCTCTGAAATCTACATGACCTCCTTTGAGCACCAAGCCCTCAGTTCCTCACTAATTAAACCAACCTGCTGGTTCAGGAAGGTTGACGACACCTTTGTCATTCTGCCCCAAGCTAACGACCCCTCCGCTCTCCTTCAGCACCTTAACCAGCAACACCCCCGCATTCAGTTCACGTTTGAGACTGAAAGCAACTCACAACTCCCCTTCCTTGACGTTCTCGTCACCCGCACTACTGACAACACCATCCAAACCTCTGTCTATCGTAAACCCACTCACACTGACCAATACCTCCACTTTGACTCAAACCACTCACTCCGAACTAAAACGGGCATCATCTCTACCCTCACCCGCCGTGCCCTAAACCTATCCTCTGTCTCCCCTCAACCCGAACTAAACCATCTCAAGCATGTCTTCACTCAACTAAACAACTACCCTCCCCAACTTGTTAACCGTGTCATTAACTCCACTGTCAACCCACCTCCCAAACCCACTACTACCAAGCCTGATCCCGCTCCCATACGCATCTCACTACCATACACCGGCAAAACATCACACCACATCAGTCGCCTACTCAAGCAACAAGCAGGCATTGACACCTACTTTACAACAGGAACACCCCTCAAAACAATCATTAAGGCCAACGGTAGGAAACACAGTACACAACAACAACACCCTAAAGGCGTCATCTACAACATCAGCTGCAGCTGCGGCAGCAACTACATTGGGGAAACATCCAGACCACTCAACATACGCATCAAAGAACACAAAACCTCCACAAACAAAGGTGACACAAAATCAGCCATTTCGGAACACATCACCAAATTTCCTGACCACAACATCAACTGGGACACTGTCACAACACTTGCTAGCAACAAACATGACTTCAAACAACGCAAACTTGCTGAAGCAGTACAAATCCGCAGACACAACCCAACAATCAACAGGGATCAAGGCGTCTTTGTCTCTCCGGCATTCAACTGCATCATTAACACTAATTAATCAACCCACTCTGGCCCCCAGTCTCAATTTGTCCACTCAACTCACCCTGGCTTCCACCAATTAATCCACTCATCTCACTCTGGCTTCTGTCAACTCACCCGCTGGCTTCAGTCCTTTATCAGCTTACCTCAACACTTCTCTAATGTATTGTTACCTCAAATAGTTATTGTTAATCCTGTTATTGTTGTATTGTCATCACATGCTCATCTCTGCTGTATATATATTGTACTCCCCCTGCCATTCCCCACACGCTTGAAAACGGTATAAGAATCTATACCGAAACGTCGCTACCCTGCAATAAAGAAGTTGATCATCCATAAAAAATTCTTGTCATCTTCACCATTCTCATCGGTGGTTGAAATGGGATGAAGAAAACCCGCATACTCTTCATCATATTGCTACACCGTATTTACCATAACGAATGTTTAAATATCACTTTATGTAACTAGAGCATCAAAACAAGCTGAAACCATGTATTATATTAACATGGTACTAACTATAGTCGATTCGAACCACTGCTTTACAGTTCACTGACTGGATGCAGGCTTTTCCCACGTGGCGGGGTAAAACTTAATGTTCTATTCTCCCTCGCAAGGCCACGTGAACCAATCAGAAATGGACATTCTTAAATGGGGTAGGAGAAATGTGCCCTGTACGTTCTTATGAACCTTGATCTTTCAGGTACATTTCATCAGTTGTGTACAAATAATGGTCTAGAATAATGTCTCAAACACTTTAATACGTATTGATGCAGGGGCTCCATATATGTTCTTGTTTACGTCCCGCTCGTCAAACGTCAGAATAAATGTACAGGTATCAAAGCAGACTCACTCGCTGGGTCACTTGCAATAAAAAACCCAAACAAAGCAAAAACAGGTAAATCAGTTAATTTAAACAAATAGATGGAATACTAAAAAACACCTAAATATTAGTATGCACGCCCCATTTAAAAAGATAGAGCGCTAAAGTGGCAAGATTCAAACTCAAAACTATTCAATCGTATTTTACTCGATAAATCAAAATGGTCTCAATGTCATAATGTGGGTAGTTACAGAATCAAAGCAAAATATTTTACATGTTTATGTACGATATATTTAGCAAAGCCAGAAAAATCCTCGACAAACACGGCCGCTTCTCCTCAGTACGTGGGTTTGTGAGAGTGAGGGTACTCCCTACAAGGCTCACTCCCATTAGTTAACAAGGCGTCCTCCCATTTTATGTATTTTTTACTCGATAGGTACGGAAAATTAATTAGGCGATGTGGGTATGTCATGACTGGTTGATTTCGCAGGATTAGGTGAATTGGGTATGGCAAAGTCGATATACTATGATCATAGGGGATTTAGCAACCATGTTGGAGTGAAGGAATGACAAAACTCTGTGATAGATTGATGAGTGTCTTTTTTAAGCATTATGAAAATGGGAATGGTAAATAAACACAAAATTCCCTGTCCAGCGTGTCATACATATATATATATCATAAAATAATAATTTATCAACTGAATAATACATAAAAATACTCTTATGATTATGTATAACATCACATTTTAATAAAAAGATGCATGCGTTGAGCTTGTTAGATGTTTTAAGATTAATGGAAGAGGTAGAAAAGGACACCCCCACTTGGGAACTTGGGAGCAGAGAGACGCCACGGTTCAGTGGTTACAGCTGTAGGACCTTCTGTGCTCTCTGCTCAATATATTAAGGGTAGTGATGTAGATGAAGGTTACGCAGGAAAAGTAGGTGATGTGGGTATACTACGTCAACAGGCAGTTGTGCAGTCAACCAGATAGTTTGTTGTTTTAACCTGTCTGACAATTGTTACGCCTGACCAGGGAGACAATAACAAGCTGATGTTACCACATGTGATCTAACGATAGTTTTGCGTTCTTTAGCATGTTTTAGAAGGGATGGCCGTGGTGTATCATTTATTCTTTCATTCATTCACATATGTACTTCTTTCTTTTATTATATCTTTCTCATTCATTCACATATACTTCTTGCTCTACATTCATTCATTCATTCATTGTAAGATTTCGAATGATACAGTAGACTGGCTGAAGTACTGTTAAATGCAGCCTAAGTTGCGATGGAGACGAATCAGGTCACTGTGTGCATTGGAGCATGAGGAGGCGCATACTAATTAGTACAAATGGTAAAGAAAACAAGCGAGTGACCTACCCCTGTTGTAGATTATTTCTGGTCTGACAAATAGGAGAATACCCCATAAAACCGCGGACGAAGAAAAGCCGGGACGGACAAAAGGGAATTACTAAAAATGGAGACCACACTATTAAAACGAAACATGCTAAACTGGGTAGGTACACATAAAACTACTAGGTAGGTACATTTGGCGCATGTCTGCGGAATTGGCAAGACACATTTCAATACAGTTTAAAGATCTCACAACACCGTTTATTAATGTGTCCCAGCATAGTCACTGGAGTTTGGTCACTCTTGATTAGGGCTTTCACAAATAACTTCAACTTCATAGATATAGGTTGAATTTTGGTATATTTATAGAATACCTAAATTCAAAAGAATCTCAAGGCTTAGTATTCTAAGTGTACTGTATATGTTGCTGGAAGTAAAGGGCTTCAACAACCCATGCTTGCCATAAAAGGCGACTATGCGTGTCGTAAGAGGCGACTAACGGGATCAGGTGGTCAGGCTCGCTGACTTGGTTGACACATGTCATCAGTTCCCAATTGTGCAGGTCGATGCTCATATTGTTGATCACTAGATTGTCTGATCCAAACTCGATTATCTACAAACCGCCGCCATATTGCTGGGATATTGCCGAGGCCGACATAAAACTAAACTCACGAAATTAAACTGAATTGTCATTATAATTTCATCTATTTTTAAGCCATATGTTTGCAAAATAAAGAAAACGAGCAAACGAAAATATTTTCGTCCACGAGAGAAATTAGTCGAATTAAGACCGGAATGATTTCATTTTTTTTGTCGTGATAATTATAAACACACTTTCATTCACATATTTACAACCTCCAAGGCAATAAAAAAAGCTATGAAAATTTAAGCGGAAATCCAGATTCTTGTACTTGTTACAAATTAGCAGAATTAAGTCAAAATGAGTTGAATTTTGTGCCATGATACATATAAATATATCCTCATTCATTTACAAAATCCAAAACACAGGAAAAGATGTATTTTGAGTAAAAGTGATTATTCTGGCATATTTTTAAAAAATCTTCCTGAATTCGCAAAAGTAAGTCAAAATCAGTTGAATTTTGTGTCATGATACTCATAATGACACTTTCAATCCTTTACATCCTCCAAAACATTAGAAAAGATGTATTTGGAGTGAAAAGGAAATATTTTCGCTCATGGGCCCAATGTTTTTCGCCCATGGGCGAGGTGTTTTTGAAAATCGGTCTCAATTAGCAGAATTAAGTCACAATGAGTTGGATTTTGTGCCATGATACTTATAAATATATCCTCATTCATTTACAACCTCCAAACCACAGGAAAAGATGTATTTTGAGTGAAGGCAAATATTCTAGCCCATGGGCCAAAATGTCTTTCTCCCATGGGCAAGAGTTTTCAAAATTGCTCTCGTTTAGAGGAATTAAGTCAAAATGAGTTGAAATTTCTGTCATGATACTCATAAATGTACTTTCATTCATTTACATCCTCCAAATACTGGAAAAGATGTGTTTGGGGTAAAAGGAAATATTCTCGCCCATGGGCCAAAATGTTTTTCGCCCATGGGTGAGATTTTGTTAAATAGCTCTAAATTAACGGGATTAATTCAAAATGAGTTGAATTTTGTGATATGATACTTATGAACATACTTTCATCCATTTACAACCTCCAAAACATGGGAAAAGGTGTATTTTGAGTAAAACTAAATATTTTCACCCATGGGCCATATGGTTTTCGCCCATGGGCGAGACTTTTTGAAAAATCACTTTAAATTAGCCGAATTAAGTCAAAATAAGCTTAATTTCGTGTCAAGACACTAATAAATACACGTTCATTTATTGAAAAACTGCAAAGCCTGGAAAAAAAACCATGTAGTTTCAATGAAATTAATTATTCTCGTCCATGGGCCAATATGTTTTTCACCCATGGGCGAGATTTTTCAAAATCGCTGTCAGTTAACAGAGTCAAGTCACAAGAAGCTGAAATTTGTGTCATGATACTTATCAACATTTTTTCATTCATTTACAACCTCCAAAACATTTATTCTGGATGAAACGAAGCACTTTCGCCCATGGGCCTGCCCATGGGCCTACCCACTGGCCACTGTTCGCCCATGGGCACACCCATGGGCGAGTGAGTTTAAATTTTGAGTTTTCGAAAAAAATTTTTTTCATTTTTTCATCCTTAGCACATATACATAACAGCTGCCTGTTTAATTTTGCGAAATCGCTTGTGTGAGAGTGGCCACAGTGCTGAGAGTTTCTGGACTTTTGTGAGTCCAGAATTAAATTGTGACGTGTTAATTGTATTTTAGTCGAAATGCAAAACCGAAAAGGTGGTGAATCTGAGCTCATTATTACCGTTGTTTACAATATATCCGGGACGATAAACTTCACAAAGCCAGGATATAACACGCATTTATCGGGAAACATGACACAAAGTCTGTACAGAATGTATAAACGTTGCATTTATATATGAATATAATGTACCTAGACATATTCTAGTTTTGTTGAATGTGACGGAATATGCGATAAGACAGTTTTTGTTTTCTTTCAGATGACAGTTGTTCAAGCTATGGTTTAACTGCCAGTTCTACGTATTCCTATATTTTCTCTCCGAGATACCCGTTGTCTTACCCGGGGTATGAATTCAAGTTCTTTTAACGCCATCTGCTCTATTGGAATTTCACATTGCTTTGTGCTCCTTAATGTTTGATAAACGTTTGATAAACGAAGTGAGTGAGTTGAAGATTACGCCGCAATATTCCAGCTATATGGCGGTTGTCTGTAAATAATCGAATCTGGAGCAGATGATCCAGTGATCAACAGCATGAGCATCGATCTGCTTAATTGGGAACTGATGACATGTGTCAGCCAAGTCCAGGAACCTGACCACCCAATCCCGTTAGTTGCCTCTTACGACTAGCATAGTCTACCCCGGATCTCGACGGGCCGACTAGAAAGATTTGTTGTTAAATACGTTCTGTATATTCTACCATTCTACTCTGTGATCTACCTGATAACTTAAGACGATTGTGCAATATTTACGAAATGAATGCAAACTGTAAATTACTTTTCTCATCTCCTGCAGTAATTCGGAGAAACCTACATACACACTTACCAGCAACTATCACTATCGCATAAAACTCGAGGTACTGAGTTCAGATCTCCCTGCAGAAGTAAGCGGTCAGTGCAGTCGTGACTATGTGTCTGTTTATGATGGTGAGTGCATTTAACCCTTTTCATTTATAATTTACAAGCCAGCATTCGTCTCTTTTAACGGATCCTTGAACATGAAACACAACAAAGTCGAGTTCATAAACAACCTACGGTGCAAAATAGATCGCCCTGAAAGAAACTACTATGTTTTCTTGGCGTTAAGACGACCAAAAGTCTCATAGTTGAACTCAGTGTACCATCGTTGTACATACGATCATTTCAAGAGACAGGGCAGTGAACTTCAACCAGTATACACTGACGCTTAGTCCCTCAATGTATATCATTTTGATAGTAACAAATACATGCATCTAAACTGAAAAGGAGACCCAATGAGTTGGGAGATGCAGAACATGGGGAAATCTAGAGTTGCTTCATTTAAAGTTTGAGCATTGCAGGATAGGCAAGGCAGTAGGAAGCAATGGGCATGAAGGACTAGAATCAGTTATGCCTTCCAGTACGCAGTCATCACATTTGATCTCTACTGGTTCAGATGCTATTGTTATATTTGCGTTTCAGATGGAGTTGTTTTGCTCCATTATTCATTAGGTACCCGTAATTGGTAAACCTTCAATTTTTAAAATGCTATATCTGAAGGAAAACTGTTTATAAGATATTCCATTTAATTTTAATATTAATTCATTACATTGCCCTTCACGTTTAAATACCGTTACCTGAATGCTTCTTGTTTGAATACAGGATACCAAGCGACCTCGATGCCACTGAAGTCCATTAATACCCAGAAATGCCGGTTCTGTGGAACTGAACGGCCGACATTTGTTAGCACCAATAACGTGATGCTAGTGGTATTTCACACACAAGGTACACCAACAAACACAGGCTTCCAGATGAGATACAAGAGTGGAGCGTTCACAGGTAATGTACATCAACACTTAGTGATACTCTTGTGAACCAAATGTACATTCATTATTCATTCATTGTGTCCGAATTGTGAAGATCGATGCTCATGTTGTTAATCACTGGATTGTCTCAGTTTGATTACTTATGGACAGCCGATATATGGCTTGATTATTGTTGAGTTTGGAGTAAACATCTGATTGATTGATTGTTAACTGATTCGCTGGTTGGTTTGTTGGTTGATTGTTTGTTCTGGCATTTCGCCAGAAAGACTTTCCTATGTCCATGAAATGACTTGTGTTTCAAAGGTGCTTGTGTCAGTGCTTTGGAAGGATATGCTCATTTTCGTTATAGTAATCTCCTTGCATTCCATGTTTCTGTTGTGTAGATGAATACGTATCTCAGTGTGGAGGATCTTTGACTGCTACTGATAGTGCCCAAAGTGTTACATCTCCGAATTACCCAAACAGTTACGACGGGTAAGTGATAACTGTGTCTTAGCGAAGAATTTTCGTCATAAGAAGAGATATCTGGTTGTTACCTATCACCTTCAGTTATTTTCACTTTGTTAACGTATACACAATAATTAATAGAACTAGTTTATATCTACCTCGAATACATGTACCCCATTTAATCTGAAGTTGTTGTAGCTATCTAGCTTGAAACAACAGGCTTACGATGGACATGTTGTGCAATTTTAGAATGTCCCTATTTTGTTTGATTCTAGAAACCACTTTTGAAATTTTACTTTCACAAAAGACCAAATTTTGTTAAATTGTGTCAAGTTTTCAAAATGAAAGTTTGTCAACTACGAAACTATTTATTTTTTATAACACTGTCAGTAACAGTGAAAGTAAATTATAAAGTCAATCTATGTATTATGTGTATGTTACATGTCTTATATTCAGACTCCCAGTCTTGTCTTTACATGTATTGTGTTCTTCGTGTGCCGTTGTCTTACGCGCTGAAAAGTAGTAGAACCCTGTTCTTTTTACAGTTGATGTGAACCTTTTGACCGTCTCAGTTATTAACATGATACAACCAGAATATTGCTGACTAAGCGTAAAATGACATTCACTTACTCATTTACAGGCGTTCTGTTCCTCTAACTTCAAAACAATCACTATTATTGTTTTGGTGTGATGTAAATATTTTTAGCATTTAGTTCAGGCAGTAGAATGTGACATCTGGTTGACGTCTCTCTTCGTCACTAGGAAAATCCGTTGTACTTGGACGATAACAGCGTCAGACAGGAGCAAGTACGTACGTCTTACCGGAACTGAGTTTCAATTTGATTCCACTGTCGTTGGCGAATGTCAGTACCAGTCAAGTAATCTGAAAATTAGTGACGGTGAGTTATGTCGCTATTATGCATGTGTTGTTCTATGTGCAGAGTACAATCGAATTCTGTTCATGAATGCACTGTGCCTGCACCTTCTGCATCGAGAACGATATGTTTTCAGTGGTGAGATGAAATGTCTATCACCGCAACTTCGAATATTATTCAACTTTTACAGCAACGGGATGCACGTGTGAGCAATGATACCTGTCATAAACTGACAGGCGTTTGAGATGATACGCCACAGTTCAAATACATACCCCATTTTGACACACATTACCGAGTCTGTGTTCTATTCCCTTAACGATGAGTGGCAGGCAAGGCAAATATAAATACCGTATTTTAACTTATGTATCTTGTTAAGGAGCCTGGCCTCCCGATCCCGTTAGTTGCCTTTTACGGCAAGCATTATCGCTATTTGTGGCAAGCATGGGCTGCTGAAGGCCTATTCTACCCCGGATCTCGACGGGTCGACTAGAAAGTATTGTTGCTATAAATAAGTTCTGTATATTCTACCATTCTACTCTGTGATCAACCTGATAACTTAAGACGATTGTGCAATATTTACGAAATGAGCTGTAAATTTCATTTCTCATCTCCTGTAGTAATTGTCAACTGACTCACGATTCTGACATGTTTAAGATTAATTGGAGAAGTTCATTCATGGGATGACATGGAAGGGAGGGTACACTGAACTGTTCGTGTTCCATCGCTTCATCTGTTTGCACTTGTTTCTGTTACAGGATCCAGTGATGCCCCCAACACTGTCTGGGAGTGTGGAAACGTCACCTTACTTCGGCGGCAGAGTACATCCTACGTAATGACATTGTTGTTAAGAGCTGAGGGTACTTACAGAGGAATGAATCTGCAATACTTGCAAACAAGAGGTGATTACTCTCAATAAAGCGATTTCTCAACTAATTAGAAATGGTTTAACGAGACCAATTATTCATGCTGAGTGTTTATATGATCATCTTCAAGTGAAGCATGAAAAAACATTTGAGAGTCATGTGGAGAAATATTTGTGGTGTATGGCTAGCTTTAAGTTTATGCCGTTTATGGTAGTATGCCAGGAAGATCACCATTGAAACTGGTCTTATACACTACAACCACATGGAAGTCGAACCAAGACTTTCAATATGATGAACCACACCCTTATTGTTGTGTTATTCCCTGGTGCCTCCATGTCAGGGTGCATATGATTACACGTGTTTCTCTACCACGTGGTAAAGGGTCAGTTGCTGGTACATCCATATATCGTGCATTGTCGCGAAGGATTAACGCTTTATTCGTTTTAATTTTGATTAATCAAACTACAACCTGTTCTCATGCGTTTAGAATGATGAGAGTGAGCCAACAATTATACTATATCACATCAAAAGAAAATCTGCTTCTACATAATTTCAAAAATAAAATAACAGTGTATTTATTCTTTCAGATCCCTTGCCTTGTGATTATACGATCAACATCAACGACAACGCGAGATCAGGGAATATTATATTTCCTGGAGATGTTGAGGGCTACAGTCGGTGAGTGGAAATAGAGTTTACGAAACATGCCATATCAGGCAAATTAAATATCTCCATATGAACAATTTGGAAGGGGGTAATTTTATATATTAAGAAACAGCACGGCCCCATTTCGTACATATGGTCAAGGTGTCCGGAGAAGTCATAAGAATCTATTACGTATGGTTTCCATCTGTTTGGTGTTTTAAAGTGTACACGTCTATGTAAACATATGAAAGAAAATGATTGAATTTCAAATTACTTCAGGATTAATACACTGTACCACGGGTATTTTGTCAATGTTGTTTTGTGGGGGCGGTGGTGTATCCTAGAGGTTTGTCACGTTAGAGAGAGAGAGAGAGAGAGAGAGAGAGAGAGAGAGAGAGAGAGAGAGAGAGAGAGAGAGAGAGAGAGAGAGAGAGAGAGAGAGAGAGAGAGAGAGAGAGAGAGAGAGAGAGAGAGAGAGAGAGAGAGAGAGAGAGAGAGAGAGAGAGAGAGAGAGAGAGAGAGAGAGAGAGACCGTCGGGTCCGATTGCCCATATAGGTAGAGTGTGTGAAATTCGTTTCTCTTGTCCCCCGCGGCGATTTAGCCTGGAAATTGCTAAAAGCGGCGTAATACCTAATACTTAAGTAACTCACTCTGTATTATCTTTTAGGAGCCGTTCCTGTTCGTGGTTGTTGAGAAGAGCAGATAGTACGAAGACTCTTGACATTACTGTTACAAAGTCTGACATAACTACATCGGAGAGCTGTACTGGTGACAAACTAATGATATATGATGGTACAGTTTCATTGACTCAGTGTTATTTCTATAATATCTTCCTGCTATAATGATTTATGATGGTACGGTTCTATTGACTCAGTGTTATTTCTATAATATCATCCTGCTGTAATGATTTATGATGGTACATGGATTTCCGTTTGAAAATAAAATGAAAATTGATAATACGCATGGAAAATAGAGAACGCTATCGACGTCGCAGACGACTGTCCCTATTCAATCAACTCAGTAATGAGGCGGTGAGATAGTCTTATGGTCTATGGTCACGCGCTGAAGACGATTCGATACAATGTCCGAAGCCCATGTCTAGTAGCCCTCACGCCGTGATATTACTGGATTATTACCTTAGACCGGCGTAAAACAATACTGACTCAGTCATATTATTTTTAGACTTACAGCCGTTGGAATCCTTTGTTGTTGTTCAGGAATCGTGAAAGATAAACTGCTAAATATTTGTTTCAGGTAGTTCCAGATCAAGTCCTCTCATTGGACGTTTTTGTGGTATTGGTTTGCCAAGTTTCAGAATGACGGGGAGAAATGTCTTCATCACATTTGTGGCTACATCCCAGCCAGTTAGCCGTACTTTCACACTCTCGTATCTAGCAGGTTGGTAGTTCGGTGTATAGATTTAAAGAGAATAATGGGTTGATAGTGCATGTTAATATTGTAATATTGTTTACAAAGATAGAGTGTCATTTTCATGTCCTTGGTCTGTTTGGGAGATTGAGAATGGATCCATGTTTCAGTGACATGCATAGACAGTATTTTATTCTAGTATTTGATATGAGGATCTCCCAGATTCCATATTTTTATTGGTGTTCATATTCTAGTTTTAATACAACTGTGATATGACATGAAATAAACAATGATATATATAACAAATCAAACTTATAACAGATTCTAGATCTACACTATTATAAGTAACTTACAAACTCGACAAGTTAACATTGATTTCAGCTGACCGCACATTCTGGAATCGTGTGAATAAATATGCTCAGAGGAGAGAGAGCACCCTTCTCACTCCAAACTACCCTCTGCACTACCAACGGTAACTACTGGTGTTTCATACTAATCATATATATATTATCGCACAGTTTGTTTTGCTTGTTTTTATTTTGTTTGTTGGCTAACGCCAAACTCGGCTATTCCATGGCGGTCTGTAAATAATGGAGTCTGGACCAGACCACAAAATGATTTGGAATACGATGACGCCAGAGTCAAGTAAGCGAGCCCGGTCGCCCGATCCCGTTAGTCGGCGTTTTCGACAAACGTTTGTTGTTGATGATCAATTCTCACCCGGTTATGACGCATGTGAGTGAGTGAGTTTAGTTTTACGCCGCACTCCGCAATATTCCAGCTATATGGCGGCGGTCTGTCAATAATCGAGTCTGGACCAGACGATTTAGTGATCAACAACATGAGCATCGATCTACGCAATTGGGAACCGATGACATGTGTCAGCCAAGTCAGCGAGCCTGACCACCCGATCTCGTTAGTCGCCTTTTGCCTTTTTTGGCAAGCGTGGGTTGCTGAAGGCCTATTTTACCCAGGACCTTCACGGGTCAAATATGACGTATGTAGTGAAAGTATGTTGTGAAAGTGATATAGACATATGATTCTAGGTCATGTTTAACTTTTGTTATTATTCTTAAGGAATGCGGAATATTCCTGGGATCTATACACAGTGACCATTGGTGAGAACGTTATCATAAAAGTAGTGACGTCAGACATTGAAGAGTCAGATGGCTGTGTCAACGACAGAGTTCAAGTGCACGACGGTAGTCATACTTTAATGTTCTTTTATGTTAAAGGTATAAATGACCAATGCATGAACGAGACGAATTTGTGACTAATGCCTTTAAAAAAAATATTGTATAGACAAAACAGAGCAATCTCTACAAATCCTTATTTACTATGCAGCCATCACATCGATCATGTTTTTATCTCGCATATAGCAATGTGCATTTTTCGTTTCAGGTGCCTCTAAGTCATCCAAACTTCTTGGACAGTGGTGTGGAAAAGATACACCAACATTCCGAAGTTCAAGACAACACATGGGTCTCTATTTAATAAGCAACGAAAACGACGTCACCGGTGCAGGATTCAAGATTAATTTCTATTCACTTAAAGAAGATAATGGTGAGTCTGTTTGAATCACGTGTTACAAATTAGTATTATTCACTTTTTAGTTTTTGAGTTTAGTTTTACGCCACACTCAGCAATGTTCCAGCTATATGGCGGCTTTATTCACTTGAGCTGAAGTTACATGCGGTAACTGCACAGTACCATCACACTACTACATGTACCTCAACAACCACCGACTCGTGAAGACTCGGATCAGAATCGATCTTCAGTAACGCATGTTTGCCGCAAGAGGAAACCAAAGGGATCGGGTGATCAGGCTTCCTGACTTGGTTGACACATGTCATCGTATCCCAAAATAGACATATCGATGCTTATGGTGTTGATCGTTAGATTGTCCGTTCCAGACTCGATTGCTTACAGACCGCAGCTAGAATATTGGTGTGTGCGGCTCTTAACAATCAGCCAACCAGCTACAACCACTACTACTTATTTTGAGTAGAATTGGTCAGGTTTGGCCGTCTGGGTTGATGCATGGTATCTCAGCTGTGCAGAACGATGCCTTTGATTTTAATAATTCTATTGGCAGGTCCAGAATCTATTATTCACAGAATCAAATATTCAATAAGCACGAATTTGCTAAGTGCAACAGCAGAATAAACGAACGTTTGTCAAACTGCTGTTTAAAGAGTCTCAGTTTCTCATTTTTCTCTTCGTTTTACGTTTATTAATGTACATGTACGCCACCCGTGAAGATCCGGGTTAGGATTGGAGTGTTGAGGTGCACTGAGTTGGTTGACACAGGCGACCGTATCATAATCACACCATCGGTGCTCATGATGTTGATCACGGGAAAATCTGGCCTAGATTTAATTATATACAGACCGCCTTCATACAGAGGCTGTCTGTAAATAAGAATATTGCTGAGTGTGGCGTTACACACAAAGCAAACAGAAAGAGGCACACATCACAGCAGAGACACACATCACAGCAGAGGCACACATCACAGCAGAGACACACATCACAGCAGAGGCACACATCACAGCAGAGGCACACATCACAGCAGAGGTTCCACTATCAGTTATGTTGTTAATGCATTATCATTTACAATAGAAGCAGTTACAATGTAAGTGGCAATTTTTATTACATTCCAGACTCAAATGTTGGAGCAATCGTTGGTGGTGTGATTGGTGCTTTACTGGCAGTTTGTCTTATTGGAGCCATTGTATTCATCGTCGTTAAAAAGCCCTTTAGACGACGACGCAGAGGGAAACCAGCAACAACCTATGCTGTGAAATGAGTTTACGTTGTAAATCTTTCACAAACGACAAGGCATTAGACGTGGTTTTCTCTTTGTAAAATACTAATGTATACTGCTAGTAACAAATACGGGAACACATGAAAAATCAGGTATTTCTTTATTCATTTCCACATTTTTACGTACTTTGCAATAAAAAGCAAGCAAAGGAACACGGAAAAGGATATAGGAATACCTGTACTGTCACGCGTCCCCTTATTAGTTTCCTGTAGTATATGTATCTATATATACATATGTACAGACGAATAGACCTGTATATATAGATGAATGAATAGATAGACAGATTAACTATTCTTCTTTGAAATCAGCACATAATGAATCATAGGAAACACCTTTGCCCCACTATGTGTCCATATAAATATCTTTTGTAAATATATCGAACTAACCATTACACGACAGAATATTAATAATTTATGCCGTCCATGATAAAATGACATCACCTGTTGACATTATCGACATCAATAAGAATGTGTCAGCGTTAGTGGGATGTCTTTATGTCAGTATCATGCACAAAGTCAATAACGGCACTGATTAAAACCGGTGTATCTATTCATTGATTTCTTGTCAGTCCGACCTGGATACTGATCATTTGAATCATTGTCCATTTTACTTGAAATCAGCATGATTCAGTCTGATTTCAATTTATCCATTACTTTGCATGGCAGGTATGATATTTTAAGTCCTATTCATCAGATAACCAGAATTGTCAAGATTCTGCGCTGACGTTTTTTATTCCTGTTTGGAACAATTCTTGTACTATTTCTTAAAGGTGCAAAGATGAATATGTGTATTATTATGTATAAATATGTAACTATGTATCTGAAGCCGATATAGCTTTGTCAGAAACACCATTAGTGAATGTTGTATGTCTTTCTGAACGCCTTCTTTGGTACTAGTTAAAGAATGAGTGAGAGAGAGAGTGTGTGCCAGTTTTCGAATGTATACTGATTTTGACTCGCTTTGAGCACATGGCAAGCTTTCTGGATAACAACTTTTATAGTCTTTACTCGGCGTTTTAGAGCCAATTTCTGCTCCTTCGTGTTATCCAGAAGACATGTCTTGGATTATGGTCGTCCAACTTCTAAGTGCCTCTGTAGAACTCCCCGTCATTTTTGTTACAACTAAACTAAAATTTGGATTTGATTATTGCACATTCCACGAAGAATGTAATAATTTTTCTTGCAACATACATTTTAACGGAATGGCTTTGTAACAGCTGACCTTTTAACATCTGTTTTCACATACATGTGAAGGTTTCACCTTGTTTTTATACCAATGTTTACTTTTTTACAATAATTATTGTATATAATTAAATTTGTCATGCTGTGTATTGAGATCAAGAAATGTGAAAACATATACGTTTTTGTTATCTTTTGGATTAATATTTCCAGGTGATTATTAGAGTTTATATTATTATGTTTTACAGATTTAAATAAGTTAATGCATCAAAGACGTTTGGCGATCAGGGATAGATAGCCTGATAAAGCATCAGCTTCAGCTCAGGGCCCTTCCCCAATTTGACACGTAATCCTATCACCAGACGGGACTTCTCCCAGCAAGAGATGCTTAATCTTAACCACTAAACCTTTTCAGAGAAAAAGACAATTCCAACACTACAGCCTTCTGCATTACCTAGAGTGTCAAAGGGAGTTATTCCTGGGGAATATTTGAGTACGCTTATGACAGGCATGACAGCGAGGAGTAGTATAGACAGTGGGGGTGTGGGGACACTGCCCATAGTTTAGTGTTTTCATCCACATTTGGCCCCTACGTTCTTAGAACAGGGTTACATTTGAAGGAACATCTTTTGAGATCATTCCCATAAAACATCAAACAGCAAACCCCATATAACAGTGATGTTTGGAGTCATTGATCTCACATTAACACAAGGGACTGAAGTCGTCAATATTATTTTGGTTGCACATTGTATTGTAAGTATTCTCTGTTATTAATCAATTGCTAGATATAAACCAAATTTGGCACTATTTCTTTATATTTACCGGGAGCGAAAACTTAACAGGATCCAGAGCCATAAAAAACACAATTGATAACCGTTTTAATGGTTTAGCACGATACATATATACATACCTAAAGTAATTCTCGCCATGTAATTGTTTTAGGAGGATTTATGTGTTCTTTCGTTTTCAGTGTTACGCTCGCAGGCATTAATCTAGTTCTATCTTTAACAAGTATATAGTTCATTATTGATCTCTTACCCGTTTTTTTCGTTTTCACATGGCACAAATGTTTGTCACTTGTGTAACTGCCTAGCACCTAGCGAGCTCGAGGTCACTGCCAAGTCCAACGCAATTTCTGACTCTCTGACGGTGTATTAAATATAGATAATGTTGGGGTCATAGGGTCCAGCGCAGTATTCATGCACAGCGGTTTCAACACTGTTAAGTATTTTAACTGAGTACATTTTTTCAATTATAAAATCAGACCCCTTCGTTCTTTTCCAAGCCCATTGTGACTGGCCAGCCTGACTGCTACAGCTATGTCGTGGCATTTGCGGTCCTCCTCCTATGTTTACCATTCGTTTTTCTTCACATAGAGAATAAACAATACTCCCCGAAAAAGCTACTAAATTATTATTATCCCCACTAACTGTAATGGCGACTGTAGCCATTAACATGGAAAAGTTCAAATGTTCAATTCATTTGCTTCATTATGTTTTCTGGGATAATTCCTGGCTTGGTTATTATAAAAAATATATGTTTTGTGGTCATTGCAAGGCCCACATCTAGGATGCATTGGATTTGTGCTCCAGTAATCATACACCAGTTTTAACATTCTGTCTAGCTAAGCTACTCGTATTTAGTTTTCTGTTTCGTCATTGGTCGTGTTAATAGCATCAGCCTTGTCAAATATAATGGTTGATTTTGAGTTACCATATCTGCAGGAAATGTCTGTGGTCCTGGTGGTAGTTGTAACCGTTGCTTGTTTGGGTATTACTGTTTCGCCTGTGGTTGATTTATTAAGGCAGTGTTAAGATTTCAAGTGTTATTGTTGGTAGTTAGCGACTGAAATTCGATTATTATAACACACTGTCCCTGTGTTAAGTTCCATGTACTCGGTACTATACACAAACCAATTCCAAAACGATAGATAGTCAATTTTAGAACCACTAAGACAAATCTACAGTCTGCTAAAACGTACCAGTGAATTATACTTTAAACAAAAAAGTAAATCAAATACAGTGAAATTACGATTGTGGATCTTCATAATTTAACATTGCCATTGAACATTTAAATCTCAGAATTACATGCATGTTTGCATGTACAGCGCGTGCCAAATCTTTCAAGAACTGTTATCATTTATATATGTATGGCTTCGGTAGCTTCTTGACTCCTAGGTCAGTGTAAAATGGTTTTATTCATAATTGTGAGTTTCAAGTAAATGATAACAGATTATACTTTCACTACATGTCAAGCTTAACCCAGTTTGTACTGGTGACTACACACTCAGTTTGATCTGGGAGAACAACCAGCCCCTGTGACTGATACGTTCACTCCGCACTTTCTATGCGATTCGGTCAGTGGTATAGGTCATGCTGTTGATCACTTGATTCCATACTCGCATTATTTATGAACCACCGTCATTTAGTTGGAATATGCCGAGGGTGTTGTTGTCGTCAGTGAGTTAAGTAACTAAACAGATTAGGTTCTCAAGCTTGCGTGATTTGCCTGAGAGTGTTTCAACATTTGTATGTATCGATGCTCCTAAGGTCGATCACTGGAGTGTCTACATGCCGCAATGTGACAGGGATATTTCGATGTTAAACAATCGATGGACAAACAAAATACTGCTATTGTTGTTATTATTGCCACAACCACTGCCACGAGTGCTAAATAATGTATGCTCAACTTAAAAATATCGCCAACATTTTACCAATTACGTTTTAATTTCAACCAAATACATTCACCGAAAACGACGTAGGCAACAAAGATATATCTCACACAACCTATTACGAAATATGTTGAACGATATACTACAAGAAAATAGGAGAACAAATAATATTAATATGGTCATTGAATATATGTATATTCGATCTACGAGCATCGATCTACGTAACTGGGATACGATGGCATGTATCAACCAAGTCAGCGAGCCTGATCGCCCGATCCCATTAGTCGCCTCTTACGGCGAGCATGTGTTACTGAAGATCAGTTCCACCCTGGATCTTCACGGGTTGAAAACACGTTGTAAATAAGTCGACGTGAAGCGTCACACATGATATAGTAGAAAACATTCGGACGGTTTTATTGATCGCTGGTTTCAACGCAAGCCTATTCAGCTCATGCTGGATCTCAGAAACAGCTGTGTATGATGACATACATGCAGTTAACTGTGCATACCGTTAGCACAAATGTCAACATGGGCAGGGGGTGTGCCCTTGGCCTACCATAGCAGCAGACATTGTTAACTGACGACAGCAGACATTGTTAACTGAAGACAGCAGACATTGTTAACTGACGACAGCAGACATTGTTAACTGACATTGTTAACTGACGACAGCAGACATTGTTAACTGACGACAGCAGACATTGTTAACTGACAACAGCAGACCTTGTTAACTGACATTGTTAACTGACGACAGCAGACATTGTTAACTGGCATTGTTAACTGACGACAGCAGACATTGTTAACTGACATTGTTAACTGGCAGACATTATTAACTGACAACAGCAGACATTGTTAACTGACATTGTTAACTGACGACAACAGACGTTGTTAACTGACATTGTTAACTGACGACAGCAGACATTGTTAACTGACGACAGCAGACATTGTTAACTGACAACAGCAGACCTTGTTAACTGACATTGTTAACTGACGACAGCAGACATTGTTAACTGGCATTGTTAACTGACGACAGCAGACATTGTTAACTGACATTGTTAACTGGCAGACATTATTAACTGACAACAGCAGACATTGTTAACTGACATTGTTAACTGACGACAACAGACGTTGTTAACTGACATTGTTAACTGACGACAGCAGATATTGTTAACTGACATTGTTAACTGACGACAACAGACGTTGTTAACTGACATTGTTAACTGACGACAGCAGACATTGTTAACTGTTAACTGACGTGTAGGATGTTGTGTAGGGAGTATATCGTGACTACGTCTTTCGATGTTTGATGTTCAGGTTCAGTATCTGTCTGTATGAACAATAGCATTAACCAAACCACCACAAATAATAACAACAAAACCTGCGATACTTTACGTGGGAAAAGCGACAAACAACGTTTCCATGCTCACAATAATCAATATCGTTAAAATTCATTTAATAATCGTAGGATATCTACGCTAAAATGTTGTGTCGCTTTAAATGATAGTAACTGGTACATTGTTGTTCGTGAAAGGTTACTGTAA
This sequence comes from Haliotis asinina, assembly GCF_037392515.1. Classification (NCBI taxonomy): domain Eukaryota; kingdom Metazoa; phylum Mollusca; class Gastropoda; order Lepetellida; family Haliotidae; genus Haliotis; species Haliotis asinina. Next base: position 35,622,417 of record NC_090282.1, read on the forward strand.
CCTGTCCCACCACTGGCACATATCACAAACACGTGCAAAGTCAAGGCAAGTCAAAGGTATATCTAAAAAGACAAGGGAACAAAGGGTACATGCCAGCGTTGTGGGTAGTGAGCATTGAACAGTGTGAGTTGCATTGAATATTTTTGTTATTTTCAGCTTGATATGTGATGAGTTAGTGAGTAAGTGAGTTTGGTTTTAAGCACCAGCACCAGAAATGGGCTTCATACGTTGTACTCATGTTGGCATTCGAACCAACCCCGGTCTTCGTCAAGACGAGCGAACGCTTTTACCACTGGGCTAGCCAACCGTCCCGTTGAGGGATGAAAGTATTATATAAGGCTCTTATCGTCAGCCATGGTAATACTGGTGAAAACGTGGAGCAATTCCAGAGGCGAAATACATTTCCCTTGCGGTCAAGTCTCTGCATCTGAATTGGTGCTGCTAAAACAAAATATGGCCTCAAGAACAATATTGTTGTTGCATTAATAATGCATGAACCAGGCTCATGGAGATCGATATATCAAACTGTCAGGTGTTGCATGGCTGCTAGGTAACGGTACTTCATGTACACAACTCATATTTGAACAGATATTTCCAATTATTCTAATCAGATGGCCAGATCATAATCAGATGGTAAAAATCATTAATACGCCCGAGAACGAGACTTGTTCCGCTCACTGAATCAATATTAGGGAAGATACAGGCAATCACAACAAAGAAAGTCGGTAATATGTTCATGAACATATATATGTGCACACACACATGCACGCACGCACGCACACACGCACACACACGCGCGCGATAGCAAATGCTACACTGCTCCTGCTATAGTCTGTCTCACAGTCCCCGAACAACATTATTGTCCCTTCTTCCAAGCCCTCTCTGGAATGCTAAAGCCTTGAATGAAGGGAGTCTAGATTTCCTCAGGTCTAGGGAATCCTTTTTTAATGTACATGGGTTGGTTTGTTACTATCAAAATTATACATAATCAGAGGCTAAGCACTACTACTATTACTACTACTACTACTACTACTACTACTACTACTACTACTACTGTTGCTGTTGCTGCTGCTGCTGCTGCTACTGCTGCTCTACTACTACACTGCTACTACTACTACTACATAATCGAGCCCAGAGCAACCACTCCAGTGATTGAAGTCATGGGCATCAATCTACGCCACTGGCAAGGGAGGATATACATGACCCAAGTCAGCGAGTCAGACAAACCCAAATATAGCCCCTTATCACTGACTTTTTATTACTTCACATTTGCAATGTGCCCTTGAATCGCACTGAATGATTAAAACAGGGACTTTTACATCCAACGTTACGGGGAAGTATGCTTTCCTTCTTTCAGTGTTACAATTGTCTGGTCACCCAGTTGAATTATTGACATGTCTTCTCTCTCTGTTCTTTGGGCTTCATTTATTTAATTGTTTTTGTTGTTTTGAATGAAAGTGACCATGTTTCGGCAGAAAAACAACCAAATATATGAATCTACCAAGCCCAAGATATGTTTCAGTATACTTTCGTACTGTCTTGTTTATCTTAAAAACCGGAACTTGGATCATGGATTTTACCTTGTTCAAATATCTAGAAATGAGCTGAATACATTTTACTTGTTACCCTTGCGTGTATTATTAAACACAACGAAGAAGACTCTTTTAACTTGAACAATGCCTGATTAGCATTCATAAGAATACATGTGATATCGTGCACCATATAATGTATACGTTTGTGTAAGTTTTCCACATTTCTGGAATAAAAACGAAGACAAGAGGGCACTTATCATTTGTCGTGTCCTTTATGTGAGTTATTAGACACGATTAGTCTTTAAATAGCCATGACAATAACATTTATATCAGATAACAGTTCGTACCGGCACGGTACACAGAATGTGAAACTAAACCTGACTGAAGGTAACGTCTGTGGGTGTTACACGAACATGTATATTTTACACTTGAATCTCCATAATCCGGACTAAACATTTAGATATAGTTTCGGTGGCGACACATTCCTTAGTTAAACAATCACCAGGTGAATGTTTGCGCATAAATGTGTGTTACAAAGCTAAAATGAGTATTTACTCATGTTACTGTAGTTTCGAGTACATAGCCCTTTCGACATTCATTCATTCATTCATTTTTCATTCTATCTTACAGTGTCATTTAATGCAGGTGTGTCCAAGGTGGGCTGAGGCTGAAGGTGAATTGTTGAAGCATGGACTTCACCACAGCTGGGCAGGGCGATAGCTACATTTCCATGTCTACGATGTGAAGTTCAGCAGCTTCAATTAAAAACAAACATAAAGTAAAAATCTAAAAGAAACGTATGTATGTATGTATGTATGTATGTATGTATGTATGTATGTATGTATGTATGTATGTATGTATGTATGTATGTATGTATGTATGTATGTATGTATGTATGTATGAGTGTGTGTGTGTGTGTGTGTGTGTGTGTGTGTGTGTGTGTGTGTGTGTGTGTGTGTGTGTGTGTGTGTGTGAATAAAACAATACACATTGTATATAAAACAAGAAAATAACCAGTGTCGATTAACCCCCAACACACAGTGGTGGAAAACAAGAATTTCATGAATTGATCACTGAAATAACGTTATTTGCGTGGGAGTGTGCCCTACAACAGCGCTAGACCCTGACTTGCACTTGTTTAACTGACGACTACTTGTGTATGGAAAGGTACTGAGATGTGGGAGAGAGTGTCACTCTATACAGATTGCGAAATTCAAGCCATTCAAGTGGGGTTTTACATGAAGGTTGAGATGGATTGTTTTGTACAGTCCCAGCAGTGAACTCCCCAAATAGATGCAAACCAGTCATTAAAAAAACCCCGAAATATATTCGTTTGAAATTAAATGAATTATTGTAAATACGCAAACACTCAGGGCATAAATATATACAGGACTCCTTGATTTGCTGTAGATGATTCCCAGATTATGCTATATACAGTGTTACAAACGTTGTCTCAGAGACGATGACTGTTGTAAGAAAACACAGAGCACTGAAAAAGAGCAAGATAATATTATGCTAATTAAGCCCCGCCCACGTGGACGTATCACGTGCAAGCATGACCCATATTCCACCGCGGGACTGGTGCGCAGGTACTGATCGCTGTCTATACAGTTTAAGGAAGGGCCCCTATCGAGCTTATCACCGAGACTATCATTGTTTACACAGTGCATTGGGCAAGACTTTAAAAACACACCCGCAGTCCACATAATCATCGGACTAACACCTGCCAGCATGGACCGAGCTTACTGGAGATATTTCGTGTTCACCTGTGTAATGGCCCCTCTCCACCTTTCCTTAACGTCAGGTGAGCTAATCTTTATGGTCTTCATCTCGACCACTTGATCAGCTATTTACCGGTATACAATGATCGCTTACTTCGAAAGCGAGTCTCTGGACCATGTAGGTCAGTAGGATGAGGCATGAGTGCGATCGTCTTTCAATGATGTATAACGTACAGCTACGCCTTACGTCCAGCTTCCATCCTCAGCAGGATAGCAAAAGCACAACACAAAGCAGTGAATGGAGTATATCGCCTTTCCAACCCATCTCTTTAAAGAAACCACAAAGTGTTAATTGTGCATATACAAAGATTTCAAGCTATTGGTTTCAGATTATATGATCATTCTTTACAAAAACCCCAACAAATGAGCAGTCGATACTACAATGGAGCATGTGCATTTAAATCAGTGATTGGGACAGTGAGGGTGTTAAATGCCAGGATGTTTTTTTTAAGATCGTGCTGTATATGTATCAAAATATGCAGTTGCTTGGAAACCAAACAATTTGTTTTAACAACTCTATTTTTTCAGGGAATCGGGCGTAATGGGTATAGGTATAAAATAACTGATTAAATCTTTAAATTAGTTTGCAGATTGTAGAAATGGATTTTGTTCGTTTTTTATTTAGACATTATAGAAAAGGAAAGTATTGTAGAAAGATTTAAGGCATTGCAGGTTTTGGGCAATGTCTGAAAACATATACATGAAGCAGTTGTTTAATGTTATTATTTATCAGCTGAAAACACAAATATGTGCCCATTCTTTTTGGCGCAAATATGTCCTTTTTTGTTTAAAAATTCAAAGCATTAATACATAATACGATTATTACATACTAAATTTTACTTACTAATTATATGAACGTCTTTACTCACAATTTATACTTCACCCATTATTACAAAACCATGCAATTTTACATATATTTATCAATAAATATGTATTTCAACCATACGTTTGGTAGTTTGTTGGACTATAACCTGATAATTACTAATCAGCAAATTTTGAAAAAAATTGCTCAGGATTATCTCATTATTTAAATCAGTTCAGGTTGGAAAACGTGGCCTGCTAACATATTGTCCGAATCGATACTTTTAAAGAAGTTTTCTCCTTTTATTGCACAGAATATTATTTTAAAGAGGTTATCGTGTGTTTAGAAGTAAGGTAAAATTCATGTTCAAATAGTTATATTAGCATGAATATAGAACCTGTCTCTACTATCTCCGAAAAAGATTATGTCGGGTTTACATATAGTAATTCAGTGTTTTACAGTGCTTTTCTGATTTTTTAAAAATGCGAATATGATACTATGCTTGTACCATACTGAAGTTGTTTCTGATACCGCCCTCAAATCGCATATAATGAGAATAAAGTAATATATTGCGTTTTGCAGATTGTGCATATATGATCGTCTTACAACAAGTTATTCACTGGGCATACAGTGGATGAGAAAACGTCTATTTTATACATTTACACATGCCCGTGGCCAGTAAATCTCCACAGTCACTGGTACAACTGATCAGTGATTTTTCTTGTCATTGGTAAATGACTTGTTAAGTTAAATTACACAAGAGTATGGCATGATAAAAATGTTCATCATGCAGACAGCTTAATGTTGAAACCAGTGTCAACATTCAAATTTCGTGCTAGTGACTTATTTTGTGGGCTTATAACTTTCAGGCATTGATTGGCCGACTGGCTTGCAAATGCATACACTATTTCACACACTGGCCTGTGCTTCAAAACATAGTTTTCTTTCCCAAATGGTCGACAACAATTTCGTTTCTTTCCGGTATCTTTCCCCCAGGACACCAAACATGTCCATGGAATAGATCTGGTGTTGTGAAACCTTGGCAAAAAAAATAATTTGTCTCCTCTTTAACTGACACGAATGTCTTAACATACATTTTCGCCTGGCCCACACCGAGGACCAAGTGCTCGGTTCAAATATGCGGCTGTCCGTATTCAGTGTTCAGATCCCAAAAATGTTAGTGAATGCTATAATTAATCACCAATGTACTTCAGTATAATCAACGATTTAAAAATCTTATCGCTCAAGAATATGAAACGTAACCGAACATAACTATTTTTCCAGGGTTTCCTGAAGCAAGAAATATATAACGAACCCTAGACTTGTTCATGAACTCCGATACTGTTTCGCTACATCGTATTGACACAAATAATTAAAGAATGTTAAAGTTATGAGGTGCTTTCATGATCTGTTGTTGTTTTGTAGCATGGCCTCTGGTGGCAAATCAATTACGCAAACCAAACTAATTTGTGCCAAGAGGTTCACGATGTCCATCAAGCCTTAAGAACATGGTTGTAGTATTTACTACTAAAACTGTCGCATTTCAAATGATCAACTTTGTGTGGAACCTCACTATATAACGGTACCATAATGTCATGTTGACATTTATGTAAACATTTCCATCTCAACCTCATTTAACGTCATTTTGAATTAATCCACGTAAAAGGGGAGATTTTATGAATATCAATGTCTGAATATTCTCTTTTATTCACGAACTGAAATGTTATAGAAAATAATGAAAAACAGCGTTTCAAAGTGTATTCCCACTAATTCATCATCTGAATTTGATAGATATTATGATGACAATGTTTCAAAATATTTTCCTAATACTTAATCAACTGAATTTTATAAATAATACGAAGGACACATTGTTTCAAAGTATTTTCCTTCTAATTCATCTTCTGAATTTGATAGATATTATGATGACAATGTTTCAAATATTTTCCTAATCCTCCATCAACTGAATTTTATAAGTAATATGAAGAACAGTGTTTCAAAGTATATCCTTTATCAATTGAATTTTATAGACGTCAACATGAGATTTCTCGCCGTAATATTTCTCGTCAATATATTTTATATTTACATGACAGCTACACCGTGTGGTACGGTGCTAACTGCAACGTCTGAAAAGAAGCTCCTCACCTCACAAGGATACCCTATCAAATATGAACCGTGAGTATTTTTTTTACACAGTTTGCAATGTGAGTAACTATTGGGATCGCTTTTAACATTGAGGCGTTGAGGCAATACGAAACTGTGCAAACGTTGGCCGACTCATGAAGTTATAATAGGATACCGCGATAGTTTGACAGCTGCATTTGATGTAGAAATATACGGAGTATTTTTACGTGGTATATGAGATTATTCGAGTAAGTGTATGTGGTATTAACGAAAGAAGACGTTATCGTAAAGAACACCGTCTTCGAAACACAAAAATGGTTGATAGTTGTATTTCGATATTGTTTCTAATATGGTTTTAAGCTGGTGGTGTTCAGTCAGAATAGGAAGGTCCCAAGCATTTTTGTCCGACGTAAGCATTTCCGAATTTCCATGAACGACAGAATTATATCTGATATTTCCCTGTTTGGACCTTTACACACGATGTATGTATGTATGTATGTATGTATGTATGTATGTATGTATGTATGTATGTATGTATGTATGTATGTATGTATGTATGTATGTATGTATGTATGTATGTATGTATGTATGTATGTATGTATGTATGTATGTATGTATGTATGTATGCATGTATGTATAAAACAGTATACACATTGTCAACAAGTACTTTCATTAAGTTTGTGTTGTATAATAGCATGCTTCAAGCTGACGTAAGAGCATGCAAAGAGCAACCCTGACTGAGATGCATATGTCGTTTTGAAGTATGTGGAATTCAAGTGACCATTACCTGTAAAGTAATTACAATCTGTTGCATCGTAGTGTAAAAAATGTACATGAAGGACATACAAAGCACGTGTACATTCTGTACATATTGAATGTATTAACTTCAGACGCGCTTTTCTATAGCAGCTTCGTAAATTTAACTATTTTTTATGTGGTAATTGAAATGCATAATGGCGTCAGAATATATAGTCCATTCCACTTTCCACTGATGAATACTAACTAATGATTTCAGCTCTCAAACCTGTTCATGGACTATTCAAACATCGGACCCTTCCATGAATGTAGTTCTAGAGATGGTGGACGTGATGATTCAACCTTCTACTGATTGTGTCGATGATTCAGTCAGCATATACGACGGTAAGATCTATATATCACAGAGGGATTCTGGGTTAGAATCCAGCAAGGTTTAAGAGGCGACCGAATGGGGTTAGGCTCAGTGACGTGGTCGGTAGTAGGTCCTCCTACATGGGGGCGTGCTTTGCTGATCACAATGCGACCACACTATTGTCTGATCCAGACTTGATTAAACACAGACCTACATTATAAAGCGGTAGGGTGATTCATTTTCATTCAGTATATTGAACTGAACGTTTTCACAAAAGGTGTAGAAATTACCATTTTTAAATATCCACCACAAGCATACAATTAAATCAAGCTTTTGATTGTGTATTAATTGAACATATTCTAATTATTATTGATTGATTTCCTGAGTTCATTGTATACAATATTTTTTATCGTGACACTAAATAAAACGAGTATTTATTTATTTTGTCCCAGCAATGCTGCCATCTTCTTTACGTGACATTTTAGAAATTGGGAAGTTCAACATAGAAAAAACTTATATTTCTGTATTATGCTTTCATATATTTCATGTCGAAAGTTGTATTATTGATATTTGTATATGCATCACACAATTTGTAATGCAGGCGGCGTACAGCATTATTCATTCATTTCACTACAGGTAACTCTAACACAGCGACTAAGCTGGACACGTTGTGCGGAGACAGTCGTGTGTTCTTGGCCTCAACTGGACAGAACCTATACCTTGAATTTCGTTCCAACGATAACCTGGAGACAAGAGGCTTCCAGTTCCGATACTACGAGGGAGACAGTATGTATCGCTCACGCGAAAAAAAACTACACAAAAACATTTTTTAAAAAAAGTTTAAACCTTTCTTTGTTCAACATTTACGTTCTTCTTTACATCAACCATTAGAGACAAACTAGAATATGAAAGATAAGAAAAACAATGCTTTTAGAGTTATACCTTTTCTAGCATTATTACGGTATCGTCTAAATCAGTGGAATGTTGTGTATAGTTTATAGAACACATCAAATGAACACATCTTTCAAGTATTACATATCAAATCATGAAGAATTTGGCACGGCTGTCACAGTAACTATATCACTAGGTGTTATGCATATTCAATATACCTCGGACTACGCTGTATGTATAACTAACATATATTTGGGATTACACTTTCTATATTTGGGATTACACTTTCTAAGTAAAGTCCAGATTCTAGTACTTCTTTGGTGTTGAGTCCCATCCAGGATTCGAACTCACACTCGGAATAAGACATTCTAACAGTTATCACACAAAGTCAGCAGTTTTGACCCACTGAGCCACCTCTTACAGAATGGAAGTCGGCCATCAGGAAGTGTGTACTATGTACTTTGTGTACCTCTCTACTGCATGAAAATGGTATGGCTCCCATGACTGAAGCGATGAATAAACGGGGTGTATTCGTAGGTCGAGTTCATATAATCAGACATGTGACTGAAGATGGATTTATATTTTCTGTAGGAACAACGCTCTGCACCTTCACATTTACGGCTACTCGGGACGTGAAGACCTTCTACTCACCCGGCTACCCCATCGACTACTTCAAGTAAAGTGTTACATATTTCTTGTATTGTTATTTTATACTAGTTGCATTCATTCAATCATTTTGTTTGTGTGTTGTTTAATGCCATTTATATGGCAGCGGTCTGTAAATAATGGAGTCTGGACCAGACAATCCAGCGATCATCATCATGAGCATCGGTCTCCGTAACTGGGATATGATGACATGTCAACCAAGTTAACTAGACGGACCGACACCCGACCCCCCAACTCCAACCCTTTTGTCGCCTCTTATTGACAAACATGGGTTACTGAATTTTAATTCAAACATCTAGTGGTCAGTTATGACAAGCATGGGTTGCTGAAGACGAGTTATTTTATTCATTAACCTGGAACTGTCAATGATCAACTTATGGATGCGATATAACGTAAATCTGTTAGGTTTGTTTTTACTTGATGATTATATATCTCTATTTACGTCCCTACTTTGATCAATCTGTCTGAGCTTGTAAAACTCGAATTGCACCAGAACGCAGCTGCTAGGCAACAGTGAAAGAACATGATACGTCAACACTCAATTCTGTACAAAATGTCTATCAGGTATCAATTTACCAATAAAGTAAGCCGTTTTCGTTGACTAAAATATGTATTATGTAAAATATGTATTATGCAATATCAACCCTTAGAAGAAAATTTGCGATGCATAAACACAGTTGTACTGAATGATTGATTTCATGTAGTGTAACACCGCTCCTGATAACACTCAGCTATGTAATGTTGGTGTGGAAAAAAAACATGATTTTATAAATCAGTCAACATATTTGACACTGTAACCCATGACGACGGGCAGTAGCAAACTGTCATCACCTAATATTACGGCAAAGATAACTTGAGGACTCCGAGTCAGAAGTAGTCACGAGCAACCCATACTTGCAGCCTCGTGAGATACAAAATCAGCGAAAACCTGCGTTAGAACTGTTCCTCAATAACCCATGGTTAGAGGCAAGGATCAGTCTCGCTGACTTGGTTCATATTTGTCATCGTATCCCAGTTGTGTAGACCAGTGGTCATGCAGGACCCACTGAATATTGCTAAAATACAAATAAACATGCAAACAAATATATAAAGGTGAGAAGCGAACACATAGATCGGGTGGTTAGACTCGTTAATTTGGTTTATACTGCCCTTACCCCCGACGACGGGAAATGTTGCTCACAACATCGATCATTGGTTTGTTGGGTCCAGACACAAAGATTTACCGGCCTTCGCCATGAGCAGGAATATTAAGTGCTACACGACAAGAAAATAAATGACACATATCCTAACTCAGAATAAACAATAGCTATAAACCAGTTCCTAGCGTGGATACTGAACAATAAATGTTTTTAAGAAAATTTAATTTGAATTGCTGTGTGACAGTCTTCACTCCAAAATAATATCCTCAGACATATTCATGCGTCCCATCAAAAGTTTAGACTCAATAGTGTGAATATAGCTACTTATTACAGGCAACTGTTTGCAAAATATTCCATACTGTTTAAAGATACTGTTTATGGATGAACTGATGTACTGTAAACCAAATTCGTAACGTTGGAAAGATCTATCTATCTATCTATCTATCTATCTATCTGTCTGTCTGTCTGTCTGTCTGTCTGTCTGTCTGTCTATAAAGTGAGTGTTTTAAGTGAGTCTAAACTTTGAAGGGAAGCATATGCATGTATATGCATATACATTGATGTGACAGTTTACGTTAGATTATTTCTTATCAATATATCTTCTATTTTGCCATGTAATATATATGCCATGTGATTGTTTTCCAGCAATTTAACCTGTCAGTATTCAATTCAAACGGCTGATGCGTCAGACAGCGTGCGGCTGGAGTTCACAGACGTTGACGTTCAATCAGCTGACTCTTGTCGTTATGACAGCATCGGCGTGACAAATACAAGTAATGCATTAAGCTATTTCTGAATGTAAAACTTCAGTGGCATCGAAAGTATGTATATAAGTATGCAGCAGTACAGTGGTTTAGGCATTGCAATTCAGGGTGGGGTCTGATTCCATCAGGACGTGCTCATAGTGATCGAATCCCAGGTTTGCATCGATTGTGATCCCTGGTTTGTCAGCAAATATCCGTGCTTGTGTTTTGTCTTGTCGTTGCGTGTGTTTGTGACGAGGAGACCATTTGGCAAAGACTTCCTGCTTATTTTATCTTTGGAGTCGTTCTGTAATAATGGACGTTACCTCATATGTACAATGATCAAAACACCGCTATCCTGATATAATTAATCTAATCTGGAACACGTATATAGTATACAATATAACCAAATTGTGTGCGAACATTATGCTAACAACCGTGGCTATGCACAGCTGAATCCCCGATACACAATGTCTGCATAAATCAATATCGCACTAGTTTCAGGTGGCGATGACCCGGTTGCTACTATCTGTGGCACAGTGGCCTCACGTTATCAAGGAGGAAATAACATGAAGGTCGTATTCATATCAGATGTGTCAAAGGTCAATAAAGGATTTTCTGCTGAATACCGGAGTGTCCCAAGTGAGATTTATTGATATATTTGACGTCATTAAAGTAAATCATAGTGATAGCAAGTAATATAATAACAGGAATAATAAAGCGATACTTATGATAAGCTATTTTAGGTTTTCATTGTTGCAACATTAAATGTCATAAAACATTCGTTATAAACACTTACTGATTTTATGCTTTATGTATTTTACCGCCTTTGTTATTTTTATTGTGTTCTTGTATTGTCCGTTTGTACTTGTGAGTACACACCTGTTGGATTACTGTAATCTATGGTCTTTCAGATGCCCACATAATGCACGTAAAACAAGAACCATTTTCATGTTGGAAATTTGTGAAAAACGTATTCCCCTCAAACATACCCGGAAAAAACAATACAAAAAAATCTTTATTTGAGTGATGTTATACAAGATGTTATGAGCTATACAATTTAGCGAGGCGTATCTTCATATCTTTCAGAGGAAGATTGTTCCATGCAAGTGGAAGCCACAGACACGGACTCTTTCATCATGTCCCCAGGGTACCCGACTCAATACTTTAGGTAATACTGGACAGTATTTATTCGGGCGATTTGTGCTTGAAAAACATATATCATTGTAACCCAAGACCTATTTAAGTCGTAATGAATAATAGTTACGTTTACATCCTCTGGTTCAACTTAGAAGTGGCTGTGCATTGTTTGACGCCGCAATGTGTATGAAATAGAGAATGAACCAACTGAAACAGTTGCTCGAACTGCCCAACCCTCTGGAACCAATTTTCAGATTGAATTTGATACGTGGCAGATAGATGATAGAAAATAAGAAGAGTTGGTGCAAAGATCCAAGCAAGGATAGATATATGTTTACTCTATGAAAAGAATCGTGAAATCATTATATTGATATTTCTGTTATGAATATTGTCAAGGTCCCCCATGGTTGCAGCTGAGTAACGGCATTTATTAAAGTGCAACATAGTGAATGTCAGTTGTGTCAAAGGCATTTAGAAGTTGGAAATATCAAACTAAAAGTGCTTCATGGTTCAACTTCTTTATTATACAAGGTCACAACGTGTCGAGACAGATTCTAGTCTCTTCTTCAGGTGAAGTGAAGTGATGTGAAGAAGAGACTAGAATCTGTCTCGACACGTTGTGACCTTGTATAATAAAGAAGTTGAACCATAAAGCACTTTTAGTTTGATAGTGAATGTCAACTTGTATAACATGAGAAACACCACATTCCACTTGATTAACGAGTAATATATCAAATTGTAGACGTTAATGCTGCTAGGATTACACCCTTTAACGTGTAGCACTTCCACGTGAATCTCAAAAACCCCAACGGATTTGTATTGTTTTTATTGGTACGGATGCTACGGTCAAGAGCAGAAAACGTCAGAAGTGTGTCAACAAAGAAATAGTCCTAGGGAAGCAAAGTTTAATGAAAAGAGATCAAACGTGTTGTTGCAGACTGTTTTGATAAATGACATTCCATTCATTAATTTAATTTCTTTTCCGCTTTGCAAAATCTACACGTCCACCAATACAAGTGACGTATAACGCAGTGACCTTGCATAAAACGTCACAAGATAGTGTGTACATGTTGTGATCTAAGTAACTTATGTATGAGTAACCTGCTTACAGTATTTAGCGTAATTGGTATCACCGATGGAGACGATATGCGAAGACAAATTATGCTGTAACAGCTGTAACGGACTTTGTGAAAACTGTATACACTGGGTGTAACCTGACGATAACAATTACACGTGTACCTACCTACACTAGCTGTATAGCATCTATACTGATACAGACTGAATATAGCCACATCGATCCCAGTTTAATGAACATATAAACTTGTGGTACCGAAGAATATTATGCATCTGCCCAGCGGCGTTCAATTGTGCATTATGCAGGAATATACAGTATGTATAGTTTAGATGAATTTACAATCACAGTTCAGTAGGACATCCAAAAGTATAATTAACAGTTCTTATGAAAATATTATTTGCCGACAGATACACGAAGCATTGATGCTATGAATGAAGAATAATACTGGACAGTTGGTGATAGACCTTACAAAGTCAATGGATGATGATTCAACATGAGGGAATCAAAGTGTTCTGTTCATTATGTAAAGAAATCTTTCGCTACGTTGGTCGTATCATTTGCCTCTGCCCTGGTTGAAAATCTGTAACTTCCTTCGTGTACATGATGCCTTATTCTTCCAGTAACCTTATCTGCCGCTGGACAATCGTTGCCATGGACAACGATGCTGTGGTGGAACTGACTGCTGTCGCCTCCAACATCGCCGACACCTCCACATCTTGCAGCAGCGACAGAGTGACTGTGATGAACTGTGAGTTTCTCTTTACAGTTTGTTTTGATAAAAACAATGCTGACGAAATTCAAGATTATGTTACTTAGTTTAGCAGTTGTAAGTCTTAGAGTGTTTGCTTCGAAATACACTGGACAAAATAGGTTAGGGATATTGGTATTTTTATGATTGATATTTTATCAGTATGTCAGTTAGTAGATCGATCATTATTCATAATTTCCAAATTTACCCAGACTATTTTTGTCCGGTATGTATATCTAATGTGATATCAATTAGTTATACAAAACATACGAATGCAGGATTAATCGGTACTATGGGTGGAGACAATGTTAGCGTGACAACAAAATCGTCGTACAATGTTGGACTGGAATTCATAGTGCCTAAAGTTCTCGAGATTTTGTAGTGATTTATCTCAAGCTTCAAGCAATATTTTATGTGATAAAAAGCTTTAATTTTCAAACTATCTCATACAGTTTCACATTTAACACATACATATTCAGAAGTATAAGATATTATAGATGAAAAGAACTTTCATATGAGTTTGAAAATCATGAAGTATCGAGAACTGTAACACATCTGCATGTGTTCGTGGAGTTCATGAAAGAAGACGAAATGCATCTGTCACATGTGTGAAGCATGTTGCCAGGTTCGTAAATTTATATGTCACCTTCTATTACAACCTCAGCTGACACAACAGAACTCGGGACGTTCTGTGGAACAAACACACCCACATATGAAAGTAACGGACCAAACATGACTGTTATCTTCACAACTGACGGAAGCAACCAAGCAACAGGGTTTCGGTTGAAATACAAACAGAAACAAGGTTGGTGTCACGTTTCAAGAGATACATAACACTATGACCCATGCCTTTTAACTTTGAGTTTCTAAAGGAAAGGATCCGTTAAGGTCTGGGGTAGAATAGACCTGCAGTAACCCATGCTTGCCATAAAAGGCGACTATGCATGTCGTAAGAGGCGAGTAACGGAATCGGGTGGTCAGGCTCGCTAACTTTGCTGACACATGTCATCGGTTCCCAAATGCGCAGATCGATGCTCATGCTTTGGATCATTGGATTGTCTGGTCAAGACTCGATTATTTACAAACCGTCGCCATATGGGTGGAATATTGCTGAGAGCGGTGTAAAACTAAACTCACTCACTTACTCACCCTAAAAGAGAGAGGATTTCGTTCTAAATGCAAACAGAAACAAGGTAGGTCACGTTTCAAGACATTCATAACACAGTAACTCATACCTGTTAACTTTGAGTTTGTAAGGGGAAACGGGCTTCATTCTAAACTACAAACAAACAATTTTACGACAGTGGAAGCGACAAACACAAGAAGTTCCTTGATAAGCATTTTAGCAGTTGTAAAGGTGAAGGACAACCAAGTTCTGTGGATAGTCAACCTCTTTATCACGGATAGTCAACTTCTTTACTGCAATGAGTGCGCCGTTTCGCTGTGGGTACTAACACAGTTATCAAGCAAGTCAACAATTTGATACAGGAAGAACATAGTATAAATTGCTGCATACCGAGTGTAAGTGGCTGACCAGGTTGATAACGGTGTTAGTACGTACACCAAACGTCTCACTCCTTGCAAGAGAGAAGTTGGGTTAACGACAAACCCATTACAATGACGCGCATTTTTATATTTAAAGAAAATAAATACGTAAACCGTCATGTGTCGCCTGACCAACGCATATCAGACGGAAACAAATTAAGATAAACTGTTTAATTGGTTGGTTGTTTAAGGTCGCCGTGGTAAATAGCTAGGTGTTTGACATCATGTTTTATGTGAAGTCAGCGAGCCTTATTGCTTGTCGCCTCTTATACGACGGGAAGACCAGTTCCTGAAACAAATGGTATCAGGTGTATTCACTGAAGATATATGTCTTACATGATTTGCTTTCAATTGTCATTTACTTCAAAAATATGAAATAAGTTAAATCTCAATGACGTTTAACTCTGAGATATGTTGTACGGTTGCCTACAAGTAATATCGAGCCACTGTGCCTTACAGTAACACCTACATCGTCATCGTGTGGAGGGACATTGACAGCTTCAACACGTGAACAACTACTTTCTCCGGGTTATCCAAGAGCATATCTGAGGTAAATTAAAACATCCTCGTGTTCAACTGATCACAACTGGTTATATAACCTTGGAAGAGTTTAGGCAATTTAAACACATGCTGTTACCCATTTGTGTGGGTTTGCAAGCTTGTTGTTGTTTAGCATCATCTTATGCTAGAGAAAATCTCCAGAGTTGACACTTACCAGGATGAAGGCACCGTTTAGTATGGGTTAGGATAGGTGCTGGCAGATTGAATCTTGGGCAGCTTGAAACCTCCGATCAACATACCCTATTAAGGAAGTCGAAACTGACAATCTCTCAAAGAATTGCCATGGTCTGTTTGTCCATGTATGTTTCTGTGTCCAGATATAATCATCAAGTTAGTATTACCGAGCAACTGTACATACAGTAGTTGCTTATAGCAACGAATTAAGTTGTACTTCGTTTTACAGATCCCAAACATGCACTTGGACAATTACAGCCCTGAATGAAAGCTTCGTCAATCTCTATGTAGATGACATTGATGTAGAAGTTGGTGATGAGTGTCTTTTGGATAGCCTCAAGATATACGACGGTATGCAATTGAATTTAATTAAAGTTATCTTCTGAAACAGAGTAATGACAGCATACAATTTTAACTAATTCAGCATGACTTTGTATGTCTCTAGTTGTCTGTGCATGCGGTAAAGCCTTTCAAACAAAACAAAACCTTAACTTTTTCACTAATAGGATATACCTATGTTGATCAGTGAAATGAATACCTCCACCTTCGAGGTACATACGAGGGGAAGTGAAAACGTTCGTAGGACTCACTAGATATGTGAAACAGCACGGCCACTAGTAGTATTGAATACATTGGTCATTTAACACCTCGAAACAAACAGTATTATTCATTGTGATATCTGGAAGAGAGATACACTACTGATATGAGAACTTCTCAAAACTTGTTGACCTTCCCTGATAGTCTTGGATTCATCACTGGCAAATCGCTTCCACACAGGTGAGACTTTCAAATTTCGAAACAGGTTATTAATCACTGGATGTCAGGTCATAAGTGTACTCCTGGGTTCTGCTTGCGTTGGTGCCCTCTAGTGTAAGGACATGTACTCAGTTTTAGAATTCTCAATGTTATTAGTAGTGTATTGCTCTTTCAGTTATCACAATACTGACACTGTTTGTTGCGAGGTACTTTCACGGGAATTTCATGAATGACCATTGTATGCCAGTAGTCGGTTGTGAGTAATACGAACTTTTTTACCTCACCCCGTATCGCCTGTCAAAGACAGAAAAGCAGATTTGGAAAACTGTAATCCAAATATACGGATTACTTATGGATGTGTGACGGGTTTTGTCACTTCTCTTTACACATGTTCGAGGTGATGTAAATTTGGTACAACTTAAATGTTCACAGGGGGTAGTTCTTCGAGTCCCCACCTGAGAACTTTGTGTGGACAACTGAAGGGTTACAGGTTACAAAGTACAGGGAATGTAATGACCCTTGTCTTTACCACTGACGACTCCAACAACGGCAGAGGGTTCGAAGTCTCTTATCAACAAGCCTCAACGGGTTTGTATGTTTATCCGCACCGTACATAGAATAATTTTAAAATGTTCTAGTTATTGTAAAATTAATGTTGATAAAGTTCTGTTTGTGAAAAAGGACTAACAGGATCGGGTGGTCAGAGTCACTTCGTTGACACGTTATTATATCCTATTTGCTAATCACTGGATTATCTGGTCCAGACTCGATTGTTTATGGACTGCTGCCATATAGCTAGAACATGTGGCGTTACACAACAAACAAACACACTTTTCAATTTCAGGGTTGTTACAGTTCATATTGTAAATGTGTCTCCTTGTTTGCAGAATTAAAGTGCTCCGAAACGCTTAAAGCTGCAGACACATATTCCTACATCACCTCACCGCAGTACCCGAATCCTTTCCCAGGGTTTGTAGTTTTACTCTAAACAAAGGACTAATCAAAGGTGCCTCTGAAAACGAAACCTCGTTAGTCGGGACTTATTTATTCTAGAAACTCCAGATTTCGGACATGTATGCTGGGAAGTAGTACATGCGTAAATAGTGGCATCATTTGTAACTATGATCCGTCTATTAATGAAGACAATTTCAGTAGCAACGCGGGCGTCATGATTAACGTCACTTCACTATGTTCGTTTTATAACGGTTGATATCTTTTTGGCAGTGTGGAGACAATGGTGGGTTGTCTTAAAAGAGTTGATAAAAATATGTCAGTCCGCACAGCATCGTTTTTAATATACTGAGGGAAACAAATAAGGGAAGGTCATTCCATTGCAGTGTTCATCTTTTTTTTTCATATATTGTCCCACAGCGCATGGAAACTGGAAAATATTGTACATTAAAGGAACGCTTGATTTGTCCCGTGTTCCTTTAAATGTTTCTGTCAGTATATGAAGTTCATGTAGAGAAAATTCTGTTTCAAATGCAAACAAATTATAGTGTATCTCAGTGTATCTCTATATTATCGTGATAAATAATCGTGACAATTATATTCATGTGATTTTAATATAAATTATAAACGCGACGTGTTCCTGAATGAATCATATTTGTTATATACGGGAGCCATGGCCACTGTAATGTTATTAATCCGTATCCGCGCGCGCGTGTGTGTGTGTGTGTGTGTACATGTGTGCACGTGTGTGTGTGTACATGTGTGCACGTGTGTGTGTGTCTGTACATGTGTGGTGGTGTGCACGCGCGCGTGCGTGTGAAACTGAATATTCGTGCTATCTGTTCGAAATAAACTGTACCTTGATTATGAATGAGTGCAATTATATCATGTTAACTTTTCTTATCTTGGTATTTTCATCTAGATATAACATATTCCGAAGCGTTGGAAGTTTGAAAACATTGAGCATGAGACACATTTCTTTAAGGCTTAGCTTATTATACATTACAGTTAATACAAGAAATACGGCTACTAATTAGGAAACGATCCTTGGAAAGCCAAAAAGCCATTTTGTAATTTGCAAAAAGTAACAATGTCGAAGTTTAAGTTTGTTCCATGTATTGCAATACTGGATACTGCATGATAGTACTTTTGAGTAATTAGTATCTTTCATGAACAGTACCATAATGCCGAACTATACTGAACAGCAAAAGAAACACAACTCGTTTTCGTCAACTTTTCAAACAGGAGACATAAACATGAACGCTTACTTTTACGAAATTTCACATTTTCGCAACTTGGGTTATTTTTTTTTATAATTATGCGATACCATTTTCAATTTTAGTAATTCAAGTTGCACGACGTACAAAATAGGTGGCGAATCTGGCCTTAAGTACAGGATCAAACTGGAAGTGCTGGAGTCAGATCTCCCTGAACCAGTAAATGGCGAGTGTACGAGCGACTACATAATGGTGTTTGATGGTGAGCGGATTGCCATTCTTCCATTAAGATCTGGCAGAGTTAACGCATCTCTGATTTCTTTTGAATAAATAACATTAACACGAAATGTTACTTTTATGAGATTTCATTTTTACGAAACATGCATTTCTTTTCGTGTCAGTATATATTTGCCTCTTGCATGTTGCACGTTGTAACATGTAACACGTTGAATATTACTCATAACAAAATATCTGAAGTGCATGATTTCCTTTTGTTTCAAAGGACCCTTTAGCACTTCTGCGCCACTCAAGTCCATTAATACCCAGAAATCCCGCTTCTGTGGTAAAGAGCTGCCGACGTTTGTGAGTCCCGCCCTAATGATGGTCCAGTTCCACAGTACACAAGCAACAACAAACAGCAAGTTCCGGATGAGATACAAACAAGGAATATTTGCCGGTAATGTGTATCTTTCATTCAGTGGAATAGGTATTTAACAAGGGTACCCAGGGCCTAGAGTTTCGAAGCTCTCTTAGCGCTAAGATAATCCTAAGTTAATGTTAATATCTGACACTCAGGCAACTCATTTTCGCTAAGATAGCTTCGAAAATCTAGGCCCTACTCTTTGTATTACTCCTAGGTTCACTGTTTTACGAGGGAGGGGTGCAAAGAAAGGGACTGACAGCCAGGTGTGCGAGAAAGGATGAAGACGGCACAGCACAGGTTAATGAATCAATAACTTTGTCGGTACTTGTGCACATGCTTCTCGAACACCTGGCTGTTGCTTTTTCTGCACTGCTATGTCGTAACAAACTGTGTCAATATTTTAATGACAGTTTGTCAAACAACTTTTTCTGTGATGCATGACAATGACATGAGTAAGATTAAATTCTCACCAACACACAAGACTTTCCGTCCCGAACCGCTCACCTTGTGTCTCTATTTCTTAAGTGCAATAGCAAATCACTAAAACTAGCGTTTACCATATCTTATGCGATTATTCCATCGGTTCCAAAACAGGAGAGCGCTTAGATCTTAGTTTATCGCATATTTGAAGATGATCAAGTCTGATGCTAAACAATGTTATGATATACTAGCGGCTGGTGGTGTGTACATATTATTTTTGAGAATGCATTTTGTAAATCAGACGAGTTTGTGTCTCCCTGTGGTGGGACCCTGACAGCAACGGATGATATCCAGAACATAACCTCACCGAATTATCCTGACGATTATAGAGGGTGAGATTCTTCCTCGTGTTATATTATATAATTGTCTTAACAGCTGTTTCGACTTCTATAATCATTGATACCCGAGAAGATCGGGATTAGAATTGATCTTCAGTAAACCACACTTTACATGCACGGCACTTCATGTTGACTTTATTTATAACGTCTTTTGACCCTGTGAATTGATCTTCACCCATGTTCGCTCTGAGAGGCGACTAACGGGATAACATGTCATCGCTTCCAATGTGCGTAGATCGAATGCTCATGCCATATTGTTGATCACTGGATTGTGATCACGAGATTAACTCTGAATTACATTATTTGTACCAGCTGTAACTGGCTGTGGAGGTCCACTCACTCTGAATAGTCATGTCGCTGACGTGCATTATACTGTGCATGAACAGCAGCCATGTTTTCAGAAACACCATGATTTTGTCTTGCTACTTGATTTATAAGATAAGATGCTGATAATAATAATGATGATGATGATGATGATGATGATGGTGGTGATTTACAATCCCAGTTTTGCGTTCCCTTCAACACAAACCTAATTGCTGACGAGCACCCTTCAGATATTCCCCTTCCTCCCAGACTCTAATGCATTTATTTTACCACGTACACCCAGCCACTGTTAAACAATTACAATCACTTGTTTCCTTTTTGTGAGGTGGTGCTCAATATTCTGAAGGCATGTTTGAATACCATGAATAGCTGCATTTGTTACCACTCGGCCCTTTCCGTAACCGCCTCGTAAAGACTCGGCTTGTTCCGGACAAACACGAGTGTAGTCTGTAACTGAAGTCTCAATTCTAAGGGAGGTAATTCTCGTTTGTTTTAATTCATGAATTGTAATCGTCAGTTACCATGTCAACACGAGTCATTAGACTGTATACCACTAACACGTTGTATTGCTGAGTTTAGGGCTTCCTTGACAAGAATGGCATTTGTATGTTAGCATATGGAGAAATGTCGTTAGTTTTATTAAACAGTAGTCTTCCACTTCTGATGGGCAACATGCACAGTGGGCCAGCACGTATTGTGTTGTTACCGGTTGATACTCATTACAAAATTTGCTAACTAATTTCGAACGATCTTTTCTTTAGGTTCTTAAACTGTACCTGGACCATCACAACAACAGATAGCACCAAGATGGTACGGCTAACCTCAAGAAACTTCCAGCTGCTTTTATGGCCATATCCTTATAACTGCGACGCCCAGTTTACTTGGTTGAAGATATACGACGGTAAGAGTGATGGCGTTATAATGGATAGATACTAGCACGAAACACCGGGCGAATGGGTAAGGTATTACGATGCTTTGAAAACAACATTCAAGATGTAAGACAAAATATTATGTATGTCGTCTTCTTTTGTACTGTATATACACCGTTTCAGGATTTTTCATTGTCCCTTCGTCCGGTGAATGATTCAAAATGATCCATACTTGAATAAAAGCTTCTATATGCCTCTCAAGGATCTCATCTTTCAAACTATGTCATGGTGGGGGAAACCCGTGAAGATCTGGGTTAGAATTTGTCTTCAGCATTAGATCGTTGTCATAAAAGTGACTATTAGTAAATAAGTGGGATTGGGTGGTCAGGCTCGGAGTTGCTCAGACTGCTCAGACAGCTCATGCTGTTAATCGCTACACCTTCAACTTTGCTAACAAACACCCCATGCCGATCCTTGAATACCAGGTGATGATAACATAAACTCGTGTTTTTCAGGTTATGCCAACACCACCAATTACGATTATGAATGTAGTAGACAGGCTTTGATGCTGCGCCAGAGCAGTCAAAATATAATGGCAGTGGAACTTCACGTATCTGGTTTCTCCAAAGCTTTCAGTCTGCAGTACATTCAAACAGCAGGTAACTAGGCAAATTATATATTGAGTCTTTGTTAAAGATAATCATTCTGTGTTTGTTCATATATGCGTTTTCTCCAGCTGAATTATTTAGTAACCCATGTCGGTTGTGCCTAGCGGCTGACCTTCTCAGATCCGGCCGCGGTGGACCACGTGTCACAACAGCAGCGCGGGATAGGGTCATACGTGTTTGTCACCTAGATGATAGGCTCAAAAGCTACGACTGGGTTGGGTTTGAGCCCAGACGGTAAGGAATTGGTATTCGCCCGAGACGACCTGTTCGAGACGTCAGTTTGACAGATCAGCATCGTCGGCTGCGATTTCATTGTGTGACCACAGTAGCGAGACATGTGATGCTGTTTCCGTTCAGACGAAGACTTCGTATTCGACACTGCGTGTATGTAGTAGACAGGTTTTGTGGAAAAGAGTAATGATGTGGGCTGACATCTCACACACCGGACGGGCACACCTGGTACACGTCCAGGACAATATAGCAGCACAACGTTACACACACGACACCCCTCGGTCAATCGTCCTTCTCATTATGCAAGGAGCAAAAGTGATTTTTCAATACGACAAATCCCAGTCTGACTGACGACGGTCTTCATGTGGACCGGCAGCATACAATTACTGCCAGGCCCCTCAAGGTGTTCAGATCTGAACCCTTTGAACAACGTGTACGATCCTGTCAGCAGTCGATTCGGGCACTTCAGGAAGAGCTGCCGAATATAACCCACTGTCCCAGGCCACAATTCATAATCAGATTCGTTCCAATGACCACAGGCAGTTTCAGACTCTCTTGGAGACTGTAAGATATATCGGGCACATCGACACCTGATTCATGTGTGCCACCCACAACAACCGTCGTCAGTGGCATGCCGTACGCCGTGCGGAAAATTTGAACATTTTACTGTGGTCTGTTTCACAAGGTATATATTGAGAAATGACACATGAAGTGTACGTGTAAGTGTACACATGAAGTGTACGTGTATGTCTTTAAACTACTTTTGCATTTCTTGTCGTAAAGAGTACATATTGAAAAACCTGGTTAGGTGTATAATACGTAAAGCATTCATCTGAAATCCTCTTTTGCATTTATTGTTTTACAGAGTACATATGCATACTGTGAAACCTGATGTTATTTTAAAAAACATATATAAGCTGTTTTAAAGCAAGGACATCAATACTGCTAATACAATTAAATATTATGTTTTCAGAAATTGTGCCTTGTGATTATGTAAAAGATATCGGCAGCTTTGGTACACTTAGATTTCCTGGAAACGTTCAAGGTCCAGTGCGGTAAGTACATTACCGTAAAACATAATCACTTAACTTGAAATATCTATCAAATAATTACTTCATCATTATCAAACAATTACTTCATCATTGTAATTCTTGTAATCGGATTGTCTAAATCTTTCGATCAAAAGGCACGAACTGCGACCGAGACCATGAAAGCTGATGGAAATATCTTCAGTTACTAATTACCATAATTGTACCCCTATTAATTATTGCTGGTGTTACCTCAATCTAAATTCTACAAATTAAGTCCAAACGGATCAGTACACTCTCTGTATGTTCGACAATAATAACTTTAAAAAGAAATAGCAAGCACAAAACACCAACGCTTGTGTTCCGAACTGCCAGAACCGTCGGGCGTAAGATGGTAAATAAATCCTGAGTATGGAAAGTCTTATTTACAACATATAACGTCTTCGCCAGAAGTCTCCAGTACGTGCGTGTGATGATAAGGGCAACACAGTCACGAAACTGCCTTACCGTGTAATGAATGGATTACTGAAACTCCAGATATGTAATGGAGGGTAAATCTCTACCAGGAAATATTACTATAATAATGAGTGAAGCAAATAACGGTATACCACTAAGTAAGTCTTCTGAGATTTCCTTCCACAGCGATATTCAAAGCTGGTGATGAAAACTGGAAAATATGATGGAACGCATATGTTCCTTTATTTGTTTTTCTGAGTATATACAAATAAAGTTAATGTAAGACCGAGGTGGTGGAGGTACCAACCGTGCGTGTATATTGTTAGCTGCAGAACGAAAACTCAAACACACCATATTATTAAATCAGTTTATCAATCTAAATGAAATTTTGTCTAAAGTCCACACTACCAGTGATAAGAGGTCTCTTTCGGGAAAAAATATATTCGCTGGTGATGTTGCCAAACTGAAGTCCAGAAATTTATGCAATACAGTGTTTCTTTCATGTTTAATAAATTTCCAGAGGCGGCACGTGCTCTTGGTTGATAAGGAGAACATCAGTGGAGGAGAACAAGCACATGAAACTGACGATCAACTCGACTGCATTAATTAAAAGCCCTAACTGTACCCAGGATTTCATAAGAGTATATGATGGTATACTTTTTCTTTTGAACAAATATACATTTAATCAGACAACCCAACGTGTAATGGTGTTGTACCGTGTTAATTTCCAAGTTGAAACTTATTTAAAAGATTCATTGGGAATCAGTCAGAAGAGGAATTGAATACAAAGGTTTCACTAAGACAGTATAATATTGAGTGGCAATACAAATTCTAAGGCAAATATAATACACGAGTGGTGATTACGGCAATAAAGACAGTGATGGGCAAATTCACCTCTGAGAAACTCTAATCAAACTTGGAATAAAGGGTTAGACAAAGACTAACCACAACCTAACGATCGCCACAAGCGATATTTGTCTTATAGCTTCCGGGGCGGTGAGGTAACCTAGTGGTTAAAGTGTTCGCTTGTCACGCTTGTCACGCCGAAGACCCGGGTTCGATTCCCCCACATGGTACATTTCTGGGGTTCGTCGCAGTGATATTGCTTGAATATGGCTTGAAGCGGCGTGAAAGGACGTCACTCACTTCTGTTGCTTGAGATGTATAGGGAGAGGAGAGACGAACTGGCTCCGATTGCATAACTAAAAAGAACTAGAAGCTTCTACAATAGTCCCCGAGGTGCATCACTCCAGAATGAGCACCTTGCACACACACACACACACACACAAACACAAACACACACACACACACACACACACACACACACACACACACACACACACACACACACACACACACACACACACACACACACACACACACACACACACACACACACACACAAAGCGTTCAGTTGTGACTCCAAACACCCGGATTCGATTACTAACATGTACACAATGTCCGAAGTGCATTTCTGGTGTCGCTCGTCGTGATAATACCGCACACTTTTTTTTTTGTTTTCAGGTCAGTCGTCAGCAAGCCCTTTAATTGGCCTCTTTTGTGGTGAGGAAGCATCAGTGGTTCTGGTGTACGGACAACACATCTTAATCAATGCCTCGCTGGCCGAAAAACGTTCTTTTGAAATCAGTTACTCAACAGGTTTGTTGATAAAATTATGCACATTTACTACGACACTTACTACTTGTGCCATGTGATAGGCGATGTGATATACTGAAGGACTAAATACAGTTGACCAAGTTGCATAATCGTAAATTTGAAAAGCTGAAACAAACTTTGTATAACCTTCATATAATGAATTTGTATTTTGGTCTTTCAAATTTCGTTCCGTGAAATTTTAACCGTTTATGCGACTATGCAGTTATGTTTAAACAGGATGTAGAAATAGTCTTTGGAGTGTCATTGAATGGCAGAATGGTTCATGTGTTTTATATAATATTGCTGACTTAAATTACACGTTTCTGTTGTTGTTTTTTTTTAAAATATGAAATAGTATTCAAAACGGCGTAAGATCTACTCATTTCATGTGTAAGGGAGTGAGTGAGTGAGTGAGTGAGTTCAGGTTTAAGCCATACTCAGCAATGTTCCATACTATATTGCGGCGGTCTTTAAATAATCGAGTTTGGATAAGAGGTCAACAGTGTGGGCATCTATCTGGGGACCAATAACATAGTGGCCCCCGGCGACAAGCATAGTCGTTTTTAGGTCAAGCACGGGCTGCTGAAGGCCTACCTTTGCGGGTCTGTGAGGGCATTAATATAATCATCATATAAACTTACTGGGCAGTGTTGCTAAACATACACAATATGTACATTATATGTCAACTACATATACAAATCTAATCCAAGACTTTCGCCAGGTCAGTGGTAAAAACGGCATACACGATTTTATCATATGGGACATTTGTTTGCGGGATTGAAGGGCATTCGCAGTTGTGCAAATTGAAATGTCAATGAGGCATATTTCACGCAAATAAAATTGGGTTTTAACTAATGTGAGATACAGATAAACAAAAATTACCATACCAACACCACTTCACTGCCATTACCATACGAGTCATATACTGTGACTTGTACATTGAACAAAAACAATAATCAGCACTAATAATATTATATCCCGAGGTGACTATAGCCAAATCATAGGTGTCGACAGCTTTCGTTTTATTGGTGCATTGACACTATCACGTGACTGCCTTCATTGTCACTATCACGTGACTGCCTTCATTGTCACTATCACGTGACTGCCTTCTCCTCGCGTACTTAAATCATGAAGTTATAAACTTCTTAAAATCATAAACGTTGGCCCGTGTTCAGGTATATTTTGGTCCGCTTTCGGAAATTAGTTAAGTGCTTTCCATCTGCATCACTTCCGACTTTCATCCAGCATGAAGCTCATTCGTCACCACTCCCTCCTTTCCGTAACCACCAAGAAGCTATTCGGTTTAACTCGGAGTTGGCTATGAAAACATGAAACTGCCACGCCGTGACGTCGTGACGGCAAGACAACCCACCTCCTCCGACTTGTATGAATACATGTAGCCAGTACAAATAATAGATTTTGATTTTGTTTCAGATTTGAACTTTTTGGCAACTCTAACGAGGTACGCTTATTCCGACAAGAACGGCATTATAACCTCCGTTAATTATCCTTTCAACTACCCCAGGTAAGTACATTTGAAGTTAGTTAGTGAGTTAATTTTCACGCCGCTCCCTGCAATATTTGAGCTATATGGTGGCGGTCTGTAAATAATCGGAGCTGGACCAGTGATCAACAACATGATCATCGATCTACGCAATTGGGAACCGATGACATGTGTCAACCAAGTCAGGGAGCCTGACCACCAGAACCCTTAAGTTGCCTCTTACGGCAAGCATAGTCGTCGCCTTTTATGGCAAGCCTGGGTTGCTGAAGGCCCGTTCTACTTCGGACCTTCACGAGTCTCCAGTCACGATCTCTTGAAACGTGTGTGTCGGGTTTCAGATTTATCTTTTGATATGTTTCTCACTCACTGGATTGTTTGATCCAGCGTGCATTACGCCAACGCAATTATATACTTCATTGTGCAACCCTGAAAAATAAACTGAAATGTTTGCTTTACGTCAAGGGAATGTTGGTTTGTTATGCAGAAATGCTGAAATAGTATGGACAATTAAAACAATCGGCGAGAGAGTTGTCGTGGAAGTGATGTCGTCGGAAATAGAGGCGTCTGAAGGCTGCATCAACGATAGAGTTGAAGTTCACGACGGTAGGTATTATGTCATTAGCATTCAGGCATTGAAGTAAAAGAGACAATAATCAACAATTACAATTATAAGACATTTCTCCTGTGATTTCTCCACCAGCAGTTTTAATGCATTACAGTGAGTGAGTGAGTGAGTGAGTGAGTTGGGTCGTAGGCAATATCAGGTGGCACCAGAAATGGACTTCAAACATTGTACCCATGTGGGAAATCGAACCGGGTCTTCTGTAAGACGAACGAACGCTTTAACTACTGGATTGCCCCACCTGCTAATGTATTATAGGGAACAACATCAGCGCGTTAAACGAAAAAAACACGTGGGAACAGGTTTGAATAAAATAAAGAAATAAAATAAAATAAAAACAAAGAAAAAAGACCATACATGCACTGAATGTAACGGACTAGGTCGTGCATGCGAATTTCTTACCTCATCTTCAAAAATACCATCCGTATCTTGGAGTTTCCGAGTTGGCAAGATCAGGGCTGATTCTCTCTATAAGGCCTGTTTCTATATCACGTGTACATATTCAGAATTACAAAGCTGAACTGGTTAAATGGCGAATGTGTTGCTTCACGCCACATTCAGCAATATATCAGCTACATGGCCAACGTCTGTAAATAATCCAGTCTGAACCAGACAATCCACTGATCGACATCATGATCATCAATCTGAGCAATTGGGAGACGATGACATTTTCCAACCTAGTCAGTGGTGCTGACCACCAAATCCTGTTAGTCGCCTCTTATGACAGTTACTGAAGATTAGTTGTAACCCAGATCTTTATTGGTCATCAGTGGCCAATGTAAGTTCGTGTCTTAAAGGCGTGACCTGTGGTCATCGTATCCTACCTTGTTTTTCTACTTGTAACATGTCTAGAATGTATATATTCTGCGACGTGAAAACATTTACTAACTCACACATTTACAGAATCTGTATGCTTATTTCAGGGGAGTCAAAGAACGGGAAACTTCTAGGAAAGTTTTGTGGAACAAATACGCCGTCATACGAAAGTTCTGAAGAAAGTCTGGCCGTCGTCTTAATTAGCAACGACAACGACATCACCGGCAAAGGGTTTCAAATCAAGTACTATGAAAAAGGTAAAAAGAACGGTTATGTTTTCCTAAAAACGATTCTGTGTGCCTGGTATCTGGTTAGAAGTCCATGATGTAAAGCACCTTTTCTCGTCGGAAAAAGAAAAATGACAGTTGTGGGGGCGATGTTCTTAATATCAACCTCTTTTGATGGGTTGCAGTTCCACGTTTTTACAGATAAACAGTCGTGATATAACTGGAATGTCGTCACTGGCACATGTGGGATAAAGTACATGTATACCATTGACATTGTGTCGATAATGTATGGTTATGTGCAAAGCAAATTATAATAATGTGTCACTTTGATTTAGTAGTGTGCCATCATTTTAGTTGTAACATTTCGTCAAACATTATGGTCTGTAATAGTCAAGCTCGCATTCAAGGGAAGCACTTGTTCCTTAGGAAGAATACAGAATGCTGGATTTTTAAGACAATGGTTTTCATTGTAAGTCAGATGTTCAGTTTCATGTGATAGAGAAACATGAAATTGTTTTCACAAAAAGAGCGTCGGATATTGTTGTAGAAATATCCTTCACCCAAATACCAAAATATGGTTGTAGCGGGATTGCTTCTACTCAGGTATTACACTTACTTAATATCACTACAAATGAAATGGGTCATGACCATTTCCAGAACCAACTTGATGTATCGAAGATTCGCTTTTTCAAATAATGATTAAGCCGTAATCATATTCGGAGGAGTATTTGATTTTAAGCACATGCACTGGCGGGTGTATGCATTAATGGTACAAAGGGAGATGTTATACTAGGTCGTTCGTGACGTCACTTCGAAACAAAGCTAAGGCACTATAGTGCAATGCAATACTATATTATAAAGGTTGTTATATTGAAGCTAAAAGAACTACGTGATTTTTATTTGTGTGTTTCAGTGTCAATTACCGGATACATCATCGGGGGTGTAGTAGGCGGTGGAGTGGGGATAATTATGTTTGCAGTAATTGCATTCATCTCTGTTAAGAGGCCGTGTCAATCTCGATATCCCAAACGGAATGCTCAGGCCACGTATGTCAACAAACACTGAGGAATAAGGTGCTCCACAATTAGACGATACCAAAGTGGTGGGAATACTGAGGATATTTCTTGTAGAATATTGAGTATATCTAAATGCGCAAAGTAACTGGAAGTGAAGATTGGTAAGAATTCGTTTTGCTTAATTGGGTCACATAGTATATATACACGTAGATCTAGACATCTAATAGAATATTGCATTACTCCGAACGTGTCGATTTTGTAGAATATTAAAATATCTCCATGCGCAATGAAAGTGCAAGTGTATGCCTAGTAGAATTTCCTTGTGCAGAGTTGTATCCCCTTGTCTATATACCTTTATATCGTACAGACAACGGAACCTATCTTAATATGCAAAGTAAATGTACATCTCGTAAAATACTGAAAACATATATCACATGGAGAAAATGTTCGTGTACATCCAGTAGTGTAAACAGTATCTCAGTTTGACTGAGTTTATATCCGTGTACTTAGCATCTAGTAAATTATCTATATTTTAATCCCCCGAATCACTTTAGTAAGCACAGAATAGTACATTATCACATTGCAGATGAAGTCGTAGACTATTAATATGAGTACGGTGCTGACAACTCCATTAGAGATAATATTTGAAGGTTTCCAAACAATTAATGGTAAACGTTTGTAGAATGGAACTGCTCTGTGTGCTGGTATGGATACGTAGTAGGCAAATTACCCAGACGTTCCGAACGTGTGAAGGTCAGCGTCATCTTGTACTATGACTGCAACACTTGTCAGAAGAGAAGTAAATATCTGGTGTTCTACTTGACTCAAGGGATAAGAACACCAGATGACACAGACACATTTAGAGGGTGAGCATCTGGTGTTGTACTTGTCTAGATGATGTGGACACCAGATGAAAAAGAAAACATCTGGCAGATTGAACACCTGCTGTTGTACTTATCTAGATGATGTGAGCACAGTTGAAAAAGAAACCATCCATCTGACAGATTGAACACATGGTGTTGTACTGGTGTGGTGTTGCGGCAGTTGTGTATAGAGACGTAAACAGCAGCTGTTATAACTGTCCAGAGTATTGGTCCACTTGCACATACCAAATACTGCTTTTGTACAGATTTGCATGGACATTCAATACCACATGCGCCCTAGAAGGAGAGACCCGACTCGGGACCTGTCGAAGACCTAAACCTGTTGACCTTACTACTGGTGGACGGGAGCCACCTAAGCTAATATGATTGTTGTTCAGCTCAGGGACAGCTTCGAAATACCGGTGAAATCACAGGGACTTGTATCGCTTAGAAACAGCGCTCGAAAGACATCGATTGGTTGGAAATGAAATATACAGTGGGAATGGCCAATCGGATGGGCCGAGTCTGTTTGTGCGGATCTGATCAGTTCACTTGAATGTCAAGGTCACTTATTGTGGAGATAGCTGTTTTCGATCATTCGTGGCGTATAACTTTTGAAATAATGATCCGATTGTGACCATTTATAGGGAAATCATCTGGTTTTTGATCCGTTGGCGTCGACGGGACCTTAAAATAGTTTACGCGGTGACATGTAACTTTGATCGAACATGGGGTGGTTTCTTCGTTACATCCCTTTCCTTTTATATAGAACTAGGGTAGGGTCTATACACATATATGTCTTTCGAGCGCTGTTTCTAGGCGATACAAGTCCCTGTGGGTGAAATGGTAATGCATGATTGGTGCTTCAATGTTTATTATGTAAACAGTTTGACAATCACAAAGACATTCACAATGAATGCTCATGTACTATTATGCTTTGTGTACATGAATATGTATCTTACCTTCACGTAAAATAAGTTTATATCATCGACCATTGACGCTTTAACAAGTTTCCTTGTCACACCTCCCAAGTGGGCAAAAATGTACCCGCTGCCACGGTAACCGCCCAACTCTCTGCCGAGAAGCTGTGCCGCTAACAATCGTATGGCGTCATAATATGACGCATACAGTTAACGAAGTTAAATAATCCTTTCGATTAGATGTTATTGGGTTCATGTACACATCTATCTATTTTACCGATTTTCACTGCGTTATTTAAACGTTTTCATTCATTGAATCGTTTGCAAACTCAATTTAAATATGTACAACCATTTTTACAGCAGTTTTAAGCTTGTCAGAATATGTTTCACTGATTTTGAATACCCAGTCGAGAGGCACACACGGTATTGTCAGGAAGTGGTTAGCGAGCTTATCCTCAAAATAAAATAAACTATTTCTTTCATTTAAGATAAATACGTTGTAAACTTCCTTTAGGTAATAGGGTCTACCGACTAGGATGACAAAGAGGCGTACATCAGGCCGTATTACCCATGAGAAAAGCATACAACTTGCAGACAGCGTGACCCACTGCTTGACACGTAGAAGATGAGCCTGTGTTTGTGACAAGTAGGCGGCGCAAGGAATGTAGACGAATACACTTGGTTGCTACAGGTAAATGAGGCAGATCGGGGATTAAGCCCGTGCAATACACACTCACCATGGCGTGAACTCATGCTTCTTCAGTTTAACACGTGTCCCGCAGACACGATTCGCACGAGGAAACTGAATTTGTCAAATTGTAGGCGACAACCTGTTTCACACATTTTTCAAATGGAATGTTGTAGACAGCCTTCCCATAAATGCAAAAACGGGTCATTTGTCAGGTCGTGGCTCATCTAATACTGGTATATCAGTAGTGAACCTCACATTTACATATAACTCGTCCAAGAAGTCATTGTTTTGTGATGTGTATTTCTTGCTACCTTTAGTCTGAAGAGCAAACGTGTTTTGTTGTTGTGCGTATATCTTATTTATATACGAGACCTGTGACGTCCAATAATCAGCATCATTTCATATACGTCCAACCTCAAATGTGATATATCTGAGTTAACCAATATAAGGTTTTATTACATCCATCTGATGGACGTGTATTCAATTGTATTTTCTGAAACATATTTATTAAATATAATTATTATCATGTAACTTATCTGATGTTTTCCGATGTTCCAGACGTTGGAGCTCTTACTGTCTTACTGTCGCCTATTGCACACAGTTGTGTAAGAAAAGCTTTTAATGTCGATAATGTCTTGCGTGTTTGCACTTGTCATAATTCATCATACCTCAAGACTTTAAAAAATGGGGCCGGTGATTCATTGACGGATGCCGTTTGAATCAAACAAAAGTGTGATGTTCAAAGAAAATATTCATTCGGAGAGAAGTGCAATGATTGTATTGATTATAAATCGATTAGGAAGTCGCATTGATATAACTCGTACTGACAGCTCAAGATAAGACAAGCTGAACAATTTACCGTTGCCCGATTCATTTCGAGCTGCTTGTACAGGGAAGAAAGTGAGTGAGTTTAGTTTTACGCCGCTTTTACCAATATTCCATCAATATCACGGCTTCACACATTGTACCCATGTAGAGAATCGAATCCGGGTCATCGGCGTGACGAGCGTACATGCGAACCACTGGGCTACGCCACCACCCCTGAAGGGAAGAAAGAAGAAAACAACAACAGCATAAACTGTTTAAGAGGCATTCTAGAAGTAATAAGTAAATAAAATGACAAGCCTTTATGGATGAACAATTTCTTTATTGTTCAATCGTGACCTTTCGGTATAGATACATGTACCGTTTTCAAGCATGAAATGAAAACACGACGGTATGTAACTATACCGAAACGTCGCTATTGTACACTAAAGAAGTAGATCAACCCTAAAGACGTTTTCTTCCAGCAACAGCATAATGTCACCGCCTAATCACACGAAGTAATGTTAAAACAGTACTTGAGTGAATTTAGTTTGATGCTGCACTCAGCAATATTCCAGCTATATGACCGCGGTATGTAAATAATCGAGTCTAGGCCAGACAAGCCAGTGATCAACAGCATAAGCATCGGTCTGCGCAACGGGGAACCAATGACATGTGTCAACCAAGTCAGCGACCGTGATCACCCAATCCCGTTAGTCGCCTCTTACGACAAGCGCAGTAGCCTTTTATGGTAAGCATGGGTTGCCGAAGGCTTATTCTACCCTGGACCTTCACGGGTCTCTTTATTTATATTTTTATGAAATGGATATGTTATGTATACAGGAACTCCACAACAAGAAGTTGCAAAGATGTATTGCTTTCCCGACTCATACAACTTACATTGTAGCATCAATCACAGAAACACAATCACAATCACAGTGCCACATATGGGGCAGTATACGCTCTTCCTTTCGGGAACACTAACTTGAGTTATTGTCACTATTTCAGATCCATAAACATACCCAGTTAGTCGGAATCGTACCAAGGGCCTGTAATGGGGATTTATGATTAAGAACACTTTTTGTGGCTTTAAAGTCGTGCCAAAACTAATTTCTCTTCAACTAGATGACATGAAGATAGGCTTTAATACCAAGTGACAACCATGCTTGAAAGCTTATCGAAAACAGCTGAAGTTTGCCCATTAATCATTTTGACATTCATCACAATGGAGGCAGATTACATGATATATTTTCCCCCTCTGACAGATGACAATTTACCTCAAAGGTTGACATTAAAGAATTATCTACGTTCAGAGCAGTGACGTGATAGTCATGTAAAATGATGCGTTTTGATAAACAATGCTGCTCCTTGTACGTTACTGACACGAGAATTCCTCTGAATACTTAGTAAAATAACTTGATTGGTTGACGCACATGAGTTACATGTTTCATGAAAATGTTTGTGAACAATGCAGTATTTCCGGGTCATTGATCCATATGTTGACATCGGTACGTATTACAAAGACTGAAGTACACCCTGCATCACTTTAATATTCTGTTACACAAAGAAATAATAGGCTCTTAGTGCCAAAGGCATTTACACTGTACTCTCGTAAAACATGCGTCACAATTAACATTGGTTTTTATGCAGTGAGAACCTGGCGGAAAACCATTCATCATAAAACATTCATTATAATAGACACAGGCTCTTACAGCGTCACGTCAACGACGGATAATCAGTTTGTCAACGTGGTCCTCGGGTAATGTAGGTGTTGTGCATAATGCCACTGACGACGGGCTGCCTTGCTTTTCTGTTGAGTTTCTGCATAAGTGCAGGTAACTTCTTTTCAGAAACCTCATTACATCATGTTTTATGTGTGTTGATGTCAACATAATTGTGTTCTTATTGAGAAATGGGAACGTAGTAGCCCGTCAATACACGTGTATGTGAAATCTGGCACTTCTATTTGCTGAATATTGGCATATCTTAACTGACGAATGATCCCCGGCAGCTACTGGAAGTTTGCGGAACCCGTCGTTGTTAACACTGCCATGGATGTGTAGGTACTGTACAAGAAGCTGTGGAATCGAAACATGTCGAGCCTTCGATACATCTGAAATTTGTCAGGTTAAGGTTAAACTGATCCAGTACTCGACATCAAAACTATGTCCCATCTCAAATTTCACATCAATCTCGAATTATTGACCATAACTTTGACGTCTTGTTCAATCAGAATTAAAGATATATTAGCATATGTTGCTAAGGCTGGGATGGACGCTTGAAATGTTATTTGGCGAATGATTTCCAGAGGTTAATAGGGTTTAACGGGGTTTAATACCAGTTAAATTAGTTACAATCATTGTCCTTTTGAAAGAGTATATATGACTGTTTATTTATTGATAAGCTTAAATATAGTTTCACTCGTTATAATGAATAATGACACTATGTGCGTCCTCAGGCCGGCAACAGTACGAGCGAGGTGTCATGTTGTTTCCATTAAATTGGCATTTCCTCATGTACTTTCATTCCTAACACAACATATACCTTTAATCTTGCATTGATTGCCAATTAGAAAACATCTGAAACTTTTTACCTGTATAAAACTCATCCAGATATTCCAAACGGATTGTACCAATATCTAACACGATTTACATTCACAGACCTCCCTGTCATTTGTTCATTTCTTTGACCATCTGGACCGCTGCCCTGGAATGTCCTCGAATTTTTACTGAAACGACTAATTTCAATGACGACATGTTTAGACCACTGCCGCTTGCGCACACACGTAGCGACGGTGTCAAAATGCAACAGCTGCAATGTCCTTTCTAAGTGTGGCACGTCACAGTTGGTATTCCGTAGTTATTTTGGACTGCTTTCACACATTCACATTTTGTAATAATGCCTCTCGGACAAATCCAGCCCGAGCGAATAAACAATTTTTTTTGTAATTCGTCCGTTTAACTGAAATAAGATATTCCATCAATTACGCCGCCCGGTCGTATTTTCAGTTAAAAAAAAAAAAAAAAAAAAAAAAAAGAAAGAAAGAAAAAATGCCTTGCCCATTTGTTGTCTCGAATGCCCCGAGATTTATAGTAGGTGTTCTGTTGAATTCATATATGCCTGTGCATAATTATGAATGAATGGCCCTTACAAACATATTAACTTGTGTTCTGTTGTACAACAGTTAGTTCTGTCCATTGGTCGCATTGTGATGCCGTTGCGTTTGCCTCTTCAAAGTTCAACAAACTCTCAACGCACCATGGCCCGCTGTTTCTCAGGTACGATGTACTGGTGAATGATTTTAAGACATAAAAATTTGAATATGGGTAATAGATGTATGCAGTACCACAAACGATTGTATTTAGAGTTACAGGAGGTTTGTGTTTAAATAATCCATTTGGGGAAGAAGCTGTCGGTATTCATTGTTTGACGTATCACACGATTACTGAGGACGGATGTCACAAGGTGTTATTATGAGTCAGTCACAGTGCAGATAGGTGCTCATGCTATTAATCACCGGTCCGTCTAAACACGTAAATTTCTACCATAAGATGGCTGGAATATTGCTGCCTCTGGTGGTAGGTAATAACGGTTGTACGTGTAGTTAGGAATTGAGATCTTCATTGGTGTGCAGAACATTAATTGGTGTTTATAAAGACAATGTTTGCTAGTATTGTAGCCAACAGTGGTACCTGCGAGTGGAGGATATATGCCAGACCTGGATACAATGTGCTGATGGAAGTAATGGAATCATCACTTCCTCCAAGATGTGATTCTGTTCACAACATAAGCGTGACTGAGGGTATGCAGTTTCCAGAAAGTGATCGTGTATACACCATGTCCTTAACTGGTTCTTAACGCCGCAGTATTACCTGTGCACCAGGAGAAAGGGCGGCACCGCTGTCCACCGAGACGCAATTCAATATTCAGGGGTTTTTTTTGTCCACAGCATGTACATACCCGAACTATGTTATTGTTTTGGATTCGCATATTCGGTTTCCATGTTTGTCAGCAGCATCTAGAGTATTGGTGTTGCCAAAGCGTAACATGCGTCAGACATGATGTTGCTACACCATGATAAGAGTCAAATATTGTTTAAAAGGAGTTAAGGCAATTGTCCATTTACGCAGTCACCAACCGTTATAACATGAACTGTACTAATCTTGTTCCTACGTCTCTATGCATTGTATCATTATAACTCTGTTTACTTTGGTGATGAAAACATTGTTATTACTAATTAACAAAATGAGTAACAGAAACTATATTCTAAAACGATTTCAGTATTATATATATCACATCATAAGAAACGTAATGTTTAAATGCGAAAATATTTACAAATGATTTATTGAAGGCACTTATGTATGGAGAAACCTTCTTGGATCCTGGTGCGGCCAGCAGACACCGACGTTCCGTTCCTCAAGCTCGACTCTCAGTATTAAGTTCAACTCTATTATTATCAGCAATGATTATGGTTTTTCTGTCCGTTACAAGCAAATACCACACAACACAGGGAAGACGCGATCCCTTTTACCGACAGCCCGTGCTCGCCAGAATGCATGGAGATCTC
This sequence comes from Haliotis asinina, assembly GCF_037392515.1. Taxonomy (NCBI): domain Eukaryota; kingdom Metazoa; phylum Mollusca; class Gastropoda; order Lepetellida; family Haliotidae; genus Haliotis; species Haliotis asinina. The sequence continues at coordinate 35,660,090 of NC_090282.1, forward strand.
CACCGGCCATCGATCCACCTCCCATGCAAACAGTTGGTACAACCCCTGCTAACAAAGGTAAGTTCAAACGGCTTCCACAGTGCCTAGCTTTAAAGAAAACATGCCCAGTAAATATGTTGAAATCAATAATGAGTGCAATGATATAAATCTTCACGTTAATGACCTTTGTCCAATCCATTTTTCATTCGGCACAAAGCCGTTCAAAGATTCTATTTTTTAACATTTAAATCCAATTTGTTCTTTTAGTGTAATTTTCGCGTGTTTGTTTGTTAGTTTGTTTGACGATTTACGTTAGATGTAGATTGTTGACGTCGATTCGACAGAAATATGCTCCTATGCCATGTTGGGAATCCAGCAGACAGTGCAGGACGTGCAACGCAACGACCATGTAGATTGATTGACAGCAGTCATCGTACACGACGGCATGGATCATTTTCCAGCGTATCAATCACTTGATTGACAGTCTAGCTTCGGCTGCTTAAAACAACCGTCATGTAGCTGAAACAACATTAAACAATAACTGGCGCATTTCACAATCATTACACAACTTAAATATATTCTACAGTGGTCAAATATTAAAAGCATTATGTTTTCAGTGCGGACATGGACTTGTAGCCTTGTCCCAATCCCTATCGTTGTCACAGAACAGGAACAAGTCCTTCCTTGTCCTACTGGGCAACTGTACGTATTGAATTCATTGATTGGTGGTGTATGCACATGTAAGTCTACCTGCTCTTACCGACTGTATGTCCACTGCCCTTCTATATTATCCAGCTGGTCATGAAAAAAGAGAAGTATCGTTTCCCGTCGTTACCTTAAAGACTAGCTTTAATCTGTCGAGATGACAACCGCATGCATAAGAAAATGTAACAAAAAGCCAATTTCAGAAACATACATAGCCTATGTAACTTCTTCTCCAATTTTGTATAAAGGGTATTTTGATTTCGGATTATGATTATTTGTAGAAACATCCAGTGTTGCTGGCGCCTCACAACACAAGCGTTGAACAATTCTGATTTTAATGTGCACGTTAACATTGTGTCTGACCACGATGATGACCGTCCGCATCAGTGCAAGGATGCCTATGTTCAGGCGTTTGATGGTGAGCACAGGCAAGGTGGTGTAAAAACATTTCTTTCTCCATATTGCGGAAACTTACAGCACATGGGGATATTTAGCTAAATATTGCTAAAATTGGCATTAGACCATGTTCACTCTTTTAGTTTATAGTCTGAGGTATTTTAGTCGCTGGGGTATTTAGTCGCTCAAGAGATGTATTCCGTTATGATTAATGTCAGACTCGATTTCTCATGACATGTGTCCTTAAATATGAGTTCTCTGGGTTCCTTACATACATATTACTCAACTTGTGTTGACCTTACTCTCTGATGTAATTAATTGCTGATGGTAAGCAAGGTATTATAAACTGTCGTATTCATTGACAAGAGAACCCTAAAATTAATCGAACATGAAACAGGATTATTGTGTTGCAAAGGTTCTCCATCTACATCGCGATTGCTGGGTAGATGGTGTGGTCAAGCTATTGCTACTGCGGTCAGCTCAGGGCAGGAACTCTACCTCGAATACTATTCGGGAAAATTCGGCAATGACCGTGACTTCAAGGTGATCTACGTGGCAACAAAGAAGACACAGCTTCCTCTATTGGGTAACTACTCTCTCTGTATATGTCATTGGCAGTTGTAATATGAAGATGGACTTCGTAATCACGAATTTCCTTATATTTAAATGTATGTTTTTCTCAAATCTGTCCTCCTTTCTGACTGCCCCCCTATATGGTTCGAAAGTAATCGAAGTTCATAACAAACATACTTCCAACAAAGTGATGGATGTAACACACCCATGTTTTCAGACGTCCACACACTGTATATTTTTATCGAAAAGTGGAGAACGAACCTTGATTGTAACCAGCATAAACCTGTCGTCCTCTGAGTTCGCTATAACCGTTAGTTTGAATTCAAGATAAACTATATTACGCTGTCTCGAACCTGCGACATGGTACATGGCTTGACTTGGCTATTATGAGGCACCAAATCGCCAATCGCACAATTTTTATATAAATCAATAGGAAAGAGGGTATATCTGATACGAAAGTTGGAAGATACTTGGTTCTGAAAAGTATTATTTTTCTGTGCACATCCATTCAGGATGAACACACTCCAACTGACCCGTAAAGGTCGTGTCATAATTAATCTAATCTTCAGTATACCATGCCGTCGTTAAGGGCAAAAGACGTGATCGAATGATCATGCTCACTGAATTGTTGACACCTGTCATCGTATCCCAGGAGATCGATGCTTGGGAGTCTGTCACTGCACTGCCTGGTCCACACTGGATCATTTACAATTACAGACCGCCGCCATGTAACTAGAATATTAATGAGTACAGCCTAAAAAAACCAACAACAAAAACAAAAAAACCCAACCCAAACCACATTGTCCAATAACTTCTTTTTCTCTGATTACCAGCTTCCGGAGAATCCTCAGCAAGGTCCCTGTCTACCGTGGTTGGAACAGTGTTTGGCGTCGTGGTGCTTCTTATAGTTATAACAGCCGTTGTTATCTTCTGCACAATGTACAAGAGGAAGAAAATGGCAACGTACGAACCACACGTTGAGACCGACCCCGTGTATGCTGCAATAGTTAAATCCACGAGAAAATCGTCAGACTTATTCATTAACCTGCCAACAGTTTCTGAGACGGTTTATCGGCCAACTCTTTCGGCTCTAGAGTGTTGCACTGCAGGGAACATGCTCTCTGCAACTGCGGTCAAGAAAGGAGGTGTGTCTAAATCAGCTGACTTCAGTGATCCTGCGGGTGATGGTTGTGGCAAGGTCATTTCAGACGAAGAAAGGTGGACGTCGGAGAGAACAGAATCTATGTCCAACGTCTATGGCGACCTACCCACCATCCACTCATCGAATACAACATAGTAAGGAAGGGGAGACTTTGAACAAATGTTAGGACTGAAACAGAATTAAGTAGAACGCCGTAAGACTATTTCAAATACTATATGTTGTCTTAGATTATGTATAACTATCAGTTCCATTCGTTTTAAAGTATGTTAGACCGTAATATGAACATCGATTTATTGTACTTATAAAGTTTGTTGAAGGGAAATCGGTGCTATCTTATGGAATCAAACAAGGTGTCCTGAGTATGGCATATAGTGGACTGATCATCATCAAATACAATGGACCATACGGTCAGTCGATTCGCCGTGTTCAGAGGGTGGGAATTGGCTCACTCACTCCCCATGCATCGTCGAAAAACAATACTGCGAAGATACTTTATGTAACATGTTTCGTAATTTCCAGTGAGAATGTGGGATTTTTCAAATACGTTAGACTGACAAATGACACATATAAAGGCAATCATTATTGCCTTTGAGATAAATTAGAACACGTTTAATTGGCTAAAAACCAGTGGATATGCAATCGTGCACGAACGAACATAACAATTTGCGATCATTGACATTGAAATTCATCACACTTGAAAAAATCAGGGGAAAAGTTATTTTTATGAAAATGTTTTGAAATTAAGGTATACTATTTTTATCTATGTGGAAACGGATTGGAATAGTAATGATATGTCTTGAACGTTGGTGTTACAAGAAACAGTATGTCCCATAAACATACGTGTTAAGCCTACAATATTCGAGAGAGTCGAATATTGATCAGCTGCATCATTCAAGGCGAAACGCTACCGCGGTGAAAATAGAAAAGAAAGTAGAAGTCAATTTGCTGTATTCTGGATTCAGTGTGGGATGGCCGTACCATGTGGGATGGCCGTACCATCCCAAACCACCTGGCAAATTGCCGCGTGACTAATTACCCTGGCCACCTGAGACAAACTGACAATGATGGCCACTCTTATATTGTGAGCACTATGTAAGTTACATTAGCAAGCAAACATAAACAATTACTGTCAGCTGCCATAATTACTAAGCATATATGCCAGAAATGTGCTACAGGTACAAGCCGATAGTGGGATTTGCACTTTCAACAACATACATTTTGCTATAATTGATGTTCCTGAAGGTCACCGTGGAGCTGGGAACCGATATGTATCAGAAGCATGATCTATGTACGTCAGTTATCAGGAACGGATTATTTTAGAATGTATCACCATCAAACACTTCAGTGAGTTTAATTCCTCATCCCGCAAACTGTGAGACAAAGCCATATGATATGCATGCATCAACCGTCATCAAATATTTTCCATTACAAGTGAGCATTTATGAAATTGAAACAATCTATTTACACATATCCAAATAGCCAGCCCTTTGAAAAATTGCGGTTTATCTACATGCATATATACATACACCTGCATAGTATATACAAATACGAATACATATTTAAACACTTTTATTACAAATCTTCATCTACTGAATTATAATGGCAAGAGAGAGATGAAGCAGGCGTTACACAGTGTACACATTCTTATCACATAGCAGCGATCGTGCAAAGGACTCTGCGCGAAAAGAGATCTCTTATGATCGGTTAAGAACTGGTAAATCGCTTTGGCTGACAATATTCTAGGAGAAATGATAAAATACTCTGAAAAGGTCATAATGCCATTTTTGACGGCATATCATGCCGTATTTTGTAATAAACTATTTGAGAGTGGCAGCTTTACAGATGCTTGGAGTAAAGCAAAAATGATTCCATTACAAAAGGGGGATATCCACAACCCAGATAACTATAGGGGCGTTTCATTGGTAAGTAGTATAATCATCTTTTAAAATTATATACCAGCATATTCCACAATCGTCCAACACAAATGACAGTTGTAGTAAAGCCACTGTAATCAAGCATATTTTGTTAATTGATGAATATTCAGGCACCTGCATGAAATCAACACAGGAATCAAAGGGATGTGGATACATGATACCACTGAAACAAAGAGTAATGGTACTGCTGATTTTAAGCTCTGTACAATAAGCATGGTTTCGCAGACAACTGTTCCACCCGAGTGTGTGTGTGTGTGTGTGTGTGTGTGTGTGTGTGTGTATGTGTATGTGTGCGCGTGCGTGCGTGTGTCTGGAATTATTACTTGCGCCTTTCGCTGCAGCATTTTCTCACCATAATAAGAAGAACCCTTTTACAGTTTTATCACAAATAATTAATTACGTATTAAGTAAGACACAATATACTGACTGCCAGTTCATACGTGTCTCCCCTTTGATACCGAGCGCCAAGCAAGGTAACAAGAAGTAAACGACAACAGAAAATAAGTCTTATTTTTAAAGTACAAATGCACTGAAATTACTGAAGCACATTATACTTATGTCATATCATGACATGTTTGGTATATGTCCCAAAGAGCTAGTATATACTGTTTCAACATTACTGTGCTATTTTTGAAAGATCTGCAAGATTTCTTGAATGAGTAACAACTACAAGACAGACTGGATAGAGGACAGCTATTGCATTATCTTGATGACTTTTTGTTTGGTGGCAAGGCTGGCGCCAGGAAAGTACAGCTCAAAGACATGCAGTCTTTGATTGGAGTGTTGAACTTCATTTGTCGTGTGATACCAATTGGTAGACCATTCTCACGGATGCTGATCGATGCTACCAGAGGTATATCCAAAAATACACACGGGATCCGGATTACAAAAGCCATAAACGAAGACACCACAGTGGGGTAACATTATTTGCCAACAGGCCATGGGATGACAACACTAGAATTCAGATGTACACAGACAAAGCAGGTGCTAAGGGACGAGGGTTTGGCTTGTATTTCAGTTACAGGTGGGCCGCGGGTAAATGGCCTGTAAGGTTTACTATAACCTTGATGGATGGGTAAGATTTAAATCTGTGGCGGTATTCTCTCGGCAGATGCTCACAATACCTACTAGTTCTAGTAATAGGTAGGGTATGTGATTGTGCTCCCCGCTCACATCATACTGCCAGGGGTGGGATTTGTGCGATGTGGTGGCCCTCGGAGCCTAAGTGATGTGTACTGGGTCTTGGCCAAGAGAAATGGGTGTCTGTGTGGTGGCCCAAGCACTCATATGCTCTCATTGCCATTGGCGGAGGTGAGTTTGCGGCTCTCCTAGGGGATTAAGGGTTGAGTTAGGGTTGTGAGCAGTTGCTGGGGGTATATAGTTTATATTCAGGGATAAACTATGCCCATTATTCCCAAACCACGCCTTTGTTATTTGTGAATTAGCGTTTCAAAAGCAGGTCGTAAGACGATAATGCTGTTTATTTGCAATGAAATATCACATGATCAGTACGAGACTATCATTACTCACACAGGTGACCATCCTGTACCTAATGTACCAGACACCATTCGGATGTTTAGAGCAAAGTGATTAGGAATCGACAGCGGGTCAATCCTCGTGTCATCATGCGTGAGTGGAATTCACACGTCCTACCAAATGGGAAATATGTCTCATCGAATGTGCATGTATTGGATTTGGAAACAATGGGGTCGAAATTCCAAAACATTGACGCGAGTCACGACAGCAGTAAGGTGACTAATTATACTGTATATTTTATTACATTATCATTTCCTTTAAACACTACGTGGGTCAGGATGAGTACGGCCATGATCTATGAGTCACTTTTTAGAATGAACATACAGTGCATGGTAATCAGAAGCATATGCTGAGTAACAATGTTATAGTGTGTGTCACCTTTCCATATCAGTGGTAGATAACAACTGTTACTGCACGAGTACCACTGCTGTTACCCAAACCGCTCCTTGTCTCCCCACTCTACACTGCTCTTGTAAATCAAAAGTCTGTTCCCTTATCACTTGACTAGACTAACACTTAGACTAACACAAATATATATATTTGACAGTAACAAAAAGCACTTTTAATTGAAAAGGAACCCCACTGAGTTGGTTGATTGAGGGGAAAGCAGAGACAAGGACAACAGAGATGCGACTCTTACTGCTTTTCCATCTCTTATTGATCTGTGCGCTCAAAGGTATGTTTGAAATTTCATATTTTGGCAGTCTCATGTAGGTATGACATGGTCAGAAGCAAAATGCTTGGTTTGGATTTTCATTTGGTCCAGGTACATTTAGGATTTCCTGTGTACGTTGGGTTTTCTGAAAAAAGGGGTCAGAGCGCGGACATTCTAAATCTGTTCCTCATCCGTATAGGCAGAACATACAGAGCACAGCTAACGATTGGGTTGCCAAGGTCCGGTCCTCCCTGATCTCATGCCATCTTCCTGCCATCTCACCGAAATGGCGTGGTTCGTAACTCACCTTCAGTCATTAGTTTTCCTTGTCAACTATTTACAGGCTAACTAGATATAACTCTAACCCTTATTGACTGCTTTGAAGACTGTAAATAACTCTAAATGCATCTAAATACAAATTATAGCTGTAGTCACATAGTGCGGAACGTGGTATATTACCAAAATAGCTAACGACTTTTATACTTACCTTATCCAATTAGACGGGGTGTGGCTTATGTTGATAGAGTAGCATAGTGGTTTGTGTAACGAGTGCTGTTTTAGTGGGATGATGTAAATCCTGTTGGGGTCATTACAAGTACCAAACGTACTGAAACTCCTTGTGGTCTCTGTAATGGCGATCTACCTTTAGATGCTTGTTAATCTATAGTCTGCTTTTATATTGTACTGCTACACATGATGATATATTTTATGGCAATGTACTACATATTTAAACATCACCTGTGATAGTCTAGTATGCAGTTACGTCATACTGCTGTATTTTACCCCTGATAACTATTTATGTGCGAGTGACTGTATTGAAGCATAGAACTAATACATTACCCAATGTCTTCTAACAGCATCCGGTACATACGTTCCAGTAACGTCTGTTTGATCATATCTTAACCCTGGCTGGAAGAGATATGCGAGGCAAACAGGAGCTTGGTGGAAAAGGGCAAACCACACTTAAAAGGAGATGTGCAATGTAAAGAAGCAAAGTCTGTGTTCAGAAGAATGTTTGAAAATCCAAGCGTAATTCGGAAAATGAGAAGTTAAAGGAAGTGTATGAAACAGCTAAATTGGACATAAACGATTTTGTAGAACAACCAAGCGATTGAAAAATAAAAAGGATGATATAAAAACTTCTACAAATAACAGCATTTTTAAAGAGATTTGTAACTCATTTGGCAAACTGGCTTCTTGATCAGACTGTTGTGAAATCGGCTTTGAAACAGGTGTTTGTGGGAAAATTGCTTCTATTATTCATGACAAGCCAGATATTTTCCAAGAGATATTGATATTTCGTCTACCCGTGACAAAATTTGAAGTCCAGAGAGTGAGAGAGCGAGTATGGCTTTGAGCCACTGTTAGCAGTATTCCAGCAGCATCCAGCGGTGACACCCGAAGTGAGATTCACACACTTTCCCCATCGTTTTATGTAACTCTGGAGGCCTAGGAAAATACGGTGTGTGTGGAATGTGGGGCGCCCAAGAATGGGAACCGTTTGAACTTTTGTTCAGCCACACTAGCGATGCCAGTGTTTTGAAACATCATATGATTGGGTATCATGCCCTTATATTTATTTCATTTCATCGAAGGTCGCTTTAGGCGTGCAAACTTTCAAATCTAAATTTCTGATCACTGCTGGATACTCGACTGGCTCCATAGTGACACTGTACTCCAATCTAGCGCTTGTAAAGGAGGAACCAATATGAGTTTAGTGCTGTAAGTTATTACTTGACCAATAGCTTCATATAAAACCACATAGGTAAACTTTCAGCAAGATATGATAATTCTAAGCAGGTCGGGATGAACGCCCCTTCTACATTGGCATATACAGGGTTGAAAAGTTTGTTCAGCGGATACGTGTGGCGACGGATGAGGTCTTTGGGTGGCATTTAGAAGCGATACACAATAGAGCCAGAGTTTTGGGGATGCCAGCTTGTGTATTATGAGGAACACAACGTTTCGGTGTATATCCTTACAGGTTGTTCAGCTTGACCTGAGCTACTCTACATATGCACGACCCGGGAAGTCAAACGGCACAAACGGCTGCTCGCTGCCTAAAAGCCCGATTAGGAACATTAAACCATCTGCAGCTAATTGTTTAAAGAAGGTTAGCGCACTGCTGACGATTTCTCGACACTGAGATGTCAAAAGCCGAAAAAATCTCGGCTTTTCGGACATGTTAACAATTATCTGACAAAGACGCACCACTTCACAATAATAGACCCAACCAGTTGTGACACGCATGCATTAGTACTGACTTGACCAGGTCAAGCTGAACAACCTGTACCACTTCATCAGGTGGAATGACAGCATAACGAAGGAATAATGATATGCTCCAAAACGTTATGTTCATCATAATCAAGAAGTCCACAAACCTCTCTACCTTAATGGGAAAGACACAAGGAGGAGTTTACCCACACCCCAATTAATGCTGCACAAGCACTATCTCGTACTTGTATATATGCCTATAGCATGCTTACTTTGCACCTGGGAGAAGCCACACAATCTTTACTGCAGTTGTTCGCTCATGTATCTCTCCCAACGTATTGTGATGTATTTTGTGCTAAACCATGCATATTTGCCAAGAGCTACAGGCATGAAGGTTCATATATTCCAAATCAGGATTTGATACTGTCTATAGTAAGAATTTGCTAAAATTCTTGAAACGGTAATCTTTGTTTGATTTGCATGTTCCTTGTATGCTTCATTAACAATAATGGTGACTTATTCATGTTCGTACAGTTGAGCCCATCCACAGTTGTGAGTCAGTGTTTTACGCTTATCACGAATCTCGAACACTAAAAGTGGATGCAAACATCACCTCCATCCACGATATACCGGCCTATGGACAAAGCAAAAGGTAACAATTCTGTTTCAGAATTTATTCCCATACGTTTTATACGTGGAACATATTCATGAGCATTTGGCTGAATATGTTTTGTTGAGACAACCGAACACAAAAATACATTAAAAACATTTTCATAAATATTTATGATCCCCCAAAAAGTATTTTGATATTCTGCTCAGTATTTTGTGGGCTGGGGACGTTTACACATGGTTAACATAAACTAATGCTTCACCAAACAAAAAAAATTAATCCTTTCAAGGGGGCTACACAATTATAACCTCCTCCTCCTCCTCCTACTCCTCCTCCTCCTACTACTGCTACCACTACCACTACCACCACCACCACTACTACTACTACTACTACTACTACTACTACTACTACTACTACTACTACTACTACTACTACTACTCAACTTAATGACGACATTTCTGATGTTGTTATTCAAAGTTACATATTACCCTGGTAAACGGATCAAATGCTCCCACTGCTGCAGCCTCTACTACTGCTTTAGCAACTCCTACTACTGTTACGGATACTGCTGCTGCTGCTGCTGTGACAAAACTTTATAATTTCTGTCACAGATTGTGTAGCGTAGCACTTGTGACAAGTAAAGAGAACGAAGTGCAGGTATCAGTTCGTGGATCGTCGTTGCCTTCGCCTTGCTTTAGTCATGGGATCCAAGTTTTCGAAGGTACGTGAATAGATTATGTTTTAACGCTTAGTTTAAAATGGTCCTATATTTATGCATGTACGTATGAGTGGTGAAGGTGATAGAGGGAACACTATTGAACATGTATTGTCCAGCGAATGTAAAGATGGGACGTGACGAATGAGATTTGCAAGAAGTTCAAAGTCACAGAGCAATCAATACCTTGTGTGACCACCATTGGCACCAATTGCAATCCTATAAATTCGACCAGATTCCGGAAGAACTGTGTGGGAGTGTTCCAGTATTCTTCAGAAGCAAAGCAGCTAAGGTCTGCGGCTGAGGCTCACGTTGCCTCACATGACGATCCAGTTCGTCCCACAAACTTTCAGTTTGGTTCAGATTTGGTGATTGGCCAATGCCAAAGCCTTCATACGGTCCAGTGGGACACATCACATTGTCCTGCAATACCCTTATATTGCCACAAATCCCCTTACATTCATGTTTTATTACCTTTATTGAGAAACACAGAGTTGGTTATGCCATGGCAACCGGGGTGTCAATGGCAATGGATTCAAACTTGGACATGGTTGGAGGGAACGGTCACCATACTGATGAAACGCGACGTACTGATTAAACACACATTTCATAATTTTAACATAGAAAATACCGACGGTGTCTTTCTTTTTCGTTGAGTAATATATATCATGTTATTGTTAACTGAGCAGTATTCCAACTTTATGGCGGCTGACTTTAACCGATTATTCCTTGTTGAAAGTCATTGAAATGCAGATGGACAAATACTTGAGTTCAACCTTATAAATAATACCGTCCATGGACATCGTATGATCAACATCACATTGTGTTTCTCTATTAGGACCTCACCTGCTAACGTCATGGTGCGAGAACTCTACACCCTCCTTCCGGTCATTGGGGAGCAGTTTGACGATCTGGTACAACGCCAGCAGTGTTACCAATGGTTCTTTTACTATCGACTACCACGCAGTTTTAAGGCGAACGGTCGATATCCAACCTTGTGATTTTATTCCACAGGTCCACAACCAGACAAATCATCCACCTTCTTCTAAGGACGGTATGTAAAAATCCTAAGACATATCTTTAGTACATACCAATCATCTTTTATACGAAGGTAAACTGCCTTAAGTCTGGAGGCTAGTGCAATATAGAGAAAAAAACACACACAAAACTTGTGCTGCCTTGACTCATTTGGCCAGCTTATAACTGAAGGATATAACATTTCCAGAGGGAAGAGGGCTTACTTTTCAATAGTGCCCACGGGTCATGTTATATCCAACTTATAAACCTACCAAAGATGTACTTTGGATATAATTTCATCATTTGCTATTCACTGGTCAGAGGGACGTTATGTAGCTAACTGCCCGAGGAAGCGAGATTGTGTTAAATTTGATGGATATTATGAATAAAATGTGTCCCCTGAGATCAGAGTGACGTTACAGGAAGTTTGGAAGTTCAAATCTTAATAAACCTTTCAATCAAAGATAGTAAAAAGAATCAAACTGAATCTTTTTCTGAACATTCAGACAATTATTCGTCAATCGTTAACAAATCGAATAACAAAAATGATTTATTATTTTTATTTTTTATTCTTTGAAAGACATTTATATGATAGACGTAAGGAAGAGAATTTTCATGGATGTGAGTTTCTTTATTATGAGGAACACAACGTTTCGGAGTATATCTTTACTCTTTCATCAGATGAGTGATCAAGGGTAAAATCCGAAGCGTGGACATCCATGAAAACTCTCTTCCTGACTTTCTTTTTGTATTTTATAAAATACGGTGTGTTTGCTTCACAAACGTAGTATGGTGGTTGTGCCGCACTGTTCTTTATGCCACGACCTTTCCGAGGACCTTAACAGCAACCAAGAACGAGTTCTTTACAGTGTACCCGCATTATGAGAGGTATGTCACCAAGAAGTAATTGGGTTTCAGTTGGCTTAAGGCAAATTCGTGAAGAACAACTGTTTGTCTTCAAAACAGTCTAAGGTTTTACTACTAGGTGTAATGTGCATCACTGATATTGAATTCCCAATTTTCTTCAGAAATTATATCTCTCGTTTCCATGCTGTGACGTAGTACAAATGTAACAAGTTGTTCCTTGCCAATTAAATGGCTAAACAGTAGAAAGAGATACTCATGTCGCATTATTGGGTTGTACTATGTCAGTGATTTCGAATTATTTTGTTCAGTTTTAAGAATGTTGGCAATTAAGTAAGATATATGCAATGTTAAGCTTTAATTTACTTAAAAACACAAATGCATTGAAATCAGTTATGTCCCTTAGTCATGTTTGTACTCAAATTACGGTGTCAGTAATAATGTTCAGTTATCTGCTCATATGTGTCCTCATGCTTTTGGACTCGTGAAGATCCAGGGTAGAGTAGATCTTTAGCAAACCATGCTTGTCACAAAAGGCGATTATGCTTGTCGTAAGAGGCGACTAACGGGATTGGGTGGTCAGACTCGATGTCTTGGTTGATACTTGTCACCGTATCCTATTTGTGTAGATCTATGGTCATGCTGTACATCACTGGTGTGTCTGGTCCAGACTCGATATATATGGCCAGCTGGCGATATAGCTGGAATACTACTGTGTGCAGTGTTTTGCTAACCTCATTTTTTTGCATTCATCCTCAATAGAATCCGTTTGGGCAGATGAATTAGTCTTTGTCTTGACGTTATGTATTTACTCAACATCAGAAACAGCCATGTAATGACACTTTTAATAACCAGATTGACCCGTGAATGGAGGATCTGGTCAAGCTGGAATAGAGGTGTTTATGTTGAAATTGAGAACAATCCGAACTTGAGTTGTCCGCTTGGAGTCATCAAAGTATACGATTGTAAGTTATCACTCCATGCAATAATATGCTCATGTGTTAGTATTTAAAATCAAGCAGTTGCCTTTTACATGTGTTAGATGTACATGGTTCGTGTACATTTGTGAATATACTGCCTAATCTGTTTGACAATTTCCTCTATATGTCTAATTAATGTTTTTAGTCTGATAACTACATCACGTTTTTGCCTAATAACTGTATTCGTCCAATTACTATGGATACTTAACTTAAAGACTTGATATCGTTGGTATATTTTCAAACTTAAATGGACTTTTTGCGCAATTATTACCACATTTAACTTTCCGTTTGAAACTAAAGGTGAACAGCGCAACAACTACAAATACTTAGGATCTTGGTGTGATGGTAGGAACAACACGTTCCGTACAGCATCGTGCCTGGCTCTACGCTTCAACGCTACCAATCTCCCAAGTGGAAGCAACACAATCTTCTCTCTGACGTACAGATATCCAAATAGATGGTCTGATGGCACAACAACAAGAAATCCGTGGATTCCAGGTATCTGACAGCATGGGTGCTTCAATACCCAAACAAATGTATCACTGTGACTGTTTGAGTTCAAAATGGTATACAATAACATGTTTGAGCATTCTTACGGGGGGTTGTGAGTTTACACATGATACAGTAAAACAGCCAAACATAAAAAGTAAGCACACACTTAGAAAATCTCGTCCATGTTTTGCATTAAAATGTATATTTTAACAAATGCTGGCATTTTTTCAAAAGGGGAGCTAAAATTGCCTTAGAAATCATAATAATTATAGTATCTTGTTTCAGCTTCACAGACGTCATCCCATTCAAGCCAAACCGGGACCATTGTAGGCTCGGTCTTCGGAGTTGTGTTGTTGATTTTGGCGGTAGGAGTTGCTCTAATTGGGTGGAAAATCTATCGTATAAAGAACATGTCTCCTTACCAGAACCCGCAAATCACCCATCACAGTGAAGCTGGTTATTCTGTAGTTTCGGTAACGAAGCCAACGTTCTCCAGTACTGTTTGTGGGCAAGTTAAGTCACTAGGGAACGACAAGGAAGGACCAGCAGACTCTGACTCACCCCACACCAGTGGTCGTCCCGTGTTCCAAAATGAGTGCATGTCTCTCTGCCAACCACATGATCCTATGTTTCCCAAAGGTAACGTTTACGTCGCAGACAGATCGGCCACCGACGACAACCATTGTAATGACGGCAAGGACGTTTCAGCTCCTGACAACGTGCGTGCCATACCTCACAGCTACAACGAACCCGAGGTCAAGACCTACCAGGGCCTACCTCAGTACCAGCTCTCGAACAGCAGCAGTGTCAAGGGCAACGTAACTGATAATCAGTGACGTACGACAACCTTCTCGGTACAAAGATGGACTCCAATGCCTGATTTGTGGATATTCCACTTGGCTTGGGGTTTCCGCATGCAACAGGTATATCAGCTTCAACAAGTCTAAAGACCAATGTTTTAACCCCAAACCATGTTTTCAGAACACTAAGCATATTTGATACTGTCTGGTCAATTGTCTTTTTCAATTAATTTGGTTGAAAAATATGTTTCCCCAAAGTGTCTTCTCATCCCTCATTCCACCACCAGAATATTTGCGAAAAGGTGACCCAAGTTGGAAGGAAACTCACCGGCCTGGATTACAAACAGATGTATTTGTGTGCACCTGAAATTACAATTTAAAGAATTCTAATTGAATGTGTTTGTTTTGCGAATGTCACAAAACAATGAATTATTGAATCCTGAAATAAGGGAAGAACTTTACAATGCATCAGAATACCATATAGGTACTTATTCATTAACGTACTTGGACTTGCACTATAACCGATACTGATGTGATGCCATCCGTGATATCAAATACGCCCTTTATTTGCAGTTCAAAAATACTTATTGACATCATATTAACTAATACCACTGCATTCACTTGCTCATGCTATCGACCACAGGTGTTTCCTGAACAATGTTTACAAGTCATATGCCGCATATAGCTAAATGGGTGTCGCTGGCTGTAGTATAAACAATGTTTAATAAAACAAATATTAAAATAGCTTAGTTTAAGAACAGTTATTACATGACACTGTAATGTCAATGGTTAAGTGGTTCACACGGCTATAGACAAAGTGTTTGCCAAGACAATAGCTGTGTCTCTTTACACTAGAGTCCACAAGATCAGTGAAAGTGAGTACTTTTAATGGCCATCACTGGCAGCAATTACTGCTCGGCACCGTCTTGGCACAGTTTGGATAAGCCCCCACCCCCCACCCCCACCCCCACCCCACACAACCACTATCAGATTTGTATTGTTTTTGCCGCAGCTACATGAGTCTAATATTCTTAAAATCTATTGTGTGTCTCTGTTGTTTTCTATTTATTACGTATATGGTTCAAACATGACTGGATGCATATTATGTCCAAGTAGTATGTTTCGTACAATAAATGTTCTTTCATACACAGAATAATTATGTACCCCTACACTCATGTACATTATTACTTTCACCTGGAGCTGAGCACGAGTTTCAGCATGATCAAACGTAGTCTTAGCATTCCATCACTAAATAATGAAACTTTTCCCATACAATCGCAATACTGTATCTTCAAGACATGAGTGATACTATATCTCCAAGACCAAGAGTTAGATGAATTCGGTTCGGCTTAAATTTGGTAAATGTAGCTTTCAGTCACGCATCTAATAAAGTAACTGAAATTCTATATTGCTCAAACATTTTTCCTATACAAATGTAATAATATATCTTCACTGAGTAGACCATGATAAATTCGAATAATCGTCATACAATGTAACACCAAATCTTCATTATATGTTGTTAAATATACATTACATGACATTTACATTAACAGTTTCATCTTGGTGAAATGTCACATTTGTGTCCATATAATAAGCTTACTGTAACTATGCATTGCAAAAGTGTAAATAAATGCGATGTAGCACTTAAAGACCGCCTTTCATATTATCCACACACTAAAGCAGGTGAACATACAACTCCTTGAGAACTTCCTTCAGACACCATGAATAACAACATTATTTAGAACGCTACTTCTCAAGACCCCTGGGTTGGGCAATGTTTACATAGTGATAAGACAGTTGGCTTGTTAGAATGTCAAGTCAGACCGGAAATCAAGGGGATACGAGGATTCACAGCATGTACGAAGATGTTACCCATGTAACTAAATATAAACTGAAAACCTTGTCATGTTGAAGTAATGTATAACTGAACTACCTTTGACTGTGACGGTGTGAATAAAGATGTTATCCGTCGTCAGTTTGTCGATACTGACCTAATATCTTGATATTGTCTCACTACATTCGGGTTCAAAAAGAAAGCTTTACATTTCTTTCCACGTCACACTGCTGTACACCTAGACGTCATTACGTCATGAAAGACACGTCACTTGTTTGCCACCACGGTATCAGACAAGACATTGTATCCAGTAAATGTAACATGTCTTGTTTAATCATCTACAAACAACAAAACATGAGTATTAACACTGTCAACACGATGTGTCACTAACGGAAAATAGCCTTCGTGCTACCGGTATTTGTGGGGAATATATATTATTCTAACATGCAAAACCTATTGAATTACAATGCTGATAATTGAGGTGATCCTAGGCGGTGTCCATGCAGCGATCAACCCCAACCAGATGTGTACACATACATACACCGCACTGCTTTTCTAGTTAGAGTGGGCCATGAAAATCTGGGGTAGAATATAGATCTTCAGCAAACCACGCTTGCCACAGCTTGATGCTTACTATCGGGATCGGGTGGTCAGGCTCGTTGACTTGGTTGATACATGCCATCGGTTTCCAGTTGCGCCGATCGATGTTCATGCTGTTGATCATTGGCCTGTTTTTTCAGACTCCATTATTTACAGACATCAGCAATATAGCTGAAATATTGCTGAGAGGAGCTCACTCACCAACTCTAGTCACAGTGGTCTTCAAAATCAGGTCATGCTATTTCTATCATAGAAGCTTATCAAACATGGTGCATGCGTGTGCGTGTGCCCACCTGTGTGTGCAAATATGTGTGTGTGTTTTAATGTTCAACTTTTCCTTCCCGTTAAACGTGCATGCATATTAATCAATCTTAACATTTAATACCATTTTCCAGTTCCCTTAACATTCTCTACACCAATTATACATTTGTACATTTTGTAGAACACAAAAATTTTACAGAAGGCAGGACATAAATACACACGTCCACGGCTGGCAATTGCTATGCTGGATGACAAGCGCTGAAGAGATACCTTCATAGGCGAAATGGTTTAGTATATTTCTTATTTGTGTTTCTTCTGTGAATAGAAGTAAACAGCTAACAAAATTGCTGACTGTGACATCAGGGACATGGTTAGACTTATACCTTTGATAACTTCGTTTCTTTAGCAAAGATGTCAGCGTCAGGTCAGAACTTACACCGACGTTCATTTCAAAGCAGTTAATTGCTGTCGGAACTGCACATTTCACTCGTAGCACATACGCTAGGTTGTCCTGCCTCTCAAGATTTCTCGTGCCATTTACACGTCCTGTATATTTAGGCGGGTCTTCCACTTTCTCCTCCTCAAATCCGGAGGCAGACAACACTTTCAAACTCGCTGTGATGGGAGCTGTTTCTGTAGGTAAGAGTGACATCATTAACAAATTCATCAATGGTACCTCTCCGAAATACTACTGACCAACTGTACATGAACGCTACACCAAAGACATGGACGTGGATGGTCGACAAGTCGTCCTTGACATTTTCGACACTCCTGGAGGGCATTGTTTCCATCATCAAGGCAGATATATTTGTACTGGTCTATTCCGTCGAAGATCCGATATCCTATGAGACAGTGACTTTTCGTAGAAACGTGATTGCTCAGCAACACTCACTGCTCTTAAACGCAGATTCTCAAGATTCTTTAAATCTCATTGACGGCGGAAATGTGTCCCACAATTGCGACAAGTTGTTCTCTTGAATGACTGAGACATTAAATTTAAATCGTTTCGACATCAATATAAGCCATTTCGTCAGTGAAAAGGCCTTGCACCGTCTACTTCGTCAACGAAATCAGAGTTCGAATTTTAGAATATTCTAGGCTGAGGAAGTTTATCAGTTCCATGGAGAAGGCTTCATGCTATGGGGTGCCATTGGTGGCCAGATATCAAGAATACTGGTGATAACCAGTGGAAATTTGAATAACTTGTAGCGCAGATATGAAGTGTTGAGATCTTTTGAGCTGCACTTTATTTCAAACAGCAAAGAAGCGTCTGCAGGACAACGCAAGGCCCCAAACCGCAAGAACTGTTCGAGAATACCTGCACGTTAACGTCTTGGCCAGCACCTCATCCGTCGACAGACGATATCAATCAGGAGACGTGTGATGGAGTGGATGAATGCCATGTATGTTCACATGTTGCCTGACTCTTGTTTCATTATGTGACTCTGTATGTACTTTTGGAAGCGCTCACTGTTGCACTATAACAGACACATGTTCACTGTTATGTTGTGGCATCTTATGTTAAGTTATAAAGTGAGAGATAATAGCGGAAAAGCCTATACTATATAGTATTTGTCAGTATTAAGCAGAGTGACTCGGTCAGGAACTCGATCATGAGTATCATGATCTGGAACTCATTATCATGTCCAAATATTGTTGTTTAACTACAAAGAGGGATTTTCTGTGTGTAATTGGGATAATCAACATTTGTAAAATTAGAACTTAAGACAAATGTACACTGGGGATTTAGAATGGCTTGGACTCAGCAACATGTCACTTCATGTATACCGTGATGGGTCAACAAGGAGACTGACCTTAAAGGGTAGTTGAACCAAGATACCAGCTCCCAACGAAAGAATGGAAGTCTCTTTGATTAATTAATCACCATCTGCTACAGTGAAAAAAAATCAATGACGGAACTGTCCTGTAATATAGCGCTGGATAGTAATAGATAGCGATAGTGTGTTTAACACTGCAAGATTTAGACACTGACAAAGAGCTTCATATTATGAACTGTGCGGTCCACAAAACAATAGAAACAGCTATGATGTTTGCCTGTATTACAGAACGCAATAACTGCATAGAACCCATTCCAGCTCCGCACATCGCTAACATTATATTACTTCGACAAGGAAATGACAGTGCTGTCGTTATGGTTCAATGACCAACAATGCGTAATCATGGCTAATGGCTTCAGTATAGCACAAATATAGAATGAAGTAAGGTGACACTGATATAGATCCTGAATCAGTTTGTGTTTGATCCCCTTAATGTTGGACTCCATGCAATCAAACAACCCTTTCCTTATTTATACATATTTTTTTTCCAAAATGTCCCTGAAACAAAACAAACGTATTTTAGAACGTCAACACAAATTTCAGTTGTCAGTGACACCGGCGAAGACGCGCGTACGGTTGGTCGGAGTTTCACGCTGTTCCAGTTACATAACACCTATTGTCAACAGTGGATAGTGTTCTCGGCAGGATATAGACAACGGATATTTTCAGTATCCTTTGGGTCATATACGGATACCGATGCAAATTAGACAGGTCATATGCAAATTTTAGGGACTACTTCACAGTGTAAACAAACATGGCGTCAAGGATCTGTGATGGTGTTCGGATTGACGGCCGTGGTTACGGTACTGTCAGTCCTTTGATTCCAGAAAATTATGATAGATGGAGAAGATTATGAAGCGAAGATAGACACCCATAGGCTAGCAAAGATAGCAAAGACAGTTTCCCGACCGACTGTCAGTGTTAGCGAGAGAACGGAATAACAATCTAGATGCACAATGTCACGCGATCATGAAAGTGTATTTGGTGGTCAAAAAGGTAATTGAAATTTTCTGAAATTCCACACGAGGTTTTACACAAAAGCTTACTGGGAACTAGATGACGTAACGCACTCAATTGGGTGATCAGTACAAACTTGAGTCACTGAGCTTGTGACGTCACGTATTATTACGCACATATTTGTGACGTCATCCCACGAAATTTAGTTTCATGATCTGCATCAAATGAAATCACATTTTTTTAAAATTATAAAGTAAGAATAACATTGTATGAACGATAGGTTAACACGCTCGTGTGTTTGGGGATGGTTTATATCCTGCATTAGGAATAAACACTATGTATTTAGCTCGCCAAGGCTCCCTGAATACAATGTCTATTCCTAATGCAGGATATCAACCATCCTCAAACACACTCGCGTGATGACGTATATGTACCATCATTATTTGATAGTGATTTATAAACACGTGCACTTTCATTGCATTTCGTGATATGTCAATCACTTGATTCTCAATTCAAAGTTACACAGCTGTGTATGGAGTTATACATACAAACAGAAACAAACGCACTTATAATATAGTCGTACATTTACAATTGTTTCCTCTAGTAACATGCACTTCTTATGGATGTGGAAATGGTTTTGGCCTTGCATCATGTCATGTCCAAATTCGAGATGTAAACGAAAGCATGACTTTCTATATTTTGAACAAAATGACTATAGATCATAGACAGGTCACAGATGTTCAGAATGCATGTTATATTCAGAAAAGTGTATATGTATTGTATTCTAGTACTTTCAATTTAGTTTTAAATCATTTTGTTATTTACACAGCGTATTGTTCCTAATGCGTATTGCATCAACGTGGGTTGGAAATGAAACAATATTCTTCTGTGTATAATTATCCACAGATAAGATAATTATAATTATCATGAACCCAGATGTACCTATGTACAGTAAATGAGTGAGTTTTGTTTTACGTCACACAGCAATATTCCAGTCGGGTGAAAAATATTTTATATCAAGTTGAAAAAAATGTTCATGAGGCGAACTGTTTCTGCCACAATATTTCATCTGCGCTTATACCAGTCTCTCGGGCTTTCCCATGAAGGTTGTACAATGGTGTACGTACGTGTTACGGACAGAGTGTGTTCAACAGTGGTGTAGTAAATAGTTACGCTCGGTCGTAAAGTTACGAAAGCTGTGTTGATTGGAACCCAGACGTTGTAAGCTATCGACTTATACGACAACCTAGTCGTCGGGATTAAGACCCAGACTTTGGTATGTGGGAGGACCAGAGGCAACGGCGTGGTCGTACGATGGTGGCAGCCCAGCTGAACCTGCAGAAACAAATGGCTCTTTCAACGTGGAGACTTTCTCAGTGCCTTTAGCGTTGCCCTTTTCAGTTGAAGCCTGACTTCGGTGTCTCTTCCGGCTACGAATTACGCACGCACAGACAAAGATGAAGGCAACCAGTGTCAGAACACCGGCGATGACGCCAAATATGATCGGGTGGCGGTTGACTGGTAAAACTGAAAACATCGTGCATCAATTAATACATACATGTGTTCTAAACATCTCGTAATGTTACAAATCCTTCACAAAAAACTTCTTCATTTTTCACTTTACACAGTGTCAGAGAATCAAAAGAATTTTACAATATTTGTGCGTGGCTGAACTGCTCCTTTTATGCGACCAATTATCTTTTGGATAACGAGACGTAAAGTGAAAGCATGAACGTGCTCTGTGATGGAATGTTTATGACTCTTTATCTTTCATTTTAAGCGTATTTATGTTAAGCCTGTTACATAATTTGTTTCGGTAAACATCAAAGACGTTATGACAATATGAGTTGCATATGAAACCTTAACGTACATGGCCAAAACACAAGAGCATTACCACCAAATCCAAGCATTTTGCAGTGCGGTGTGTCGATATACTATTTATGCTACAGAAATAATGCAGTGGTACCATATTGAATCTTTAAGCACGTTGTTAAATGGTATGATACAATGCACTCACAACACACGATGAGAAAGCCGTATCCTATTTCAAATGCAGACCCAGGAGAATTGACATCAGAGTGAAATTTGACGTATAGGTACTTCCCAGAGCTGGTTACAGAGACGTCTTCACCTCGACACCATTTTCCAAGAGACCGATCGGAAACATGGTAACCTAGGGCATAGATCATGCTTACGTCACGTACATGTCCACCATTACACAAAATTGAAATGCCTTACAGCGTTGTTTCTCAAAATACTTTTTACTAGGATGAGACAATTAATGGGTTTTCAAAATGACCATTCAAACAAAGTCAATGCAGGGAACACAATAAACGACACTATCTACACCCACTTTGGGATCGAACCCTGAACTTTTGTGTAACTACTACACTACATTGAGTAGAAGGCAGAAACAGTTGTCAAGTATAAATAAGTCAATGTCATGCAATATCATTCTATGTTTATGTGAGTGAGTGGGTTTAGTTTTATGCCGCACTCAGTAATATTCAAGCTATATCGCGACGGCTTGTAAAGAATCGAGTCTGGACCATACATTCCTGTGGTTAACAGCATGAGCATCGATCTGCACATTTGGGAAATGATGACCTGTCTCAACCAAGTCATCGACTGCCCAGCCTCGCTAGTCGCCTCTTACGACAAACATGGATTACTGAAGATCAAATCTAACTCAGATCTTCACGGATCCTATGTTTACGTAGCAGCAGAGACATTATTAAACCATGATCACAAGAACTATGTAAAAATATACGTACCATCAAATACTTCAATATAGTCTGTAACACATCCCTCAGAGTTCTGGAAGCTAGACAAATTCATGCTGAGATGAATGCTCGTTGTAGTTGTTCGTAATCTCCAAGACAAGTCAACATTTCTGAAATTGAAATGCGTACGAAACACATTGTTATGCAGTTCAAATAGTACATATTAGTAAGTGACTTGAGATTATGAAGACTGAAATATAAATCATACCGTAAAGTGTAACAATATATGTATAAGTATACACGTACATGACCTTTACATGCAGAGAAACGCACACGCACACGCACACGCACACGCGCACTCACATATTATCATCTCTAAAAGATTCGGGTCAGAATTGGTCTGTCGTAAGATGCGACTAACGGGATCGAGTTGACATGTCACCGTATCCCAACTGCGTAGATCAATGCTTATAATCACTGACTTGCCTGGTCTAGGATCGATTATTTACAGTCCACTGAAATATACAAAGTCATGCAGCTGAAATCCTGCTGAGTGCTACTTTAAACAACATACCAACCGACAACACACATAAATAATATATGTTTTGTACTTTTGAACGGAAGGAGGAGAAGTCAGCCGCAGGTATATGACAGTCCATACACTCAACACACATTCATATAAACTCAAATTTGAATATATCGGATGTAAGAAAACGGTTACCAAACTTGCATTTTCGACATAGCTGCTGTGACTTCATTATTTGGATTCTAAATACAGATTCAGATTCTGCACATTTATGGGGAAAAAGTTATTCCATGGTCAAAGAGGTAACAAGGGTTTATGGTAATAGCCACATGAAACATAGACATACACTAACACTTATTGACAGTTTATATTGGTTTATATTTATCCTCATTTTGATACTTCCGGTTACTTGTATGAGTCCTCCTTACCTAATATTCTCGCCGCGAGTTTGCCTTAGCGGGGATATGACAGTTCTGTTGTAATTATCATCGGATATTTCCTCATGACGATGCACTGTTAATATGAAGAATTTGGTTACAATTTATCACATTCAGTGAAACAGTGTTGTGTCGAAATTAAAGCGACCTAGGTAAATACTACTCGAGTTATCCCAGGTTTACACTACCACAAAATAGTTGCTACATAGTCAAAGACCCATCGAAATAGCCGGATGTTCGACAATTCGACACAATGGTATCTGACGTTAATATTAAAGAACAGTAGCTTGAATCTAATTTTCGAAAATTGTACCACTATTTTGCTATTGAATTCATCATGCAGCACACACCATGATATCCGTGAAAATCCGGGTTAGCTTTGATCTTCAATGACCCATGTTTGTCGCAAGAGGCGACTAACGGGATAGGGTGGTCAGGCTCTCTGACGTGGGTGACACCTGTTATCGTATCCCAATTGAAAAGGTTGATGCTCATTGTGCTACTGGATTGTTTCGTACAGACTTCATTATTTAAGGGTCGGGTCGCTGCTGCCAAGTAGCTAGGATGCTGCTTTTTGCAGGGTTAAACAACCAACCAGCCAACTCACCATGATAGTTTCCACTGGTGTGCCTCAACTTGAACATTCCCCTATTGCTTGTGTTGAACTCAATCCTCATATATCTGCCTATACTGGTAAACGTTTCCAGTTTCCTCTTCCCAGCACAAACATCTCCCATCCTATAATCACCACGACCAGCTCCTGGTAAAACATATAGAAACAATTTCATGTTTCCTTCAGTTGATTTAGCACGAATAGTATCATAAATAAGAGATATGTGTTTTAAGTGAATTCCATACATAAAGTATGCCCAAAGCGCTACAAAATCAAGAACATACAAATGATTGGAACAGTTTTCGGTGTATAAAGGAATAAACTGGCTGAATATTTTGACTAGAGTTGGTAACATCTTCTAAAAACGTATCTTTATGAGACATTTTGGAAGCTTTATAGAGGGAGATTGACTCGGCTCAATTAGCATCAAACAACATTGACATGATTTACACCTCACCATCAAATACTGCCAAGTGGTGTCCATGGCTTGATTTATCACAGGCAAGGACGGTAACTCTGACTTTTTCTGTCTCCTTTGCTTCAATTACCCATGAACACATCCATCCCCTGTGAATAAACGATGAAGACGCCCTATCATATTAACAAGCAGAGAATTGACCAGTATTGCCGTTATATCATGCCCTGTGATGTTATGTCTGATATTAAACGCAATTAAATACCCAGCCTCAATTATCCCAATTGATGATTAATTTGGGATGAAAGGGAAAACGCCGACCGACATAGCAGGAAAGGATCTGTGAAAGTCAGGATTGCAGCAGGTATTCAGGAAAGACCCGGGTGATGTATGGCGTACACAGGCTTACCACTTGTGTGAAAGCCACATCAAGTACTTAGAGACCAAGGGACATATCTGGGGCAACTGAGATTCAAACTTTCAAGCAGCAGATCCTGGACTGGTTTAGTGAGTGTGCACAAGCCGGCCATCTTAGCCCAGTGGCTCAGCTGAAGTGATGCGAATACAATCCCATACCCCAAACACTAATGAGTTTATGACAATTACAGACTGACCAATGACCAAAGACGCCACTCGTTTGTGCTTAATGTTTGGGCATTTAGTGGGTTACAACTATACAGGGTTCAGGTACAAACATAACCCAAAGGCAGGTCTCATTCCGTTTCCTGTCTTGCGCTACAGACCCGTCAAGTTCCCGGGGTAGAATTGGCCTCTAGCAATCCATGCTTGTCATAAAAGGCGACTATATGCTTGTCGTTAGAGGCGACTAACAGGATCGTGTAGTCATGCTCCCTGACTTGGTTGACACGTCATTGGTTCCTAAACGTGCAGATTGATGTTCATGTTGTGGATCACTGGATGGTCTGGTCCAGACTGGATTATTTACAGACCGCCGCCATATAGCTGGAATATTGCTGAGTGCACTCATGCACTACATTTGATATACAAATACAGAGTTTATTGAATGAAGAACATATGGTTAACATACTTCGGGAGATTCAGTGGGTAGTCGGACGAGGTAAGTAGCTTCGGCGTTACTGATGCCGAGAGGGAGATTGTTCCACAAACGCTGGATGCTGTTGACGTCGGACTAGTTGCAGTTGACGTTGAGGGTTCTATAAACATTCTCAATGTCACCACAGAACATAACTGCACGAATGTAATTATTCAGTCTAGGAACTTTTTACAATAAAACAAATTAATAGATTGAAGGTACATTTAAAATGTTGCTGACGATGTGAATATTGATCACTTCCACATGCTATGTCCATTGACATTGACAAGAATATGAACTTTTCCACTGAGCACTAAATAACTCGGTAATATCTCCGTAACCTTTTCAGGTCTTCATATCTCTATGTAACCATAACGTATGTTTAACTCCTCAGAAGATCTAAGGGCTGTAGGGAAAAACAAAATAAAAATAAAAAAGAATACCAGTCAATGTAATATGTCTATTAAATACCCAAAGTATTTTACTTTAATAATGAAGTGTATATGGGACAAAAAATATAAACATTTTCGTTTGAGATTGCAGTTTTTCCGTAAGAAAAGAAATAAAAGACAAAAAAATCCAATACTACTACTTACCTGAACCTACAGATGGTACTGAAAAAAAAGTATAAGAAAACGTCTTTACACATAAAAATCATTGATAACGAACGTGTAGATACTTCCTGGTTTCGATAAACGTTAGCTTGTACTTAACGCAAGCTCTAATGACACACTTTCGGTGTCACCTGTTCCTTACAGTTTGTTTATTTTCATATACGTAATACCGTACTCAGCATGAGTTCCGCGGTGTCAAGTCGACCTGCAGATAACTGAGTCTGGACATCGTCATTCATCAGAGTCATTCATCCGACCTGGACATATTGAGGAGTTCATGCTGGTATGTACAAAACAGATCGATTTGGTGATTCACTTTCAGCAGGTCATAAACTCAGCGCAAATATGACAGCGAATATTTACCTGCTTTTATTAAGCCCATGAGCTTGAGTATGGTGGCTGCGGACTGGGATTCGAACCCGATCAGTGGGTCGCGGTACAATAAGATATTCACGGGGATTGGAGATGACTGTTAAAATTTGGGGTATGGTTCACATTTATAACTGAGAGAGAATGGTTCAGCGACGCATATAGCAATACCACATGAGTGACACTCGAGATAAGATTCACACATACCACCCAGTCTGGGGAATCGAGACCGGTCTTCAGCGTGACGAACATACGCTTTAACAACCAGACTCTCTTTTCACGAAGCAACCTTCAGTAAGGGTGACCTTCACTCTTATTCTTTGACAATGCACTATGATAACCTTAGTGACTTAAGATCACCTTAGTGCTTTGTAACAGGAGGCCCTGGTCACCAGTTTGCCATTTCACATTAGGAAATGTGAAAGTCGGTACGTATGCATAAACAGACACAAATACAGGTCATACAGTGGAGAAGCTGGGACATACATGTGTTAATAATATGCATAAATGGAGAAAGATGGAGGTCATGGGAACGTCCGAGTGTACGCGAACTTTGTTATCGTGGTATACACGTTTGTGCGCTATAGTGTGAGAAATATCTACCGCCCTTCATTTTCCGTTCAGCTGACATTACTGGGACGTTGTTGACAACATGAACGTCCCCCACAACACAACCACGACATTCTGTATAGTGTGTGTGACAGTGCAATACTTACATATAGCAGAGACTAATACTACTCCACAAATAGTCGATAACGCCATCCCCAGATGCATCTTGTAGATAGCAAATGCGCAGTAGCGAGTCACGGACTGAAACAAGAAACACGGTATTCTAAATCCGGTTACCCTACATGATAACGGAGAAATACACCTGAGCCACCTATAGAGGGTGCCTCTTTATTCAGTGTTGTATTACAGTTGGGAGCGCCTCTGGTACTTACATTCTACTCAATGGCCTTCAGTGAACGGACTGATGTTCTTGGCTTGTTCCCAACTTTGATTAACTGACAGGTGAAATACGTGCTTGTATATGCATGACTACATGAAACGGACCAGAAATATTACCGGGGCTACGCCTTTCATTCACACGACGAGGAGATTTGTACAAGAAGATATTTTTATGAATTAATTAGCGAACGAAGATAACGAGATAACTCGTATGACTATAGGAATCACATAGTAGAATATACCATATCGATTCGGTTAGATCCCCAGAGCTGGATGGCTGGATATATAACATTAGTACACTGCCCATTTGCATGGGATGGGATGGGATGGGATGGGAGAAATTATTGCCGAATTATACATGTAAAACAAATTCAATTAGTGACGCATGCCCAAAGGACTGAAGATTCAACATCCGATTCTACAATCAATGTTCCATTGCGTTCTTTCTTTCTGCAGAACAGAGGGGCGGTAGGATAGCCCAGTGGTGAAAGTGTTCGCTCTTCACGTTGTAGCCCCGAGTTTGATTTCCTATACTTATGCAATGCGTGAAGCCCATTACTGGTGTCCATCCCTTGAAGACCCGGGTTAGAGCTGATCTTTAGTATCGCCAGTAGTGGCGACTAACGGGATCGGGTGGTCAGGGTGGTCAGGTCTGCTGACTTGGTTGACACATATCATCGTATCGATGCTCATACGGTTGATGACTGGATTGTCTGGTTCAGATTCGATTGTTTACAGATATTTGGAATATCGGTGAGTGCGGCGTAAACCTACAGTCGCTCACTCAGGTGTCGAACGCCGCGATACTGCTAAACCACGCACCATCGATCGCCATAAAGAGGCATCGTCATTTCACGAATGCTGTCAATGGCAGTTTCCTTCTCGTCGGAAGCCATACACGTTCCATAAATACAACGACGGTCTGTAAATTATGTAATCGGGATTACGCAATCCAGAAAATCGATTTTGTGAATATCGATCTACGCTGTCAGGGTAAGAGAACACGCAGTCTGTTGTGTCAGCATGGTCGCCAGTCATAACTAGGAATGGTTGCTTGGCATTATTCCTAACTTGGATACCCAAAGTGACACATCCATCGATGCCATCAACGGTGCCATCCTGCTTTGTTTAAAAGATTACAATGTGGAAGAGAATGTTTATGGATGTCAACTTTATTATGTGGAACACAACGTTTTGGGGTATACCTAACTTCTTCGTTACCTTCATCATCTGAAGAAGGGGATGTACCCTGAAACCTTCTGTTCCTCATCAGAGAGAAGTTGACATCCATAAAAAACTCTCTTCATTATGTGTATCACTTGTGATTGCCATTCAAAGACCGGATTACAATGAACAGAGATTACGTGTTGGTCAGCATTCCCGAGGCTGCACAGAGGAGCTTAGCTTAGATTTATGTCAACTTTTAGGCACAGTTCATCAAGATCTGCATACTCTAATAACATGAAACCACAAACAATATAAAACAAATAACAACATTATGTGTTTGCTAGCTGGTTTACGCCGTATTCACCAATCAATGTCCCGGGCACGTGACGGGAGTGTGTAAATAATCCACTCTGGACATTCAGGGTTGTACAAAGCGTGACTTAAGATACTCACAGCGCTAAAGTTCTTTTGTACAAAGCCATCTGGTTAGATTTCAGAGCAGGTCATATTCATTCTCTATGAATGTATAGCTCTCTATCTAGTATACTGAGTGAGTTTAGTTTTACGCCGCACTCAGCAATATTTTTATATGACGGTGGTCTGCAAATAATAAAGTTTGAACCTGACAATTCAGTGTTGAACATCATGAGCATCGACCTAGGCAAATGGGATACGATGACATGTGTCAACCAAGTCAGAAAACCTGACCACCTCATCCTTTTAGTCGCCTTTTACGACAAACATGTTACTAAAGATATATTCTACCCGGATCTTTCTAGTGTATTGACTCTGTGATATTTACTTCACTGTTTAAATGTACATCGTCGTTACATGGCTTGGAGCTTTTTATGCATCTGTGACACTCCCATACCTTAATATAGACTTGAGATACTCTCAGCGCTAAAGTTCTTTAGTACAAAACCACACTGGGTATATTTCAGAGCACGTCATATTCATTTCTCTATGAATGTATAGCTATTTATCTGGTGTACTAAGCAATATTTCAACCATATGACGGCGCTCTGCAAATAATCGAGTTTGAACCTGACAATTCAGTGTAAGACACATCATGAGCATCGACCTAGGAAAATGGGATACGATGACATGTGTCAACCAAGTCAGAAAGCCTGACCACCTGATCCTGTTAGTCGCCTCTTACGACAAACATGTTACTAAAGATATATTCTACCCGGATCTTCACGGGTTCTGGTGTATTGACTCTGTGATATTTACTTCACTGTTTAAAAGTACATCGTCGTTACACGTACTAAAAAGCAAAGCTGTTATGTTCGCATGCTTATCGTAGTCGATTGGCGGTTAGATTGACCGACGCTTTTTGAAATTTCCAGTGTCGGGTGTTTCTGATTTGTTGTTCAGTTGCTGTTTATTAGTCTTCATTGTCAGCAACATTATAAATTATGTGTATAATTCAAACTGGATTTTGTGATCCATACTGGATTATCCACATGCCACTACCGTATAGTTGGGATATTTCTGACAGTAACGTTAACAACAAATCTAGTTAAAGCATATAAATATTAATAAATATTGGTTCCCAATTGCGCATATCGATGTTCATGTTGTTGATCACTGCATTGTCTGGTTCAGAGTCGATTATTTACAGACTACCGCCATAGAGCTGGAATGTTGCTGAGTGCGGCGTAAAAGTAAACTCACTCACTCACTACTAATGATTTGTAAATTTTCGTACTTTTTTTGTGAACACTGTACAGAAAATAATAACACAACAAAAAAGGAATGATACAAACGATTTAATCCATCTGTTTATTTATAAAAATTGCATCTGTAAAATAACGAAGCTTACATTGATGTCATATTAAGTTATTTTCTCTATTAGGAATACATAACTTGTCGCACTTTTGGGGCACTTTTCCGCCGTCGATGAGATCTAAATAGTCTGGATAATCTGCGTTTAAGAGGGACGAGTGTGACTAGGGCCGTAAGGCGTCTTGGTTTGGTAGATACAGAACAGGTTTGGCTCACGATATTTGTAAATGTGTCAGAAATGTTCGAGTCGTCTCTCGCCGAGATTTCCATGTATTCTTTCCAAACTGACGTTACCATGCTATGGGTTTTATCCTTCGACATAAAGCGAGATGTGGTCGTAACGTCTGCCTTGTTGCCGATCGCGACCACTAAAACAGGAATACATGTTTGCTTCTTCTGTGCGATCAAGTTCCTAAGTAAAGTCACTGTGTCAAAGGATACCAGATCTCCGACCGAATAGACCAGCACAAATGCATCTGCGTTGACGATGGCCAGCTCTCGTAAATAAGAGAAACAAGTATGGAAGTATGGAAACTGTCAAGGACGACGTGTCGGCCATCCACGTCCATTTCTTTGGTGTAACGTCCTTGTACAGTTGGACAGTAGCATTTCGGAGTGGTACCATTGATGAATTTGTTGATGATGACGCTCTTACTTACAGACGCAGCTCCCATCACAGCGAGTTTGAAAGTGTTGTCTGCTTCCGGATTTGACGATGAGAAAGTGGAAGACCCGCCTAAATACACAGAACGTGTAAATGGCGGCATCTTGAGAGGTAGGACAACCTAGCGTATGTGCTACGAGCGAAATGTGCTGTTTGGACAGCAATTGAACTACTTTGAAATGAACGTCGGTGTGAGTTCTGACCTAGCGCTGACACCTTTGCTAACGTAACGAGGTTATCACAGGTATAAGCTGTACCTTGTCCCTGATACGAGAGTCAACATGTACAGTTCTATTTGCTGTGCACTTCTAGCCACTGAAGAAACACAAACGAGAAATATGGTAGGCTATTTAGAGATGCACGTTTATGATGTCAAGGTATCTCTTCAGCGCATGCCATATAGCATAACATTTGTTAGCCATGGACGAATGTATTTATGTTTTGCCTTCTGTAAAATTTACTTTTTCAACAAAATGTACAAATGTGCAATTGATGTAGAGAATGCGTCACTGGGATTTGGAAAACGAATTTAAACAGTAATTTTCATCTTGCATTTACATTTAACGCACACACAGACACAGACAAACACACACACACACACACACACACACACACACACACACACACACACCATTAGTAACGCATGTTTGATACACATCTATGATAAGTCTGTCCTGACCTGATTTAAAGGTCACTCTAACTGGAAAGGCGGTGTGATTTATGTATGTGCACACACACGAGTGGGGTTGATCATTGCATGGTAGTGATCAAAGGATCACTTGTGTTATCAGCATTGTAAGCCAACAGGCATAGAATGTGTTTATATATTCACCACGAAAGCCAGTAGCACGAAAGTAATTGTCCGTTAGTAACACATCGTGTTGACAAGCTATCAATGCTCATAGTGTTTGCTGCTTGTTGATGTTTAAACAAGACAGGTTACTGTAGCTGGTTACAACGTCGTGTCTGACACTGTGGTGGCAAAAAGAGTCACACGTAATATAAGACATCTTGGTGTACAGCAGTGTGACACGTAAAGAAATGGGAAGCTTTCTTTTTGCCCACATTCTAGTGAGACGACATTACGATATCAGGTCGGTCTCGACGACTGATAACATCTTGCCCCATACCGTCACAGTCAGAAGCAGTTTCAGCTGTATTTTACTTCATCGTGACAAAGTTACTTTTTAACTGTTACTTTTTGAATGTTTCCCGCATTCATTTAGTTACATGGGTTCCACGACAGATTCATCGTAAACTGTTGATTTCCGACCTGACATTCAAATTAATTGTCTTATCGGTATGTAAACATTGCCCAAGCTGGTTGTCTAGATTAGTGTTTCAGATAATGTTGTTATTTACGACGGCTGAAGGGAGTTCCTGAGGAGTGGTGGTTTCACCTGTATTTGTGTGTGGATAATTAGATTTTAAAGACTGTCTTGCTTTTAAGTAAAAAAGTCGAATTTATGACATAGCGAGTTTCGCCTTTGAAATGCACAGTAACAGTGCGATTATTATTTTGACACAAATGGCGTATTTCTCCAATACGATAATCTGTATTATTAATATGTAATGAAGACTCGGTGTTATGACACTTAATCGAATTCATCTCACTCTGGTCTACTCAATAGATATATTATTACATTCGTATGGGAGACGTTTCATCATGCAGTCATAAAATGCTAATAATATGAAGACTTGAACCTGTTTTCACCTCCAGGTGAACATGATATGTACACGTTTTTAGTAGTGCACATTATTTTGTGGATGAATGAGCGTTATCGTACAAAACCTACAACTCAGTTATGTTTGAGCAGCCTATAATTTCATGTACTTTTTTATTTGTGACTGAAGGTTTTCACTTTGTTATTTGTATTTGTTAACGTTGTTTATATCACAGCCAGAGACACCAGTTATGGCTATATACGGCATGTGGATTGTAGACGTTGTTCCAGTTATACCTGTGGTCAATAGCATGAGCACGGTAATGAGATCGCATCTTTTTAATATCAAGTGAAGAAGCATCACACATATTTTGAACTGCATTGAAAACGTTTATTATATATCATGAAATTTATTACAGCAGTATAACTCATTTTAATATGGTATCAATTATTAATTGATTAATGAATAAGTCCTCAGTAAAATACTAATGCATTTTGTCCTTCCCTCACTTAATTAAATAAATCTCTCTACATTGTTATTTCAAGCGCACACATAAAAATATGTTCGTAATCCAGGCCGGTCAAAAACAATTCTTTCACAAACATATTAGCAAAATGATAGTAATGATACCTACTGGAGGGTCATTGTTACTTAAACGATTTTAGTACACGCACGTAGGTACCATACAACAGTTAGATAAGTATCCTGCGCTATATTGATTTACAAAATAATCAAATTTTCACAAAGATCTCAGTTGTTGTCGACCCTCAGCCTTTTTGATACCGTATTGTCCTCATTTGAAATCCAAGTTTAGAGATATATGCCAGTTTCAGTTCTTGATACTGTAAAATGCAAGTTGAGTGTACTGTCGTCCGTGGAATGTTTTTAAAATTTATGCATTTATCATGAATTAACTACTTTAAGTCACGATATGGCTGAAATTCTGCCGCTGTGACTTTAAAATTTAACTCACTCACCACTCACACAGTTTACTTATACTTATAATAGAACAGTCTGTATGTTTATAAACTACACTTACCAGGATCTGTAACGCTACCGTCCACTATGGTTCTGTAATCGACAAACCATTTCAACCATGGGTATCCGGATCCACCAGTGTACACCAGAAACACATGTTGACCTGTACTGACCAGTGTCTGATTGGCCAGACCACACCACTTGGCCAGGAGGGGAGAGCTAACAGATGGACCTGACAAGAAGGAAAGGCAAATACGTGGCTAAAACGCAACTTACTCCTTATTCTCTTTATCCATGGGATAATGATTCATTACAAACAATTCTCAGAAATTTAATATATCAACATCATATTTTTGATACATGCTATAATATTACTTAACAGTGTAATGATCCACAAACCCACTGACATCCGGTTTAGAATTGTCCAAAGGGCTGTGACGGTTCCATATTTTCTTTCCGGGTACCCCACTCCCTATTACCCAAGCCGGATATCCTTTAATGCTAATTCCTGACATCGAATTTGTAAGAAATGGCAATATATACTTTTCAGCTCGGAAGGAAACATTTCAAGTTTTTCAATCTCCTAACCACATGCTATATTTTAAAGCAGATGACTGTACATTATGTCTAAATCTTCAAAGACAATACAACCTTCTAATCATGAAAGAATAACATATTACATTTTCAGACCCGATGAGATGGTTGACACACGCCATCGTTATTCAAATGCGTCGATTCGATGTTCATGATGTCAATACCTTGATTGTCTGGCAGAGGTTTCATTATTTACAGACCACCATCGTGTCGTTGGGATATTGCTGAGTGCGCCATTAAACAATAACAAACACTCAGACGAATCATAAACCGTTTGTTGTTCAAACTTACCTTCAAACACTTCAAGGTACTTTTCATATCACAAACACTCAGACGAATCATAAACCGTTTGTTGTTCAAACTTACTTTCAAACACTTCAAGGTACTTGTCATATCACAAACAATCAGACGAATCATAAACCGTTTGTTGTTCAAACTTACCATCAAACACTTCAAGGTACTTGTCATAGCACATAGCATTGATTCTCGTGTCTGGGAATTTTGATCCCACTTTCAGTTCTATTGAATTTTTAGACTCTTCAGTTGTCAGTCTCCATCTGAACCTTACCCTGAAAATAAGGAAACCACTGATACATTCAAAAGACCATACTCAATTATACGTCTGTTGGTTTGTTTCTTCTGGCTTTGTTTTACGAGCATGTTCTAAAATCAAATCTACGGAACCCTTCCCGCATTCGAAATCTCTGTGGAACGGGTCGACTGTACCATTCCATGTGTATCTAAACGTATTAGGTCTGGATATTTCATATTGTGACAGCTTGCAATAATTTAGGAGATATTGCGATACATATTGTGATATACTGACTGCAAAATTTCTGTCAAAGTGCGTTCTTCATAAATTCATAATGGAACTCTGGGTGCGACACCATCTTCTTAGTTTATATTACATCACACTTTCAGGCTCCCCGTCCCCATTGTGTATGACTGTATGCCAATTAATGCATTAATGCTTTACAGATAAATATAATGATAAATTGGCACTCGTTGGCACGGAAGGAATAATCTGGTTTAGACAATGTGTCGGATAGTAGAGCTCATGATAAATGTACAAGCCACGAACGGCACTGAGATTTTATGCTGGTTTTGACAGCTTCCACTGTAGAGTCTTAATGATGAAGTTCTGCATTGCAACAAACATTTTGCGAACACAATGCCAAAGGTAAATTATAGAACACAATTTTCAGGATCAGCACTGTTTTCTTTTACAGAATGCACTCCAGTTAGCTATACCTGTAATTCTGTTACTGTATGTCCGAGATTCATCCAGATTCAGTTCCAATACTTTAACTTGTATGTTTCTCTCGAGGGTTACACGGTCTGATGTAGAAGGGTAGATGAGAAATAACACTGCTATAAAGAGGCGTACATCATACCGTCTTACCCATGGGAGAAGCATACCAAGTATTTATTTTACCGCCGTGTTAAATGTACAGAATAGAATTTTATTTTATTTCGAAGATCGCTACCGACTATATGACGTGTAAACAAAATGGCGTCACACTCTTGACTGGGTTTAATATCAGTGAAACATAATCTGACAAGCTTTAAACTACTACAAAAATGGTTAATTATGTTTCAGTTGTGTTCGAACGATTCAGTGACTGAATAAAATAGTTTAGTGAAAGTCGGTGTCTATATGGTGAGCTCAAAAACAGCTGATCGAACGGTTTTCCGGCTCTGGGCACTGTATGTGGCATTGTATGACGTCATAGATTGTTAGCGATACAGCTTCTATTGGCGGAGATTTTGGTGGTTACGAGGCAGTGGGTAGTGTGCTTTTCCCTTCCTAGTAGGGGTGACACCGAAACTTGTTAAAGAGTCACTGACCAATGAAATTGAAGTATTTTGCACGAAGGTATGATTCAAAACATTTCATTTTTGTTTACGAGGTGACTGTAATACGTGAGTGAGTGGGGTTTTACGCCGCACTCAGCAATATTCCACCTATATGGCAGAGGTCTGTAAATTATCGAGTCTGGACCAGACAATCAAGTGATCAACAATATCTACGCAGTGGGGAACCGATGACATGTGTCAACCAAGTCATCGAGCCTGACCATCCGATCCCATTAGTCGCCTCTAACGACAAGCATCTATTACTGAAGGCCAATATTCTACGGACCTTCACGTAAGGAGGTGATGTGAATTTACCTGGATAGTGCAGGTATTGTTAACACCTAACTCTGAATGGCGGACGTGAATGTGAGAATGTTGTCACAGCAGACAGGGCTCACTGTGTGATTAGCTGAAATAGATAAAAAGACATAGCCAGCTCAATAACGTGTGTGAATGAGTGAGTGAGTGAGTGAATGACTTTGGTTTTACGCCTGTTTTCTAAAGCAATATTCCTGCAATATCACAGCGGGTGACAGCAGAAATGGACTTCATACATTGTGCCCATGTAGGGATTCAAACCCGGGTCTTCGGAGTAACGAGCGACCGCTTTAACCACTAGGTTACCTAACCGCACGTGTAAAACAATTTTGCCAGAGTAAACATATAATGATATGAATAAACAAACAAATAAACTGTGTATGGGTGTATTGACGATTATACATATGACTATTTTACATACCAAACCACACACACACACACACACACACACACACACACACACACACACACACACACACACACATATATATATATATATGTATATATATATATATATATAGTTTAAAATGTATCTATGTGAAATTTCATATTAGGGTCCATAGTGATTAAACCAGTAACAATAATTAGACATAAATC
Organism: Haliotis asinina; assembly: GCF_037392515.1. Classification (NCBI taxonomy): domain Eukaryota; kingdom Metazoa; phylum Mollusca; class Gastropoda; order Lepetellida; family Haliotidae; genus Haliotis; species Haliotis asinina. The sequence continues at coordinate 35,697,539 of NC_090282.1, forward strand.
ACCTGTTTAATTATCAGGCGAAAAACAATAATAAGGCAAAAAAAGAGAAGAATTTTAGTAATAAGACCAATAACAATAAGTAGACAAATAGAAGTAATCATGGTAATTATACAACAAAACAGTAATGAGACAAATAGAAGTAACTGTCAAACAGATGAAGCGGTATGCTGACACACATATACTAGTACACGAATCATGTACATTTAGTACATGTCTAAGGCGACTGCTTTTGACTATTATTGTATGAGGTGATAACTTGCAGTCGTATAGTTTGATGACTCCAAGGGAACAACTCAAGTTCGGATTGTTCTCAATTTCAACATAAACACCTAGTTTCGCCTCAGACAAGATCCTCCATTCTCGTGTCAATCTGGTTATTAAAAGTGTCGTTACTTAGCTGTTTCTGATGTTAAGTAAATACATAACGTCAACACAATGAAGTATATATTGCGCACATTTTGTGGATAAAAAGTAAAAAGGAAAGCTCTAATATATGCCTAAACTCAATATCACATATGTACTTAGTAATTTACTTAATTATCAACATTCATAAAGATGTACAAAATAATACGAAATCACTGACATAGTTCAACTCCAAAACGTAACATAGGCATCTCCTTATCTATTGCTTCATTAACAAGTCAAAAGGCAATCAACAACTATTACTACATAACAGCATGGAGACCAGGGATATCATTTCTAAAAATCGTGAACAATTCAATATCGGCCATGCACATTATACCTTGCAGTGAAACGTTAGACTGTTCTGAAAACAAACACTTAGTTCCCTTTACTGAGACTCGATAAAGCTAAATGAAACGCAGTTGTTACTTCGTCAAGTCATGACACACCTGTCATATTGTGGGTACACTGTGAAGAACTCATTCTTGGTTGCTGTTAGGGCGCTCGGTGGGGCCGTGGCATAGAGAACAGTGCGACACAACCACCATGCTGAAGAAAACACTCGTTGAAAAAAACAAACCTTTAAAAAAACACAAGGACAATCGTCCACTTCTTCAATGTGAGGGACACAACGTGTATATCGGTGTATATCCTTACTCACTCACTTGATGAAGTAGGAAGGATAAAATCCAGAAAGAACTCTTTTGCTTATATGCATCACGCCTAAATGCCATTCAAGGTCAAGATCAAGATGGTTTATAATGCCTCTGGCCCGTGTACACAGAATTATAATGGCAGGCAAAGTATGGACACTGCAGACAGTCGAAGGCATCATATCATTGTGAAATGACAGTGAGTGGGTGAAATCAGAATCTTCCTTAATGACAGGGAATGTGTTACAAACAGGGCTAATTTTACATGGACATATTTGTCTTTTGATGACAGAATTCTTATAAGTGTTTCCCTTGTAGAGTGGATCAGATATTTCTGTGGAATGTACTCCTTTCTTAGATCGGCATATGCGTCAGATATAATCAGCAGATGATATTTGTCTTCAATATCCGACATACAGACAGAGCAGATCTTGGGCCAGTGACTTTTTGCGACCAGTATTAACCATTATATCTGTCAAGTCTTAACCTAAACACTGTATTTCTAAGTTTCTTGATTGTAATGTTTGACAGATATGTCTCAGGTTTGATCAGTCTTTAAAGGATCTCTATACATCAAATCTAGAACTTGAATTAAGGGTATTCATCCAATTCTGGCGTAACATATCCACAGCTCTTTGACGAAATTCGTTCATAGACAACCATTCGTTACCGACACCTTGGAAAATCCATACGTATCCAAATCCATAGTTACGAAAATAACAGATATCTTAAATTTGATGCCCATGTTATATAAGCAATATTATCTAAATTAAGTAGCATGTTATAAGACATTCTGGGTAGACGTTGTTCATGCATTTTCAGTACTTTGCAACGAAGGGGAGAGTTTATATAAAGTGGGTATCTTCCATATTCTCCATATACCATATAGTTTGGTGTTGTAATGGTAATTTTAAGGAACGTCTTACATGCCAATTGGTATTATATCTTTTTATCGGTTCAAAACCCCGTATTTCTGCCCCATACAAAAGCATTGGTTGTGTCTGTGCATCGAAAAGTTTTTTTAAAAAAATCATCTTCGGTGTTAACGGCGCTGATGGACAGAGTCCTGAAAGTAAATACACTAAAGCATTTTGTTTGCTTTTACTGATAAAGTAACAGAAGCTTTACCCATAATCAATGTATATTTGAAATAGTATTCCAAGAAATTTTCATTAAGGAACTAATTGCTTTGAAGAAGACCATTTTTCGCCAATACAGATTTGTCCACCCCTTCCAAATACAACAGTATTTGACTTAGGCTTATTTCAGTTCATTCGAGTAGTTCTCCAAAATATATGATTGGTTCTGTAAACCTGCCACTGAGTCCGATACTAATATCAATTCGTCCGCGAACAGTGACATTTACATCTCTAAAATATCAGTATATAGTTATACACTATGCTTGCCTTTATGAATTGTTTCGCTAATAAAGAAAGAAAGAAGAATAGGACTTAACAGGCACCCTTGCTTCACATCCAATGGGTTAAAAATGGCCATTTAAAGACCCCAAAATAAAGTCATTATTGTTCTATTAGTCATGACTGAATAGTAATTGTCGTCAAGGTTCATAAAAGGATTGATCCTTGTTACATGATTTGCTTGAAAGTTGTATGATGATTATGAGTTGGACAAATGTGTCAAGGCAGCGTTCTGACACTAGTTTGTTTGTAAATTGTACTAACATTCCGCACACCTTCTAAGATTTAAAGCAGTATACCTCCGTATGAAAGATGCTTGGTTTAATGCATAAGATATATCTTAGAGTTTATACATACCGTCCTTAGAAGATAGATGATTTGTCGAATTGTAGTTCTGTGAAATAAAATCACAAGGTGGGACACCGGCCTCTGACCTAGATACTGCGTTGTAGTCGAAAGTGAAAGAACCATATGTAACACTGCTGACGTTGTACCGGATCGTCAAACTGCTCCCCAATGACCGGAATGAGAGCGTGGAGGTCTCGCACCATGAAGTTCGCTGGTAAGGTCCTAATAGAAAAACAAAGCTTGGCGTTAATCATGAGACCGTATTTTATCCATAAGGTTATGAAGCCCAATGTTAATACAATGGCTAATCTTGAGTTCAGCCACCTTACTAGTAGTCAGCTGAAGCCATATGCAATCACTTGTTTTGGGTATTGAGGATAGCAATGTCGAATAACGTCACCCGCTGTTCATGGCGTAAGAAAATGATTACATTGTGTTATCTTTAAAGGACCACTAAACTCGGTTTTTTGGTACTCTTTTTATCACTGCATATGAAAGACTTCTGGTTAGTCATAAACGGAACACCATTGTTTTTTTTTTAAAAAAAACAAACTTCACGACGAAAACAATGATTCTGTTGAAAGTTACAGCTTAATAAAAACAAAATGCAAATATTAAAATTAAAACAAATTAAAGTTATAGGAGCAATGTCAGGCTCTTACCTTGTCCGAGGAATGTATCCATCAATATCCACATAAACGAGTGATATATAATTCATCTGCAGATTTCCCAAGTGATGTGTCTTTCAACAATCTAATATCGAAATGTATCGTTTCAGGTTTTTCACATTGCTGTATAGTCTCATTGGTCACCCAAGATAGCACACCTGGCAACTAATTGCATAATGTGCGTCATTCTTTTAAAAAAGTTATTTAGTTAGCCAATAATGAGCAATCAATCAATGTATTGGCGGTTAATCCTTTGAAAGAAGGGTGTTCTTTTTACAGATACGACAGATAGTATTCAGTATAGATTAGTAAATGTACTTACATAAACACTACCTTTTGACAAATCCCCCATTTAAATCCGCATAAAACTAATTAATCAATCAGCGTGTTATCGGTTAATCCTTTGATCGATCCAGACACAAGAAATGCCAAATGGGGACCTTTGTCGGGTAATCTAAGTAAGTGACGTTACCACTAATTATACCTGTTATAAATTCATTAACTGAGCATCAAGTGAATGATGACAAATAACGTGTAGGTTTATACCACCTTACACGGATTACAACCTAGCGACACCAAGTGATTTTGACAGAGTCGTCTATGAAAACAAGTGTTGTAACTCGAAAACTAGGCAAAGCAGGAGACAAAACAAATTGATGGTAGATTGTGAGAACATATAGCTTTCATTGTTCACAACAGCTGCCGCGATTTCAGGTTTGTACGAACCTGTAAACGAAATAGTTTAACCCCTGAAATGTAGATGAATACTGCACAGACCCTCATTTCTATACCTACAATTACGTCACGGAGACGCGTCGCTCTGATTGGTTGAAATTTCGTTTGCGGCTGAGAATTGTGCACTGTTCACAAAAGGTCGATTTAAAGTAATTAAAGATCGAAATGAGCTGTTTTAATGACGGGGTTTCATTTATAACGATGTCAGCAAGTAATTTTGCATGTGTACCCTATTAGAGTATATGTGACCTTTAAGAGAAATTTACTTTAGTGAAGTTTAGCTGTATGGCTGGCGCTTGACACGATATCTGTATTCTATTTCTTAAGCGATACAGACCAATATACATGCACATAAGAGATGCTTTCCAAACGTTGATTTACGGATTATCTGAACCTCGTCAATGAAGACTGTGTGTTGTGTTCTAAGTACTGTTTGAAACGCGTGTTCTCAAGTGTATGTTCAAAGCAAGTTTGCATCTGTACAAGTAGGTTTAGAATTTATCCAATTCTTTGGCATTAAGTAAAGACTTCTTTATATTGTCTGGAAATAAGGAAAGCGGGCGCCACAGACGTAAGTTTTCGTGAGAATCTGAAGAATTCAAAGTTCTTTCTTGTATCCCCAACCCCCACCATCCACCCCCAACCCCCCAAAACAAAACAACCCCCCCAAAAAAAACAACAAAAAACACACACCAAAAACAAAAAAAACCCCCAAAACCCCAACCAAACAAAAAAAACCAAAAACAACAACAAACAAACAAAACAAAACAAACAAAACAAAAAAAACCCCCAAAAAGCCCAAAAAACAAACGAAAACACGTTAACTATGCCACAAACCTTCGAAAACTTGGACAGCATTACCAACGCAGGGCGAAGGCAGCGACGATTGACGGACGGTCAAGTGTACCACTTTCTCGTCACTTCTCGTCCTGAGTGTTACACTACACAAGCTGTGACAGAAATGTTGAACACTTGTTGTGTAAACATGTTTTATATCATCATCAGCAGCAGTATAAGTAACAGTAATAGTTGCAAAAACTGTTACAGTAGTAGATGCTGCAGCAGTGGTAGCATTTTGAATCGTTCGCCAGGGTAACAATGTAATGTTCATCATCAGTATCAGAGATGTCATCATATTATAGTTGAGTAGCATTAGTATTAGTAGTGGTGGCAGTAGCGGTGGTGGGGGTAGTGGTTTGTACAGGTAGTAGTTGGAGGAGGTGCAGCAGATGGAGGTACTAATGTAATGTTCAATATCAACATGAGAGGTCGTCATATACTTGAGTGGTAGTAGTGTTAGCAGTAATAGTATTAATGGTAGGAGAACTACTACTACTACTGCTGCTGCTGCTACTACTACTACTACTAGTAGTAGTAGTAGTAGTAGTAGTAGTAGTGGCTGTGGTGGTGGTGGTATTAGTAGCTGGAGGAGGTGCAGGAGGTGGAGGTTATCAGTACACAGCTTACGTGGAATGTGTATTTTAAGATGTCCCCAACCCACGCATTACAGGACTTCTGCTCATTTATCTCAACGAAACATAGCCAGCCAAATATACATGATAATGGTCCAAATGTCTGTGGATAAATTCAAAAGTAAAAGTGTTACCTCTTGTTTTGTCCATCGGTCGGTATATCATGGATGCGGGAGGGGTGTAAATTCACCGTTAGTGAGTAAGGGTCGGGACGAACTTGATACGAGGACTCACACCTGCTGATGGGCACGGCTGTAGGAACAAGAATGAGTCACCATTATTGTTGTAAATACAAAAAAAATCATGCATATCAAACAACAATAGTCATTTCAAGGAAAACTTGTTTGGAGGTGTGGGAAATTCTTATTACAACAAAAGCCAGTCGTAAAGAATCCTAATCTGGAATTTAAGCAAACAACCAATGTTTAGTACAAAAGACATTATAATAAGATAAATAAGGGTAGGATATATGGATGAACAATTGTAGTAAAGTTGGTGTAGTTTCTCCCAACGTTGACAACGGAAGTGATGTGCTAGGTATGGGTGACTTCTTTGTGTGGCATTTCAAGGCCTGGTGAAGGTCAATAAAGACAAGCTTCATGGACAACAACTTCTTTTGTCTTCGAATCACAGGCATATATACAAGACTGAGTCCTTGCATAGTGGCATTTCGGTGTGTATAAAGTGGAATTCTTTCTGATCTCTTTTCCATTAAGGTTTACAAATGTGCCTAAAGTCATTCTTTCAAAGTAAACACACGCAAAACCGTACCTTAATGGCACAAAGTCACACTCTTTGACCAACAAAACAACACTATTGCAATTACCATATACTTTAATTAGGATCACTGCCTGTATTTAAAAACAGGCGTTTTTCTGTCCAAAAACTAATTACTTTGTTTTCAAAAGTGAAAGTTATAACTGGTTGTTATGTGACCTATAAATGCGTTATTTATTGTGAATGGGTGTAAGTTTGTAAACTAATATTTAGGAAAAGGTACAGTCAAAATAAACATATTGAAATACAGTACAAGTTGCTTTACACTCAAAACAAATTATAGATTTAAGCCTCAATTATGAGTTTCTTACAAGAAAAAGAGTCTATTCAAAACAATAAACTCAAAATCATACAAGACTTTTGCCAAAAACTCATTATTTTTTTTGCTTTTTTAAAAATGAGCAATCTGAATTGTTTGATCTGAACATTTGACATTTGGGTTCTTTCTGATTTTGCATAATTAAAGGTGTTAAATGTCATCATTGTACAGTGGAAGCTGTCAAAACCGGCATCTGTTTAATCCAGCAAGTTGGCAACACCGGCATAAAACCCAAGTCCCTTCCGTGGCTTGTACACCGATCATCAGCTCTGCAGTCTAGCACATTGTCTAAAACAACATTTCCCAGTCCCAACGAGTGCCGGGTTAGACAGCTTCTATTGTATATAAGAGAATTGTAATGTTTGGTCAAACTTAATTAAAATGTTCACCCGGTATGGTACTTCAGTGTTAATAGTCCCCGGAATACTGCCAACGTTAATGTCTGTTGTGAATTTACTGGAACATAATTAAGAAAGGAAGATACAAAAATTCAAAATTTCTCCATAGTATTATTCGGGACTATCAGAAACATAATCCTTCATCAATCCGGTGAGATCTTCACGACTTGAGGTCTTTCGTCTGTATCAGGTATATGATAAAGTGACCTGTAGTGTAGTGGGTGAGTGAGCATGGTTTCACACCGGTCTAACACAATATTACAGCATTATCACATAGCCAAGCCCAGAAAATGGATTTCACACATTCTGTCCATATGGGAATTGAACCTCGGCGTGACGAGCGAACGCCTTATCCACTAGGTTACCCTATCGTCCCAAACTGTGTCGTAAACAACCCTCAGTCATTCAAACCGCACAAACCACAGTAACAATTAATTAATACAAGCCCATCTGGTCGAGTCTGTCGACACAGATTAATTAAAATATATGTATACAACACAGTCAGCGAACATCACAGTCATATCCAGGTAACCTGTAAAATAATCGGTCAAGGAAATCAATAATTCAAACGTGAGCTGCAAACATTTGGTTACCACCACAAAGGCAGATCAGCAAGTACCAACCTTGGCAACCTCAGCACAAGAACAAAGTACAGAAGAAGAAGTTACACTATTCAGGACATCAAATGTCCACCCAGAAATTCTGTATTCCTGAACCATTTGAAATAAAAAAAACCAAGCAGTTTGGATCGGAAAACCTCATACCTATTTTCCCAAACTACACCAAAACATACTGATGTACCTTTGTTTGCACAGATGAACAAGAGATGCAAGAGCAGTGATAGTCTCATCTTCTCTTCAACTTGATGCTTCCCTTGACCGCGACTAACACGGTCACACGTTAAAAGAACCTTGTCACCATAAAACCCAGAATCTATTTCCCTGCATACTCCGACGACGTCGTAAACACAGGTACAGTACTTGGGTTTATATTCAGCGTTATATGACGCATTCAGCAGGGTTATGTCTCAGGTCTGTTGGTCGATGTGCAGTCTGACAGCAAAAACGTGGGTAAACATACTAGTCACGATTCTGCGTTCGAGGAAATTGTCATCGGCAAACCCAGCCGCTATATGCAACAAGGCATTGCACATTGATTTACGAGGATAGATAAGGGTTGGGAGCGGGTGGTGTGGCTGGATATGAGAGTCAAATAACAATATCAATAAGACCGAAAGCGGTATGCATCATTGTTCGATAACACTGAGCAATGCACATTACATAATGTTTGATTATCCTATATTGTATTTCAGTTCCAAAATCCGACTCATGGGGCATGCACGAACTCACGTAGTGTTTACGATACACGCCTTGAACTATTTAGTTTCTTTATGGCTGTCGTAACTCGCGTCAGCGTTTTGGAATTTCGATCCCACTGATTATGAATCCAGTCCAAGTACGTTCGGTGGGATAAATTTCCTGTCTGGTTTGGTGTGTGAGTTCCATTAAAGTGATTCAAGACACGATTTTTGACACGCGATCGAATCCCAGTCACTTCATTTTCTTTACAAACTACCGGTCCGGTTTATCAGGTACATATTGCTCATTCATTATCCATACAGTGAAACATAGCCGAGTAGATAAAACCATATGTGGCCAACGTGCAATAAACTCTAAAACGAATTTCATTGGTCAGTTGTCCGACCATGACCTTTATGACCCCAGTGGAATGTGAAACTACTTTTTTCATTCATAACTTTTTAATAGAAATTTACTACTAATGTTAAGTCTCGCTACTACGAGAACAAAACAATGAAATGCTATCAAACACAAAACGTTACAAACAATTTTTCACACACCGTGTTTATTGATACGAAATTTCAAGAAAAGGTAAAATTAAACTCGGCTCGATAAAGACAAGTAGAACACACGTCACTAGCGACACATGGTTAACTCACAGGGGCTTGTATCGCTTAGAAACGGCGTTCGAAGGACATGTATGTGTATAGGCCCTACCCTAGCAATATAGTCGAAGGACATGTGTATAGGCCCTACCCTAGCAATATAGTCGAAGGACATGTGTATAGGCCCTACCCTAGCAATATAGTCGAAGGACATGTGTATAGGCCCTACCCTAGCAATATAGTCGAAGGACATGTGTATAGGCCCTACCCTAGCAATATAGTCGAAGGACATGTGTATAGGCCCTACCTTAGCAATATAGTCATGAGCGTCAATGAGACAACTGAAATGAAACATTTAATTTAAATGATCTCTAAATATAATACTGTAATATGTACTAAATTTGCACTAAACTTATCCTTCCACTTAGACAATAACATTGTCATAGTTAAAGGAAACTTGCCTGTAATTTCGCACACCTGTTCTTCAACGTTTGCTTGGTAAAGCCTCGTAGCTGCTGTTACCCGCAGAGAGTGATTAGTCTTCTTCCCCTCAATGCCTGCAGACTTGCACATGTTTTTCACCATGTTGGTAAGTGGAGTCGGGAAAAATACCTCGGGCCTTCAGCCTATTTTCCCTCCTCCGCGGGTTTACATGCGCTACCGAAACCTCGGAGGCGTGTTTGATCCTACACTTCAAAACCACACCATTGTAGAAGGTCGACTGTTCTATTGTAGATTCCCAGCTGGAGGGTATTTACCGTATCAACAGGTATCTCACGTGTGCTTTGGTTTATCTCCAGGGTAAACGTATCATCCGTATGATTAAGTTACGTATTAACCTTTATTAAATACATTTTGAATTATGAATGGGTCATTTTGGGTAGAGATGGGTAGAATATTATTTCCCCGTATATCGCTGCACTCAGCAAATTCTGGCTGAGTGAGTTAATGAGTTAGTGAATTTAGTTTTACGCCGTACTCAGCACTATTATGGTGGTGGTCTGTAAATAATCGAGTCTGGATCAGATCCTGTGAGTATGGGCATCGATCTACACAACTGGGATACAGTGATATGTGTCAGCTAAGTCAGCAAAGACTGACCATCCGATCCCGTTAGTCACCTCTTACGACAAGCATGGGTTACTAAACATACGTCCACTCCGGTCTTCACGGGTCTAGCAATATAATGAAGTAATCGAGCAGGTACCAGACAATCCAGTGATTGATACGCAACGTGCAAAGCCCGCAGGTGAGGATGACATTTAAATACACCCCTAATAATACCGGTGATGTTTGGTCCAGACTGGTGGTGGTTAAAGATAGGGTTTGATATCTGACGTCTGGAAATTATCAGTAGGAATAGCCGTATACAATGCATTTGTTTTTTCTGTTACATAATGAAATATATCATTGATAACTTTTATCTGGTGCTTTGCAACTGTTGATGTGCGTGTGAAATATGTTGGGTCTGAATATGATAATAATAGAAAGAAATTTTAAAAGATTTATAATCAATAACGGAGCAGTATAATTCATGGCTGGTGTGTGTGTGATGATTTTGTGTGCGTACGTGCGTGCGTGCGTGCGTGTGTGTGAAGGATAGCCTGGTGGCTAAAGTGTTCGCTCGTCGTGGTGACCCGAAGAGCCGGGCTCGATCCATACAAGTTTAACCGTACACTGCATGAAGACCATTTCTAGTGTTCCGAGCCGTGAGGCTACAGTTGCTGACTGACTGACTGACTGACTCACGCACTGACTCACGCACTCACCCACTGTCTTTAGTGCAGATATTTGACCATTCCTTTAAATATCACATTATGAAAATATTCAAAGGTAGATCCAAACGCACAGCTGTTTAACTCGATCATGAGTGTTGTAACAATGCGTGCGCATCTAAAAATGTCCGCGGTAAATACGATAATAATAGAGAACAATATATTCGTTTTTCTTAAATATTTATTTGAATGTCATAAAACGTTTCAACATACCATACTTAGAAAGAATGTCTGTACTATTCTTTTTTGACAGGATGACCAGAAGTTTGTAAGTGCAATTGTCTTAAAGCTATAACAGTAATCATGGAGTAATAGAGACATTTATTACAAATCACACTATTGGCACATCACCAGTTGACGATCACGGGATTGTCCGGTCAAAATTCGACTATTTACAGCCCACCGCCGAATTATTGCTTAGCGTGGCGTCAAACTAAACTACTAAACTACGTTTACTATTACGTACTGGACACTCATTATCACATCCCCGAGTGTCTTTTTTAAAAATGAGATGAGCCCCGACTCGAAATGCTTCACAGTACAATCAATCATGATTCCCCAGAATTCACAGCAATTCACTGTTTGTATGCTGAACAGTGTGTTCATACACAGCTGTTGTCTACAATATTATTTTCGCCATAAAATGAAACACTATCTGTGCATTTGTAGTCACTCTGAGCATTTTGTGTTTTATATATATTCATCGTGTGTCAGTTTATTTTGTATACAGAAAATTGAATCTATCACGCTTATTATAATCTTATGAAATGCAAAATAATAACATGCACACGTGTTCGTGTTTTGCATACCGATTCTGACACTCGCTGGCTATTGTATCATCCTGTGATAAATATGCACATGGACCGTTGGAACGTTATTTGCTAATCATGTATGATATATTGATTGAGAATAGTTATTATTATATATAATTTATTTTTGTTTAATATGCGAAATGATCCTATTTGGAGCCGACATATTGTATAATCACACCGAAAGTTGAAAAACATTTGACTTATATCAATCCATTCTTCCCTCAAATTGTGTGATCAAGTAAGGATGTATGTATATTTTTTAATGAAATCCAAATCCAAATCCAAATGACATATGGCTTTTGATACAGACAAAATCCAGAGGTTAAATATCAGAGGGCCGGTGGGGTTGCCAAGTGGTTCAAGGTTTCGATCATCACGCCGTAGACACGGGCTTAAATCCCGACATGGGTACAAAGTGTGAAGCCCATTTCCGATGTGTCCCGGAGTGATATTGCTGGTTCATTGCTAAAAGCGGCGTTAGACTAAACTCACTCACTCAAGTATTAGAAGCAATGTCAAACCCTACCATTATCTTGAAACGTCTAGTTATTATTTTGAGTGACTGGGTGGGTTTTGTTTTAAGCCGCCTTTAGCATTATGTTATCATTTCGAAAATTGAGGAAGATATGCTGCAATATATAGATCAACTTTCATCTTTTGTTTACAATAAACATGTTCTGCAAATTTGTGATCTGAAAGATTAAACTATTTTATTAAAATAAAATTCGTCTTTTAAAAGTGGATTAATTAGAACCAGGGAGCCTATATAGAGAGGGGAGTGGAAACTCCTCGAAAAACCGCTGAACGTATGTCTCGCTTTTCCACGTGACCAGTGGAGACAATATGGCGGCAGCTTAGTATTAAAGATTGAGCTCGGTTCATTTTCAACAGCTGATTACATTCGCTGAGTGTTGTGACAACTCGGATCCTACACGTAGAACATAAGTCACCTGTTCTGTTACTTCAGTTCTAGTCACATATTTGTAATTAGTGTCAGTATAAGAAAATATGTTTGTAGTAAAGTTTCAAGTCGGCATCTTGTAACTCTCTGGCTTCAATTATCGGTACACAGCGAAGATAGACTGAGTTTCGTCAATAAAAGCTTCTTTCACACATTCCTTTATGTTTTAGCAGGAAATTATAGCTTTAGTTGAAAGGTATCTGCAAGCAATAGTGATAGTTTTGTGACTTAAAAACATGTTGGGGTTTAATTGGGGGGTGTGAAAAATGTGGCAGATCGCCGATCTGATCTGATGCGCCATTGAAATACTACACGCCGTTGTTTGAAGTGTGTCTAGATATTGTTCAACACCGTCTTTCACATACACCTTTAATTTTTATGAGGGGAATTTACCATCAGGCGAAAGGTGTTTGCTGGTAATAGTGACAGTTTCATAATCTAAAATAAATTGTTAGGACGTACTTGAGGTGTGTGAAATATGTGCCATCTCGCCGACCTGATCCGATCCGCCATTGAAATATTGCACGGCGTTGTTTGAGTGCTTTTGTTTCAGCTTCAAAAACTTCATTCACATACACCTTTAATTTCCATTAGGGGAACATACCATCTAGTGAAAGGTGTTTGGAAGTAATAGTGCTAATTTTATAATTTAAAAAAAATCGGTAGGGTGTTTTTGAGGTGTTGAAAAATGTGCCAACTCGCGGATCTGTTCTGATCCGCCATTGAAATAGTATAACTTTGAGTGTTTCTAGTTATTGCTCCAAAACCTCTTTCACATGCACCTTAAATATTTATGAGGGGAATATGCAATGACCCGAAAGGTGTTTGCTGGTAATATTTATAATTTGATAATCTAAACATATTGTTAGGATTTATTTGAGGTGTGTGAAAAACGTGTCATCTCGCTGATCTGTTCTGATCCGCCATTGAAATAATACACAGCATTTTTTGAGTGTTTCTAGTTATTGCTCAAAAAACTTCTTTCACACACACCTTTAATTTCTGTTAGGGAAAAAAGTTCCATCTGGTGAGAGGTGTTTGGAAGTAATAGTGATGATTTTATGAATTAAAAAAATAATTGGTAGGGTGTATACATTCACAAGTATTTCATGTGTGTGAAAAATATGACATATCGTTGATCTGATCTGATCACTCATTACTACAAGCCAATGTTTGAATGTGTTTAGTCGTCCTAAAATTCATTTCTTTCAAATACACCTCTAAGTATTGAGGGGAATATTCTATCTGGAGAAAGTGTGAGGTATGACATATCTGATCTGTTCTAATCTGCCATGGATGCCTTTGATGCTTGAATGTTTTAGTTCTGAAACTATTGTTGATATTTGACAAAACTGCAAAGAACTTTTTAACGCTTTGTGATGGTTTTAAACTTTCTGTTTTTTTAGGGGGGAGTGACTGTGTCAGTTGACATTCTGTCAGTATCCATGCAATTGCGCACATGCAGGAAGACATCTGGTCATCTGCATTAACTGCCCTCTTAAAAAAATAATTTCGACTTTGCCACGACCGTCCATTTGTCCATTACAGACTGGGTGTCTGTAAGAATGAGAGTGACTGAATCTACAACTCATTAACATGTGCTTAACTTTCCAAACTGTATTCCTGAAGGAAAAAGAAATAAAAATGTGTTCCTCCCTCGTCACATTTTTTCTATCAAAAATTAAAAATCAAAGTCTTACTCGTCACTTTTGAAAAGAATGTGCCTGAGAAACATATTTTTATGCAGCCTAAGCATTCCACACAAACAGAAAACCACTGAAACATAATGAGACATTTTAATTGTGTAACAGGTCATTTCAAATACATATAATAACATAATAACCTTTAGTTTGCCATTTGGCCATCAGGGCTTGCTGCCACTTGCAGTCTTTAAAGTCTGCATACCCATTTTGTTGAAATCAAACCAATAAAAACAAAATAGTCTTCATTGTAGAGAGTTTCACAGTCCCTACAAAATCCATTAGTGAAGTCAGGTGAAGTGTATGGAGCACAGAGAAGTTTACATTAGTTATAGACTGCTGACATTCCTATGCGGCACTGAATATATAATACTATGAAGTGAAACTGGAAGTTATCCTAACATGAGGGATCATATAATTCCTGAACATTAATACAAATTATGGGCACGATGCTAGTTGAAAAGAAATGAGATCTAATTGACAGAAGACCACATGGGCCTGCAGATAACTGAAACTGTTGGCCTGATACATTAACAACCGACGCTGGGCCTCTGGGCTGGCGATCGTTTCGAATGTTGTATCAAAATTGTCACATAAACAGAGAGTCTTTGAACAAGGCAATGTGTAAACACATTCTCAAGTCCTCTCATTAATCCACACATGCATCATTCGGCGACAGGAAGTGTAACCAGCTTGTTGTGACAACATTCAGGGGAGCCTACTCCAATTTACCGAGTATTACTCCGGGAGATGCCGATAGTTTCCGACAGTAAACTGGTTGAAATACTGTTAAGCGCAGCCGATTTGCGCTGAGAACAAACCAAGTCGACGTGTGCAGTGGAGCATGACGAGGCACACGTTAATTAGTACAAATGGTAAGGAAAGCTAGCGAGTGACCAATCCCTGTTATAGAGTATCCCTGTTAGAACACAACAAAACGCTACACAAAACATCGCTGGGGAAGGACAACAATATAAAAAAAAACCCAACTTCTTTACTACATTGGGAGTTACGTTGGTTCTAATACCGTTATCAATCAAGTGATGAACAGAATGTGGAAAGAGAGTGAGTGGATGAGTGAATTTAGTTTTACGCCGCACTCAGCAATATTCCAGCTACATGGCGGAGGTCTGTAAATAATCGAGTCTGGACCAGACAATCCACTGATCAACAGCATGAACATCGGTCTGCGCAACTGGGAACTGACGACATGTGTCAAGCAAGTCAGCAAGCCTGACCACCCGATACAGTTAGTCGCCTTTACGACAAGCATAGCCGTCTTTTATGTATATATACACACCTGACCACCTAATACCGTTAGTCGCCTTCATATATATGCAAGTCATGCAAGTGTCTGGACATAAAAATGTACAGAGTGTGAACAATTATTCACGCCTTTCTGATGCACAACACTGGGGGAGTGGGAAATCTGTTGTCTTCGACCGGAAATCAGCCTGCCATGAACAACAAACACAAACAAAACCTTATCCAGTGATGTTGTTCACACTATCTTCGGAGGTCCAATATTCGGGGGAACAGTCCACATCAAAACTGACAAGTCTTTTATGGCAGTCAGTGAGACCCTGCCGTTACAAACTGTCGCCATGTTGCTCGCTCTTCTCTCAGTGACTCTTCTGACGACGAAAAACTCTCATTAACAATGTTTCCAGTTATACAATTCTTACAGTTACTTAAGTTGATAAGGATATTAAATTTCAATTCAAAATGTTTTTGTATTTTTTTTCTTCGTGCAAGAGTAGCAAGTCAATATGTCGCGCTCTTTTCTTACTAGCATTACACAGGGAGTTTACGTCTATAGTGCCGCATCACTGTATTCTTACGCCACCTTCACCTTTACGTCAAGCGACAACAGCTGATTTCGTTTTACGTGGAGTTATTCAGAAATAAAAAAAAGATACAAATGAATAATGAAGAAATTAACTCACTCGCGAGTGTGTCACATTGATTCTACAAAACTCGTGTCAGAGAAATCCATAATTTTTTATACATTTTTGTGCAACTCGTTTCGTAAAAACAATATGACACACTCGCTCGTGTATTAATCTCTTTGTATGTGACACGCGAGTAATGATAACCTCCTGGAGACCATGTGTTACAAAATTAATGAACAGTATTATCAGTAAAACGGCAAATATTCCTAAGGATCATGTCTTTCACAAATTTCAATGAGTGTATTTGTACTTAACGATTTATCATTTTCACATACATGTACGAGGCCACGTGTTGCTAAAAGCTAAAAATTAGTGCCTTTGCTTTTTAACTTCAGAAGTGGCCTGTAGCTTTCATTGGTTTGATGATTCCATGCAGGTACCTGAATGCTACATAGGCTGGATGTCTGGACGTGCATCAGTTACACACTAGCGTAATATAATGTCTATCAGTTGCTAATTCTACTGAATCTATTCACAAAGTAGAAACGAGATGAAAATGTTCTGAAAGATGTATGACATAGATTGCATACGTTTATGAAAAGCTTGCTGTACGCTTTTTACACGAGTCATCTGGACATTTTATCATCAATATTCCTTTTGTTTTAACAATTACTGTAACTTAGTGTCCAGATATAAATTTCCGATAGTATAATCAGCATATACGGTCGCAGTTTGAAAACCGGTTCACCAAAACATTTGAATGTATCTCTACACTACTTGGGTAAGGCAGCATTTTCAACGCATTTTCATTTGCAGAAGCCGTTTGTCAGTCAACTCCCCTGCCCCGATAAAATGGACGGAACTTGCTTCAAAAAAGACAAAACCTTATCATGAATTTAAGTTCAAACTTAAGTTCGCAACGAGCTGTTGATCCAACATTGTTAGATCATGGAACAAAATTTATGGTCCAAGAGGAGAATCTCAAAAGGGGCCTATAAATAGGATTTCGTAGCTTCCCCAGTACTGATTTGGTTTGACTCTATTTTCAGTTAGTATGATGTCTTGAGCTCATGAAAAGGCCTGCAATACTCTCAGATGGTTCAATCAGTATTTTGTCACAGGTCATTTTATGTGGTAGGGATCTGTGAGCATTTTCATGACATTTGGTTTGCTGCCCAACAACAACACAAAGTTAATCAGTCTGATCACTTTCATTTTGACTCTTGTGTATTTTTAAAGGTTGTATAAATCTTTTGACATATTTTTGCTTTTGAAAATAATCAAAATGATCGCCATTTTGGCCGGAATCATGAATTGTCGTGTGTTGCCTTCTTGGCAGTTAAATCTACATAAAAATAACACCGAATGTGTCTATTTACATCCAATTTTGATACTTTTGATGTTTTTCGACATCTGTTCTAGAGTGGTGGGTGTTTTACAGCTTATTCTGAGACAGGGGATTTTAGCGATTCTTCGACTTTTCATGGATATGTGTGGTGATGTATTTATTGAAAGATTACATTATTATTGTAACTAGAATCAGTTGTTTTTGTTGCCTGTTTACTTCTAGAGTGACAGCATGTTATATGGAATTGTTTCGTATTACCCAGAATTTAGAATGGCTGCCAAGATGGCCGCCATTGTAGTTTTACTAATTATACACAGCAGAGGACTAAGTTTGCCCTGATATGCAAACAAACAATTCATTTGCTGTCAAATGTTTTATACAATATCGAAAAAGAACCAAATTTCAATGGTATGGTTTATGAAAGCGTCATTTGCCTAAAATAGTTGATGAAATAACATCATCTAAAGTGTTAGAAAACTATGCTTCAAGGCCGATAACTACGTCTAAGCTCTGGCTGTTTAGGGTTTGGGAAGCAGGAATACAGCTGCCCCCTATAATAATTTGTTTACAGGTTACGTTTTATGCATACACGTATTGATATAACACTCTTTTAATGTTGATAGTGCTCCCTTAATTGAGAAATGTTAACTTCGGCCCTGTTGTAGCTATTCAAAGTGGTCCGCCAGATAACCCTTAATCACTTTTAATACATTCAGAAGCTTACAATTTACTCTCCTCTTCACTTTCCTTTATATCATATGTTAAATCATGTCAGAATTGGAGTCATCTACAATCCAAAGCTGTTCGGGCAACAATCACCTGCCATACTAAAACACATGTTTCTGTGCACAATAAGTAAGTTCATTTGCGTTGACATAGATCTCTCTGCTGGCATGCTGAACTTTTGCATTTAGTCTTCGTCAGTTCAAACAATCCACGGGGAACAGGATCTCTCGACATCAGAAAAGCTGACCATCAAAAGTGCTCCGACCAGGGTCAACTGGTGGTGGAATCTTCATGATTGGTTGTATCCACACATGCGCATGGTAGTTAACTCGCTCAATAAGACGTTTTAGACTGTTGGATGTTGGTGAGAGTTTTTGTAAATACTTCATCTACAAGGATCACTAAATTATCTTGTACGTACATAGCATTAGAAACCTGTCCACAAAACGCAAAGACTGTTTCGTAAACATCAAAGTTGTGACCCATTGGTTAGGTTAAGCTTCTCGTTCGTGGTCTTTACAGGCTTTGGGGGCATCAATGTAGAAGAGGAGATTTCCAGTTTCAGGTTCAATCGATGTAAAGATGACCAAACGTTTGTCTTGGAAGAGTTCAGCTGACTACATATGATATTAATCCTTTTGCTGTTCAACATGCAAGAAGCTGAGAATTATATCCTTCAGAACAACAACTCCACTTGCAATGTTCATAAGATACAGACATGACATGTCATTAAGTTTGAAGACTGAATGGATTTTCCCATCAATCCTGATTATCACATTGACATTTCTAGTTTTCCTTTTAAATTGGCTCATTCAGATGGAACATCAAGTGTTACGGTTAAGAACTTGCCGTGAAAAAAAGTGTAAGAAACCCCCTGTGAACCAGGAAAACAGAACAAAGACATAATTTAGCAAAGAGAGAGCAAGTTATACAAAGTCACAAGTCAATTTCACAATACCGATTTCGCATAAAATACAAATGAGACAAAATATAAGGCAATGGGCCACAAAATATATAGTTAACTCACTAAAGTCTTTGTGCGAGACAGAAACAGTTATGCAGAATGTAACAAAGCGAGCGGTCTATGATCAGGAGTTGACGGATGCAGATGATGTATACTCCAGGTAAACTCTGTGTGTCCCAACAAGGCGACATAGTTGCCTGAAAGTACGAGCGCACACAACCATCGCCACTCACGTGCAATGCCCTCGAATAGTGTCCCGGAAGTCAGCAGATAATCAAAACAAACTCCAGTGGAGGTAACTCTAAAGCACTTCCGGAAAGCCTGCTGCCAAAATCCTAAAAGTGTTGACCATCTATTAAACGAAATGTGACCCATCATAATTATTATTCAAAACACTAAACGTTCTTACCCAATAGTAATTATTACTTAAATGATAATAAAATATACAGAAAATACACACTCTTAACACAAGAAAAAACATCAAATGCGGCTTGTAAGAGGAACTGTAAACTAGAGTGTTTGGTCCTTCATTGCCCACTAGCAGAGGAGAGAATGCTGGCTCTTCTTTGGTTATTGGAATGGCAACATTGCAAATGTACAGAGAGGGTACTGCTTCAAAATTTGGAGACTTGGCTGATATGCATTGAAATAAAATCGAACTGACTGCATTTGATCATGAGTTGATGCTGTTTGGGACAGGTATGTTAGGCCAGAGTCGGTCAAAGTAGGGGAGCGAATCAACGATCATCGTCAACGGCACAAGAAGTCAAGATTGTTGGTAAAAACACACCACTACCAAGGCATTTGGACAAATCAGCGGTCCTCTCAACACGTCTAATCTTGTCGCACATACGAACGAACGATGGAGTGCTGCTGGTCTGGCCATGCCAACTGTTGGTAGGCCTGAGGCACACAGGTACATTTGTAGTTCTTAGGACGTCCTGACCTGTCTTAACAATAACTGTAAAAAGAGATTGAACGGGATAGAACGTGTAATGATTATATAAATTACGATGCTTGTTTGATCATAAACAGTTGTCAGTATGTCTACCTCATCTGTGCCCAATCCTCAGACAGTTGGTATTACGTATAGACTGCACTGCACGTGAACAACATTTCCCAGCAGTTCAAACCCGTCTTTAGTCAGTTTATATCCATTGTGAATCAGACCTACCACGTTCGTAAAATCCACTACCCATCTCTAACTCTTTCAGCTCAACTCAACAAGCTCGTATTCAAACACCTCTTCCCGTTCGCACTACATTCTCACTCTGATTCTAGCGTGTGCAGTGGTAATAGCAGACATGTCTTGGTTTGATTTCTGTGGGCACCCAGCCCATTCTTATTTCCGTTATCAATTTCAAGATGGAAACATCGACATCACCATGCCTCCACAGAAAATTGAGTGTGGGCCAAGAAAGACATCGTATTTAATGAAGGGGTGATGTATTCAAGAATATCATCAAACGTGGGTGGGGTGATTCTCAAGAAATTGTAGGACTCATGGTCATCAAGGCGGAGATCCTATGTCATTAGATGAAATGTTCCAGAGCTGTTGGCCTCTCAGATTAAAGCCAGTTTCTCACCAAACAAGTTCTTGTTCGTTTCCTCCTTTCTTGCTCTACCAGCCCATTGTACCCTTGTTCTGCTTCCAATAAAAATTGCAGGAAATAAGCATTCAGCATGTTGACAGCTGCAAATATGTTCATGTTTCACAAGCAGATATTTTTAGCCCAAATGGAGAAACGCATATCTGTATACTGCACCGTGTCATATCGTAATGACGTAGTAAGATCTGTGTGAGATCTACTTAAACGCAGAACGAGTAGAACTTGATGAGAATCCATGGCACTCTTTCAGAACGGAGTAGAAAAATGTACTACAATCCTCTTTAGAACAATTGCTTTGGTTTTGAGAATATTTGCACGGAGTATCAAAGTAAGTAAGAACATAATGCGGTCGAGTTTCGTCTGTCTGCGAACGGAGGTGACCTGGTGGAAACTGGGTACCCCGGTACAAGCTTATTGCAACTGATGTCCAACTATATCATGTCTGCACACATCCCCATAAAGTCTGAGGCGATCAGCGATTCCGTTTGTCATATTGTTTAAGGTGTGTTATCACTCCGTCCCATTTTAGAACATGTAGAACATTGGACAATGGGAATTGTCTTACTGAAGTCATCTGAAACTCACCAACTACATTTACACAATTAGGTGACAATCAGGATTTTGTCAGTCATTATATCTTGTGGACAGTTTGAATATAAAACCGTCCTAAATCAGATCTTCATTACACCAAACTGCGTTTTATTAACACACTTTGGAAACAGGTCAAAACACTTCAGTGTAATATCAGATAATGTCAGAGAATGTTCAAGATTGTATGCATACACCGCGTCCATCAAATCCCAACGTATAGAATAGATGTGTGAGTGAGTGAGTTAAAGAGTGAAGCGTTTTGACAATTAGTGTAGGTTCGATCCCCAAAAATGTTTTAAAGCCATTCTCAAGGATTCTCACGTTTAGTGAAGTCCTATATTATTTTGTCCTCATTTCGTGCAGTTGATCCAGTCTACCGAACATGCCTTTCCCTGAAACAAGAAAGGTCATTAAAACATCGGAATTTCACCAGAATATCTTAAACTTTTAAGGGAATAAATCGGAATTTGATACAATTATATAAAGCATGTATTAATTTATATGTTCTATTGTCGGCAAACAGATCTTAATACACGCATAGGCAACGTACAATTATTCAAAACCGTACAGATTTAATTCATAAATGTACAATCTACGGTCTTTTAGATGCAAATCTGAATAAACAGATGTACAATCTACGATTATGTAAAACCAGATCTAAATCCACAAATGTTTAACCTACAATGTACGATGACTGGAAGATGCACCCACACCATGACTTGTATCTATGACAGCTGACAGCTGATTCAGCAAAAGTACATGTAGCTGAAAATGTAGCCAAGAGGTATTCTAAACACTGGCTAGTAAATACAACATCTTATCGTCTTGAAAAAAGTAGCTGACTAGGAGTAAGAATTAGCTCCTTCATATGAAGAATAAAACAGAAGTGGTTCTGAAAGGAATAAACAAGAAGTACTGTTATCAATAAAACGTGTCCTGTGTTTAAAGTTTGTATATTGTTGTTTTGTTTGGAGTATCGCAAAACTGAGAGTATATGATATGAACTTTGTAAATCACCTAGGTGTCAATATCGTGGTTTCAAATGCATGTTCCTTTAACGTCAGTTCATCCATATCGAGAGATTTAATTCATTCAAAAGGTATGATCCTACTTTGTCTTTCTAGGATGCACGTCGCATCATAGCACATCTTTAGAACTAGTTTGCAGAAGGAAAGGATGAACACATCCATCATTGAACATGATGGGCTAAAGCACTTCAGTGTCCACTATAGCACCATATCTTGATGGTGACATGCATACAGTGATAGATGTGGTTTGGGTGTTCCAGTGACGTAGTGGTGGATGTAGTGTGTCGTAAGTAGTGGTGGCGGTGTTGCATTCCATGTTGTGTCGATGGCTGTAGTGTCTATATATAGTGGTGCATGCAGTGTTGGTACCCCATGCATTTGTGGATGTTTTGGTGTCCCATGTAATGTCGGTGGTGGTCCGCCATGTATTGGTGAAGTTGATGGTGGTGTCTGATGTACATGTATGGTGGTGTCCAATGTTGAGATGATTTCTCGCTTTAAACAAAAAGTAAACCAGACATGGTGAAATAATATTTCGAAACCACGTAATTTTATCTTGCCAATTGAAAATTTAAGTCTTTGAATTCAAATCGTTATTAGCCGTTTGTATTGCAAAGGGGTAAGCGCAGCAAGCTTGGAGACTGAGCACCGACTCGCAATGATGTGATATATTCGTCATGGGGACAGAAAGTCTTGAAATCCTGTAGAGGTAGGACGACTTCAAGGATTCTTCGGAAGGGAGACCCTTCGAGTCCCCACTTAAATACTATGCCTCACGTCCACGTCTGAGGCCCTTCGTTGGAATATTGCCAACAGCGGCATAAAACCACACTTACTCGCTGTTGTTAAACCAATCTACATGCGCGAGAAATGTGATTCCTGATGCTTATGCATGACTCATTTCTTTCAGACGCAGAAACTCTGGCACATTCTGGATTTGGTGAGTTGTCCCTCTAAGCCCTTCCACCTGGACTTAAGTACACTGGCTTTCCGAGGGACCGATGTGATGAGCTTTTGTCTCACGATGGCGCCATAGTACGTCCGCTCTCCGAGTAGTCCCCCGCCAACTGTACATGAAGTAGGTTCGGTGCTAAGGCCTGATTGTACAGTCAGGATGGTTGTTACAGCAACCCAGCTAGTTTAGGGTTGGCACACTCTGTGGCCCCAGTCTTTTCAGCATCCCCAGTAGGCCCAATGCTGACTGAACTTGACTTGATTTCGGTTGTAGTGTAGACAGGGCCCCCTCCGTGCATGCCCTCTACGATGCTATCTATAGATGGCATAATTTAGTGTTAACCCACCATTCCGTCTTGCAGTAAGTAGTTCGAGACAAAACAAGCCCCGGATAGTTACTTTGAGAGTCAGTGTACTGGCCGACTGCGCGGCCACCTGCTGGTAAAGTATTTCAATATTTCAGTTTAGTATTTAGATTAAATTTTGTTTTCACGTCTCGTATTTGTTTTGCATTTAAATCTTTGGGGGATCGTCGAATAACTGAATGGTTAAAGCGTTCGCTCATAACGCTCCAAACAACCCTAATTCGATTTCCCATATGGGAATGATGTGTGCAGCATGTATTTGTTGTTTCTTACCATGATATAGCTGGTATATTGCTAGAAGCAGTGTAAAAAGTACATTCAAACAGTCATAATCTGTGTGGGAAGCATAAATTATGTAAAGTGTTTTTTGCCTATTTTTATTAGAAGCGTCGTTTACTCAAGCAACTGTGTCTATCAAATAATATTTTGAAGAAAATATAAAATGCAATGCATCCTTGTTTACCATGACGTCTACTGCAAAGTTACAACTTGAGTTTCATGTTTGAGTTTTTTTCACGTGTAGGCATATAACTTGCATTTATACACATAGTAAGTACCTATGATGGAAAATATATGCACTTTATTATTAGGAGCAGGGATACCATCGTCCTGGGAGTGGGAGCGGAAATGTCCCCCAGAGGCAGGACGACTGCCAAGAAGATATTACATGGACAGAAATGGATCAAGGACTCTTCTGGTGGCAGGACAATGGCCACAAAGCTCCCAGACTACCAGGAAAGCGAGTTCTCTAAACTATGTTTTGAAGAAAACACACAGTAATATATTATTGTTGACAATGACGTCATGAGCAAATTACAACTTGTGTGTCAGGTTAAAGCGTTTTTCTCACGAAAAAAGTATAATATTATACTTTCGATATTCATTATCTATCTAGTGAGTATCAGTGATATGAACATTAAGCTATTCGTTATCTTTACTATTAGGAACGTGGATACCATCGTCCTAGGGGCAGAATTGGACCCTGAAGTCCCCCAGAGGCAGGACGTTTGTCAAGAAGATAATCCATGGACAGAAGTGGGCCAAGGATTCTTCGGAAGGGCGACAGAGGACCAGACAGGCAAGTGTTTCCAACTCTACTTGGAAGAGTGAGTGAGTGAGTTTAGTTTTACGCCGCACTCAGCAATATTCCAGCTATATGGCGAAGGTCTGTAAACAATCGAGTTTGGACCAGACAAACCAGTGATCACCAACATGAGCATCGATCTGCGCAATTGGGAACCAATGACATGTGTCAACCAAGTCAGCGAGCCTGACCACCCGATCCCGTTAGTCGCCTCTTACGACAAGCACAGTCGCCTTTTATGGCAAGCATGGGTTGCTGAAGGCCTATTCTACCCCGGGACCTTCACGGGTATCTACTTGGAAGAGAATATGCGTCTTCATGAATATTTGTTTATTATACAGTGCACACTCATTCTCTTATAGTATACAGCCAGTTAGCAGTGAGTGAGTGAGTTTAGTTTTACGCTGCACTCAGCAATATCCCAGCTGTATGGTGACGATCTGTAAATAATCGAGTCTGGACCAGACGATCCAGTGATCACCAACATGAGCATCGATCTGCGCAATTGGGAACCGATGACATGTCAACCAAGCAGCGAGCCTGACAACCCGATCCCGTTACTCGCCTCTGTGTTGACGTTATGTATTTACTCAACATCAGAAACATGTATGTTTGTAATGACATTTATGTAATGACACCTTTAATAACCAGATTGACACGTGAATACAGGATCTGGTCACGCTGGAACAGAAATGTTCATGTTGAAATTGAGAACAATCGGAACATGAGTTGTTCGCTTGCAGTCATCAAAGTAAACGATTGTGAGTTATCACTCCATACAATAATCTGCTTATGTGTTAGCACTTGAAAGCAAGCATGTGTTACATGTACATTGTTCGTGTACATGTGTGTCAGCATACTGCCTCATCTGTTTGACAATTACCTCTATATGTCTAACTATGGTTATTCGTCTGATAACTACACCACGTTTTTGTCCAGTAACTGTATAATTACTATGTATACTTAACTTAGATTTGATATCATTAATATATTTTCAGGCTTGGATGGATTTTTCGCGCAGTCGTTACCACATGAACTTTCCGTTTGAAACTAAAGGTGAAGCGCGCAACAACTACAGATACTTAGGATCCTGGTGTAACGGTAGGAACAACACGTTCCGTACAACATCGTGCCTGGCTCTACGCTTCAACGCTACCAATCTCCCAAGTGGAAGCGACACAATCTTCTCTCTGACGTACAGATATCCAAATAGATGGTCTGGTGGCACAACAACGAGAAATCCGTGGATTCCAGGTATCAGACAGCATGGGTGCTTTATTACCAAAACAAATGTATCACTGTGACTGTTTGAGTTCAAAATGGTATACAATCACGTTTGAGCATTCCTATGAGGGGTTGTGAGTTTACACAGGATACAGTAAAACAGCCAAACATAAAAAGTAAGCTTTGAAGATCTCGTCCATGTTTTGCATTAAAATGTATATTTCAACACATGATAGAATATTTATTAAAAGGGGAGCTTGAATTGCTTCAGAAATCATAATAATTATAGTATCTTGTTTCAGCTTCACAGATGGTATCCAGTTCAAGCCAAACCGGGACCGTTCTAGGTTCGGTCTTCGATGTTGTGTTGTTGGTTTTGGCGGTAGGAGGTGCTCTAACTGTGTGGAGATTCTATCGTAGAAAGAACAAGTCTCTTTACCAGAACCCACAAATCACCCATCATAGTGAAGTTGGTTATTCTGTAGTTTCGGTAACAAAGCCAACGCCAAAGTAGTGTTTGTGGGCAAGCCATGTCACCAGGGAACGACAAGGAAGGACCAGCAGACTCTGACAATGTTTAATAGAACAAATATTAAAATAGCTTAGTTTAAGAATAGTTATTACATGAGACTGTAATGTCAATGGTTAAGTGGTTCACACGACTATAGAGAAAGTGTTTGTCAACACAACAACCGTGTCTCTTTTCACTAGAGTCCACAAGATCAGTGAAAGTCAGTACTTTGTATAGCCACCAGTGGCAGCAATTACTGCCCGGCGCCGTCTTGGCACACTTTGGATCTCATACACAGAATAATATGTACCACTACACTCATGTACATGTTACTTTCACCTGTAGCTGAGCACGAGTTTCAGCATAATCAAACGTAGTCTTAGCATTCCATCACTAAATAATGAAACTTTTCCCATACAATCGTAATACTGTATCTTCAAGACAAGAGTGATACTATATCTCCAAGACCAAGAGTGAGATGAATTCGGTTCTGCTTAAATTTGGTAAATGTAGCTTTCAGTCACGCATCTAATAAAGTATTTGAAACTCTATATTGCTCAAACAGGGTATATGAAAACATTTTTCCTACACAAATGTAATAATATATCTTCACTGAGTAGACCAAGATAAATTCGAATAATCGTCATACAATGTAACACCAAATCTTCATTACATGTTAATAAATATACATTACATGACATTTACTTAACAGCTTCGTCTTAGTGAAGTGTGACATTTGTGTCCATATAATAAGCTTACTGTAACTATGCATTACAAAAGTGTAAATAAATGCGATTTAGTACTTAAAGACCGCCTTTCATATTATCCACACACTAAAGCAGATGAACATACAACTCCTTAAGAACTTCCTTCAGACAACATTATTTAGAACGCCACTTCTCAAGACCCTTGGGTTGGGCAATGTTTACATAGTTATAAGACAGTTGGCTTGTCAGAATGTCAAGTCAGATCAGAAATCAAGGGGATACGATGATTCACAACATGTTACCCATGTAACTAAATACAAACTGGAAAACGTTGTCATAATTGAAGTAATGTATAACTGAACTACTTTTGACAGTGACGGTGTGAATCAAAATGTTATCCGTCGTCAGTTTGTCGATAATGACCTAATATCTTGGTATTGTCTCACTACGTTTTAGTTCAAAACGAAAGCTTTACATTTCTTTCCACGTTACACTGCTCTACAACTGGACGTCATTACGTCATGAAAGACGCGTGACTCGTTTGCCACGGTATCAGACAAGACATTGTCTGTAGTGTTGTTTGGACTTTGAAAAAGTAAGAAAGTTTTCCCGACTTTTCCCTCTGTAAAAGATGGTACTGGACCGGTGATTTCATTAAAGCTTCAAATCTCAACAAGGTAGTTGTTACCTCAGTTGATATTTTATATCAGCCTTTTGATGAGGGTTCAGATGAGAAAATGCAAGGCAGTAACCATTTTTTGCTGCACTGTTTACCTTACTTTAGGTCAGAACTCACACCTACGTGTGAAAGTATTTCAATTGGTGTCGAAACAGCACATTTCACTTTTATCACACACGCTAGGTTGTTCTACCTCTCAAGATGCCACCATTTACACGTCCTGTATATTTAGGCGGGTCTTCCACGTTCTCATCGTCAAATCCGGAAGCAGACAACACTTTCAAACTCGCTTTGATGGGAGCTGCTTCTGTAGGTAAGACATTTTCGACACTCTTGGAGGGTATTGTTTCTCTTATTTACGTGAGTTGGTCATCGTCAAAGGAGATCTATTTCTACTGGTCTAATCCGTTGAAGATCTGCTATCCTTTTGTACAGAGTGACTTTACTTCGAAACTTGATTGCTCATCAGAAGCCAACATGTGTTCCTGTCTTAGTGGTCGGCCACAAGGCAGACGTAACGACCATATCTCGCTTTATGTCGAAGAAAAAAGCCCACGGCATGGTAACGTCAGTTTGGCAATGGAAATCTGGGCGAGGGACTACTCGAACGTTTCTGAAATCTTTTCAAGTATTGTGAGCCAAGCCTCTTCTGTAGCTTCCAAGCCAAAGCGTTTACCAGTCCAAGCAACACGTAGCTCTCTTAAACGCAGATTCTCAAGATCCTTTAAATCTCATCGACGGTGGAGATGTGCCCCAAAAGTGCGAGAAGTTATGTCTTTTTTTTAGTGATTGAGGAATTAAGTTAAATCGTTTCGACATCAGTATAAGCCATTTCTTCGATGAAATGGTCTTGCAACCTCTACTTCGTCAAAAAAGTCAGAGTTCGAATTTTAGAATTGTCTGAGTTGAAGAAGTTCACCAGTTCGATGGAGAAGGCGTCATGGTATAGGGAGCCATTTGTGGCCAGATAACAACAATACTGGTGATCATCAGTGGAAATTTGAATACGCTTCATATCTGTGTTGAGACCCTTTGAGCTGCACTTTGAAATAAACATCTAAGAAGCGTCAGCACGAAGAGGCAAGGCCATACACCGCAAGAACTTAACGTCATGGCCAGTGCCTCATCCGTCGACTGACGATGTCAATCAGGAGACGTGTGGTGGAGTGGATAAATGCCCAGTGTGTTCACGCTATTGATGGCGTGTCACCTGACTTCTGTTTCATTACGTGACTCATTATGCACTTTTGGAATAGTGCATACGAGTTCACTGTTGCACTATAATAGACACATGTTCACTGTTATCTACTACAAAGTAGGAGAAAATAGTGGAAAAGTCTTCATGTATTATTTGTCAGTATTAAGCAAGAGTGACTTGGTCAGGAACTGGATCATTAGCATTACGTGTTACATATTGATGAAGGGGGAGTATTCTGAATAATCTGGTACTCATTATCATGTCCAAATATTGTTGTTTAACTACAAATAGGGATTTTCTCTGTGTAATTAGGATAATCAACATTTTCAAAATTAGAACTTAAGACGGATTTACACTAGGGTTTTGGAATGGCTTGGACTTGGCTTGGTAGTTGAACCAAGATACCAGCTGCCAACGAGAGAAGGGAAGTCTCTTTGATTAATTAATCACCATATGCTACAGTTAAAAAAACCCACATCACAGATTGACTTTGCAGAGTTTAGAATCATTTGGACTAAACTTGCTATGCATGTATACTGTGATAATTCAAGGACGGAACCGTCTTGTAGTATAACACTGGATAGTAATAGATAGCGATAGTGTGTTTAACACCGCTAGATTTAGACACTGTCAAAGAACTTCAGATAGATTATGAACTGTGCGGTCCACAAAACAATAGAAACAGCTATGATGTTTGCCTGTATTGCAGAATACAATAACTGCATAGAACGCATTCCACCTCCGCATATAGCTAATATTGCATTACTTCGACAAGGACACAACACTGCTGTCGTTACGGTTCAGTGACCACAATGTGTAACCATAGCTAATGGCTTCAGTATAGCACACATATAGAATGACTAAGGTGATACTGATATAGATCCTGAATCCGTTTGTATTTGATCCTCTTAATGTTGGACTCCATGCAATCAAACAACCCTTTCCTTATTTATACGTATTCTTTCCAAAATGACCCTAAAACAAAACAAACGTATCTTAGAACGTCAACACAAATGTCAGTTGTCAGTGACAGAGGCGAAGACGTGCGTACGGTTGGTTGAAGTTTCACACTGTTCCCGTTAAACAGCGTCTAGAACCATCATTATTTGATAGTGATTTATAAACACATACACTTTCATTGCATTTCGTGATATGTCAATCACTTGATTCTCAATTCAAAGTTACACAGCTGTAATATCGTAATTACTGTAGCACTGAGTTATACATACAAACAGAAACAAGCGCACATATAATATAGCCGTACAATTACAATCGTTTCTTCTAGTAACATGCACTTCTTATGGATGTGGAAATGGTTTTGGCCTTGCATCATGTCATATCCAAATTCGAGATGTAAACGAAAGCATGACGTTGTATATTTTTAACAAAATGACTATAGATCATAGACAGATCACAGATGTTCAGAATGTATGTTATATTCAGAATAGGTCTGTGTTGATTTCTTTTACTTTCAATTTAGTTTTAAATCATTTCATTATTTACACAGCGTATTGTTCCTAATGCGTATTGCATCAACGTGCGTGGGAAATAAAACAATATTCTTCTGTGTTTAATTATACACAGATGAGATAATTAGAATTATCATGAACCCAGATGTACTTATGTACAGTAAATGAGTGAGTTTTGTTTTACGCCACACTGCAATATTCCAGCTATGTGGCGGCATTCTGTAAAAACTCCAGTCTGGACCAGACAATCCAGTGATCAACAGCATGAGCTGCGATCTGGGAAGTGATAACACTTGTCAACCAAGTCAGGGAGCCAGACCACACGATCCCATTAGAAGCCTCTAACGACAAGCATTGATTACTGAAGACCAATATTTTAACCAGGAAGTTCGTGAGTTATTTATGTACAGTCAGGGTGTTACAGTGGCGAATGTCTTGGTGTAGTCATGTGAATAATCATTATCCTCTCAAGTACTTTGCAAAGATAACCAGTTATTACTCGTATATGTAAGTGTTTGTTTTTATTGTACAAACAGGATGTTCAGGAGAACAAAACATGTACGACGTTTGAAGATGTGGAACATATAAACATGTAAGTGTTATCTTAACAAAAATCAATCTCAGATAACAAATATAATACACAGATTAAACGTTCATATTCATATTGATGTATGAAATTGATGAGATATACACCAAAGGCAAACATAAACATTTCGAAAGTGACAGTAAATCTCTTTTCCGGTGTACGATTCTCTTGACTACAAGAATATGTTATTGAATTAAATGTAAACATTCATATCAATACATCAATACTGAATTCTTGACAAAAAGAGAGAAAGAAACAAAAACCAAAGAAAAACAAAAAAAACCCCCAAAACTGCCCAAACCAAACCAAACAAAGCAAAAACAACAACAAAAAGCCAAAACAAAAATAGCAAAACGAAACGAAACAAAAACATTTCGAGATTGTTGATAGTAAATCTCTTTTCCTGTTTGTGATCTCGTGACCATACGAATGTGTCACTGAATCACTTTTAATTATTAAATCAATTTGATATAACCATAATATCATTTTAACGTCATTATACAGTGTACCAGAAAGCAGTTTTACATTACTGGTAACGTGGAAAAGATGTTTCTCAATGAAATCTTGTGCGAAAGATACATCTAAACAAACGGAACCAAATAACCACCATATAAATACAGGAAAAACATAAAAATATTTTTTTTCAAAGTCGGGTGAAAAATATTGTACGTCAAGTTGAAAAACATGTTCATGAGGCGAAGTGTTTGTGTCACAATACTTCATCTGGGTTTTAACCAGTCTTTCGGGCTTTCCAATGAAGCTTGTTCAATAGTGTACGTAAGTTTCACGGACGTGTGTGTAACAGTGGTGTAGTAAAAAGTTACGAGAGGTCGTAAAGTTACGAAAGCTTTGTTGACTGGAACACAGATGTTGTAAGCTATCGACTTACACGAGTGAGTGACTTAGTGAGTGAGTTAAGTTTTACGCCGCTTTTAGCAATATTCCAGCAATATCACGGCGGAGGACACTAGAAAATGGGCTTCACACATTGTACCCGTGTGGGGAATCGAACCCGGGTATTCGGCGTGACGAGCGAACGCCTTAACCACTACGCTACCCTACCGCCCCTTCGACTTACACGACAACCTTGTCAGGGGGATTAAGACCCAGACTTTGGTATGTGGGAGGACCAGAGGCAACGGCGTGGTCGTACGATGGTGGCAACCCAGCTGAACCTGCTGAAACACATGGCCCTTTCAACTTGGAGGCTTTCTCAGTGCCTTTAACGTTGTCCTTTTCGGCTGAAGCTTGACTTCGGCGTCTCTTCCGGCTACGAAGTACGCACGCACAGACAAAGATGAAGACAGCCAGTGTCAGAACACCGGCGATGACGCCAAACATGATCGGGTGGCGGTTGACCGGTCCTGGAAAAACTGAAAACATCGTGCATCTATTCATACACGTATTCTAAACATCCCTTAACATTACAATTCTATTACAAACCAAATTTCTTCATTTCTCACTTTACACAGTGTCAGAGAATCGATCAAAAGAATTTTACAGTATTTGTGCGTGGCTTAACTTCTTCTTTTATGCGACCAGTTATCTTTTGGATAACGAGACGTAAAGTGAAAGCACGAACGTGCTCTTGGATGGAATGTTTTTGACTCTTTTTCTTTCACTTTAAGCATAATTATGTTAAGCATGTTACATAATTTGTTTCGGTAAACATTAAAGACTTTATGACAATATGAGCTGCATATGAAATCGTTCCGTACGTGCCCAAAACAAACGTTAATTACCACCAAACCCAAGCATTTCGCGGTGCGGTGTTGCGGTGTGTCGGTATACTATTTATGCTACGGAAAATAATGCAATGACACCATACTGAATCTTTAAGAATGTTGTTAAATGGTATGATCCAATGCACTCACAACACACGATGAGAAAGCCGTATCCTATTTCAAATGTAGACCCAGGAGAATTGACATCAGAGTGAAATTTGACGTATAGGTACTTCCCAGAGCTGGATACAGAGACGTCATCACCTCGGCACCATTTTCCAAGAGACCGATCGGAAACATGGTAACCTAGGGCATAGATCATGCATACGTCACGTACATGTCCACCATTACACAAAATTGAAGTGCCTTACAGCGTTCTTTCTCAAAATAGTTTTTACTAGGGTGAGAAAGTTAATGGGTTAATGATCATGACCTTTCGAACAAAGTCAATGCGGGGAACACATAAACGACACTATCCATACCCTCTCTGGGATCGAACCAGGAACTTCTGTGTAACTACTACAAAACATTCAGTATAAGACAGAAACAGTTGTCAAGTACAAATACTGTCAATATCATGTTTATCATTCTACGTTTATGTGAGTGAGTGAGTGAGTGGGTTTAGTTTTATGCCGCACTTAGTGATATTCAAGCTTTATCGCGACGGCTTGTAAAGAATCGAGTCTGGACCATACATTCCAGTGGTCAACAACATGAACATCTAGGCATTTGGGAAATGATGACCTGTGTCAACCAAGTCAGTGAGCCTGACTGCCCAACCTCGTTAGTCGACTTTTACGACAAACATGGATTACTGAAGATCAAATCTAACTCAGATCTTCGCGGATCCTATGTTTATGTAGCAACATATATATTATTATACCATGATCATGAGAACTATGTAAAAAAAATACCTACCATCAAATACTTCAATATAGTCTGTAACACATCCCTCAGAGTTCTGGAAGCTAGACAAATTCATGCTGAGATCAATGCTCGTTGTAGTTGTTCGTAATCTCCAAGACAAGTCAACATTTCTGAAATTGAAATGCGTACGAAACACACTGTTATGCAGTTCAAATAGTACATATTAGTAGGTGACTTGAGATTAATCATACTGACATATAATCATCCCATAAAGTGTAACAATATATGTATAAATATACACGTACATGACCTTTACATGCAGTGAGGCACATACGCACACGCACGGGATCGAGTTGACACGAGATAGATTATTTAGAGTCCACCGCAATATACATGCAGCTGAAATCTTGCTGAGTGCGGCGTTAAACAATATACCGACCTACAACACACATAAATAATTAACACTTTTGGTATTGTACTTTTGAACGGAAGGAGGATAAGTCAGCCGCAGGTATATGACAGTCCATACACTCAACACACATTCATATAAACTCAAATTTGAATATATCGGATGTAAGAAAACGGTTACCAAACTTGCATTTTCGACATAGCTGCTGTGACTTCATTATTTGGATTCTAAATACAGATTCAGATTCTGCACATTTATGGGGAAAAAGTTATTCCATGGTCAAAGAGGTAACAAGGGTTTATGGTAATAGCCACATGAAACATAGACATACACTAACACTTATTGACAGTTTATATTGGTTTATATTTATCCTCATTTTGATACTTCCGGTTACTTGTATGAGTCCTCCTTACCTAATATTCTCGCCGCGAGTTTGCCTTAGCGGGGATATGACAGTTCTGTTGTAATTATCATCGGATATTTCCTCATGACGATGCACTGTTAATATGAAGAATTTGGTTACAATTTATCACATTCAGTGAAACAGTGTTGTGTCGAAATTAAAGCGACCTAGGTAAATACTACTCGAGTTATCCCAGGTTTACACTACCACAAAATAGTTGCTACATAGACAAGGACCCAGCTGTTACATCAAAACAACCGGAAGTTCGACAATTCGATACAACTGTATCTGATGGTATCTGACGTTAATATTTAAGAGCAGTAGCTTGGATCAAATTTTCGAAAACTGTGCCACTATTTTGCTATTGAATTCATCATGCAGCACCCACCATTTTACCCGTGAAAATCCGGGTTAGCTTTAATCTTCAATGACCCATGTTTGTCGCAAGAGGCGACTAACAGGATCGGGTGGTCAGGCTCTCTGACGTGGGTGACACATGTCATCGTATCCCAATTGAATAGGTTGATGCTCATTGTGCTAACCATTGGATTGTTTGGTCCAGACTCCATAATTTAAGGGTCTCTGCTAACAAGTAGTTAGAATACTGCTTATAGCAGGGTTAAACGACCAACCAACCAACCAACCAACCGACTCACCATGATAGTTCCCACTGGTGTACCTCAACTTGAACATTCCCCTATTGCTTGTGTTGAACTCAATCCTCATATATCTGCCTATACTGGTAAACGTTTCCAGTTTCTTCTTCCCAGCACAAACATCTCCCAACCTATAATCACCAGGGCCAGCTCCTGGTATAACATACAGAAACAATTTCATGTTTCCTTCACCTGAGTCAGTATGAATTCCATACATAAAGTATGCCCAAAGCGCTACAAAATCAACATACAAATCATTGAAACAGTTTTCGGTGCATAAAGGAATAAACTGGCTGAGTATTTTGACGAGAGTTGGTAACATCTTCTAAAAAGGTATCTTTAAGAGAAATTTTGGAAGCTTTATAGAGGGAGATTGACTCGGCACAATTAGCATATGAGAACATTGAGATGATTTACACCTCACCATCAATTACTGCCAAGTGGTCTCCATAGCTTGATTTATCACAGGCAAGGACGGTAACTCTGACCTTTTCTGTCTCCTTTGCTTCAATTATCCATGAACACATCCATCCTCTGTGAATAAACGATAAAGACGACTTACTAAATCTCTCCACTTGTCTACCACGTCCTATCATATCAACAAGCAGAGAATTGACCAGTATTGCCGTTATATTTTGGCCTGTGTGATTATGTCTGATATTAAATACCCGCCTCAATAGCCTCAATTATCCCAATCGATGAATGATTTGGGGTAAAAGGCAAAACACCGACCGACATAGCAGGAAAGGATCTGTGAAAGTCAGGATTGCAGCAGTTATTCAGGAAAGCCACGGGTGGTGTATGGCGTACACAGGCTTACCACTTGGTATATGGGGCAACTGAGATTCAAACTTTCAAACAGCGGATCCTGGACTGGTTTAGTGAGTGTGCACAAGCTGGGCATCTTATCCCAGTCGGTCAGTTTAAGTGGTGCGGGTACAATCCCATACCCCAAATACTAATGTGTTTATGACAATTACAATCTGACCAATGATGAAAGACGTCACTCGCTTGTGCTTAACATTAACATTTGGGCATTTAGTGGGTTACAACTATACAGGGTTCAGGTACAAACATCCACCAAAGGCACGTCTCATTACGCTTCCTTTCGTGCACTACAGACCCGTGAATGTTCGGGGTAGAATTGGCCTTTAGCAATCCATGCTTGTCATAAAAGGCGACTATATGCTTGTCGTAAGAGGCGACTAACGGGATCGTGTAGTCATGCTCCCTGACTTGGTTGACACATGTCATTGGTTCCCAAGCGTGCAGATTGATGTTCATGCTGTTGATCTCTGGATGGTCTGGTCCAGACTGGATTATTTACAGACAACCGCCATATAGCTGGAATATTGCTGAGTGCACTCGTGCACTGCATTTGATATACAAATACAGAGTTTATTGAATGAAGAACATATGGTTAACATACTTCGGGAGATTCAGTGGGTAGTCGGACGGGGTAAGTAGCTTCGGTGTTACTGATGCCGAGAGGGAGATTGTTCCACAAACGCTGGATGATGTTGGTGTCGGACCAGTTGTAGTTGACGTTGAGGGTTCTATAAACATTCTCAATGTCACCACAGAACATAACAGCACGAATGTCATTATTCAGTTTAGGAACTTTTAAAAAATTAAAATTAAATTATAGATTGAAGGTAAATTTAAACTGTTGCTGACGATGTGAATATTGATCACTTCCACATGCTATGTCCATTGACATTGACAAGAATATAAGCTTTTGCATTGAGCTCTAAATAACCCGGTAATATCTCCGTAACCTTTTCAGGTCTTCACAAGAATCTCCATTGGGATTTATAACCTTAACGGTGATATTTTCTTTCCACTTTAGATGCTAATAACTCCAGGCTAATTTTATTTCTTGCTTTACGTATTTTTGTCTCAGAAAATCTGAGGGCAGTAGGGAAAAACAAAATGAAAATAAAAAGTCAATATAATATGCCTATTAAACACCCAAAGTATTTTCTTTAGGCAATAATGAAGTGTATATGGGACAAAAAGTCTGAAAACATTTTCGTGTCAGTTTACATTTCTGTCCGTAAGACGAGAAATAAAACTGGTCTGACCGAAAGACAAAATAAATCCAATACTGCTACTTACCTGAACTTACAGATGGTACTGAAACACAATTAACACAAGAAATGACTGATCACGAACGTGTAGATACTTCCCGGTTTCGATAAACGTTAGCTTGTACGTAACGCAAGCCCTAATGACACACTTTCGGTGTCACCTGTTCCTTATAATTTGTTTGTTTATCATATATGTAATACCGTACTCAACAACAGTTCCGCGGTGTCAAGTCGATCTGCAGATAACTGAGTCTGGACATCGATCCACGTAACTGGGGCACGATAATATTCATCAGTGTCAATCATTCGACCTGGCCATATTGAGAACATGCTGGTATGTACAAACCAGATCGATTTCTTGCTTCACTTTTAGCACGTCATAAACTCAGTGCAAATTTACCCATATCGCCAACGAATATTTACCTGTTTTATGAAGCCCATGAGCTTGAGTATGGTAGCTACGGACCCAGGATGATAATTAGGTCGAATCTGGGATTCGAACCTGATCAGTGGGTCGCGGTACAATAAGATACGCACGGGGATTGGAGATGACTTACAATTTGCGGTATGGCTCACATTTAAGACTGAGAGAGAATAGTTCAGCGACGCATATAGCAATACCACATCAGTGACACTCGAGATAAGATTCACACATAACACCCAGTCTGGGGAATCGAGACCGCTCTTCAGCGTGACGAACATACGCTTTAACAACCAGGGTCTCTTTTCACGAAGCAACCTTCACTGAGGTTGATCTTCACTCTCATTCTTTGACAATGCACTATGATTACCTTAGTGACTTGAGATCACCTTAGTGCTTTGTGAAAGGAGGTCCTGGTCACCAGTTTGTCATTTCACATTAGGAAAAAGTCTGTACATATGCATAAACAGACACAAAC
The DNA here is from genome assembly GCF_037392515.1 of Haliotis asinina. Classification (NCBI taxonomy): domain Eukaryota; kingdom Metazoa; phylum Mollusca; class Gastropoda; order Lepetellida; family Haliotidae; genus Haliotis; species Haliotis asinina. Next base: position 35,735,864 of record NC_090282.1, read on the forward strand.
ACAGGTCATACAGAGGAGAAGCTGGGACATACCTGTGTTAATAATATGGATAAATGGGGAAAGATGGAGGTCAGGGGAACGTCCGAGTGTACGTGAGCTTTGTTATCGTGGTATACACGTTTGTGTGTTATGCTACAATGTGAGATGTATCTACTGTCCTCCATTTTCCGTTCAATTGACATTACTTGGACGTTAATGACAATCTGTATAGCGTGTGTGACAGTGCAATACTTACATATAGCACAGACTAAAACTACTCCACAAATAGTCGATAACGCCATCCCCAGATGCATGTTGTAGATAGCAAATGCGCAGTAGCGAGACACGGACTGAAACAAGAAACACGGTATTCTAATTCCTTGTACCACTACATGATGACGGAGAAATACACCTGAGCCACCTATAGAGGGCGCCTCTTTATTCAGTGTTGTATTACAGTTGGGAGCGCCCCTGGTATTTACATTCAACTCAGTGGCCTTCAGTGACGACACAAAACGTCAGTGGAGCAAGGCACGATCGATCACAAACAAGATCGATTGCACTGGCATTTCCTTTATCCTACCTATGAAAACACTGTTGAAATCGGCGTACCTAACGACATTTATTTCACTTATGGAGACGCTCGCTGTACGCTTATGGTATCGCGTTAATCACGCTCAAGTTGTCTCGTAGTCAAAGGCTACATAAACATGGATAGTCATCTTATATAGGTCAGGGTGAACGGCTTGATGTTCTTGGCTTGTTGCCAATTTTGATTAACTGACAGGTGACATACGTGCTTGTATATCCATGACTACATGAAACAGACCAGAAATATTTCCTGGGCTACGCCTTTCATTCACATTATGAGGAGATATGTACAGGACTATATTTTGACGAATTAATTCGCGAACAAAGATAACGTGATTAGTATAGGAATCACATGGTAGAATATACAATATCGATTCGGTTAGATTTCCAGAGCTGGATGGCTGCATATATAACATTAGTAAACTGCCCATTTGGATGGGATGGGAGAAATTATTGCCGAGTTAAACATGTAAAATATATTCAGTTACTGACGTATGCCCAACGGAGGGAAGATTTCAGCATTCGTTTCATCAATCAGTGTTACACTACGCTCTTTCTTTCTGCAGAACAGAAGAGCGATACTATAGCCCAGTGGTGAAAGTGTTCGCTCTTTATGTTGTAGACCCGGGTTTGATTTCCTACACTTATGCCATGTGTGAAGCCCATTACTGGTGTCCAACCCTTGAAGATCTGAAGGTTAGAACTGATCTTTAGTATCGCCAGTAGTGGCGACTAACGGGATCGGGTGCTCAGGTTCGCTGACTTGGTTGACACATATCATCGTAGCCCAATTGCGTAGATCGATGCTCATACGGTTGATGACTGGACTGCCTGGTTCAGACTCAATTATTTACAGGCCGCCGTAATTTAGCTGGAATATTGGAGAGTGCGGCGTAAAACTACAGTGATTCACTCATTCAGGTGTCCAGTGCCGTGATACTGCTGAACCACGCACCATCGATCGCCATAAAGAGGCATCGTCGCGCGTCATTTCACCAATGCTGTCACTGGCAGTTTCCCTCTAGTTGGAAGCCATACACGTTCCATCAATACGACGACTGTCTGTAAATTATGTATTCGGGATTACGCAATCCAGAAAATCAATTCTGTGAATAACGATCTACGATGTCAGGGTAAGAGAGAACGCAGTCTGTTGTGTCAGCATGAACGCCAGGCAAAACTAGGAATAGTTGCCTTGGCTTCATTCTTAACTTGGATATCCAAAGTGGCACATCCATCGATGCCATCAACGGTTCCATCCTGCATTACAAATTTACTCTAATAACACGGAACCACATTATAAAACAAATAACAACCTAATGTGTTTGCCAGCTGGTTTACGCCGCATTCACCAATGTCCCAGGCACGTGACGGAGGTGTGTAAGTAATCGACTCTGGACGTCCATTCAGATAGCCGTTGTACAAAGCGATCTAAGGCGGCCGTCACTCCCATACCTTCATGTAGACTTGAGATACTCTCAGCGCTTAAGTTCTTTAGTACAAAACCACACTGGGTATATTTCAGAGAACGTCATATTTATTTCTCTATGAATGTGTAGCTATTTATCTAGTGTACTAAGCAATGTTTCAACTATATGACGGCGTTCTGCAAATAATTGAGTTTGAACCTGACAATTCAGTGTAATACACATCATGAGCTTCGACGTAGGAAAATGGGATACGATGACATGTGTCAACCAAGTTAGAAAGCATGACCACCTCATCCTTTTAGTCGCCTCTTACGACAAACATGTTACTAAAGATATATTCTACCCAGATCTTCACGATTTCTAGTGTATTGACTCTGTGATATTTACTTCACTGTTTAAATGAACATCGTCGTTACATGGCTTGGAGCTTTTTATGCATCTGTGACAAGATTTTACCCTTCCTCTGAACCGGTCACTGGTAACTTGCTTCAAACATACAAAAAAGCAAAATTGTTATGTTCGCATGCTTAACGCAGTCGATTGGCGGTCAGATTGACCGACGCTTCTCCAAATTTCCAGTGTCGGGTGTTTCTGATTTGTTGTTCAGTTGCTGTTTATTAGTGTTGATTGTCAACAACATTATGTGTATATAATTCAAACTAGATTTGGCGTTCCATACTGGATTATCCACATGCCACTACCGTATTTCTGGGATATTTCTGACAGTATCGTTAACAACAAGTATAGTTAAAACATATAAATATTTTGTACATACTGGTCAGGTACGAAAGCCAGCATTGCCCACTTGAGTGGCGCTTACTCAATTTATCTCATAACACAGTCTACACAAAGTAGAGACGCGAAGTCAACATACACCGGATAGGCGGACCTTCCGCCTTGACGAACACGTCGTCAGATGGCTGTCGTTTTCCCCTCCGCCTCTGTGCGGAGAGACGGAGGACAGACGGACCTTCCGCTTAGGTGGACCCTTCGTTAGGCGTTTCTTCAGTCGTTCCCCTCCGCGTCCTGTGCGGAGTAGAGGAGGATGGGCGAACCTTCCGTCTGATCGGATCCTTCGCCTGTGACGTGTCTCTCCTCCTCGGAGTTTTAGCGGACGTCACCCCTTAGTAGCGAACCCTTTCGTCCGTTCCACCATGGTATTCGCCTCCTTCTGCACTCGGAAGTCGGCTAAATGTGTAGGCTTTGCAAGATCCCTTGCGGCCCGGATAACACTTGCGCAGAGTGTGAGAGTGTGAGGTTCTATCTGAGCGGGACTTCCGTTAGTACCTGGCGTTACTTAGAAGAGTGACATGGAGTCTCACCGGAAGAAGACGGCGCCTTCCACAGGTTCGCCCGTATCTTCAGCGTCATCCAGACGATCGGTGCCTCCCTCCCTCATCCACCTTCCTTCTCCCTCTGCCACAGAGGAGTTAGTTGTTCACGAGGAGGCAGAGGAGTTCGACTCTCAGTCAGAACTAGAGTCAGACTCCATTAGGAATATGTCAGAGGGGAGCGTCTCTCGCTCCCGTTCCTTCTCTCCCCCTCGGCCTGTCCCTGTTCCTTATCTCCCCTCCACACCGTTTCCTCGAAGCAGCTGCTAAGGAATTGAAGGAGGCTGTTGCCTCCGCCGGACCAGATCGCATATCCCTCAGCTCCCCCTCTCGGACAAACAAAGGATTAGGCTTCCGGTGGTGAACTCGACCATTTCGTTAGATCCTCCCTTCCTGGATGCGAACATCTCTCGAGTGGCATCTGCAGGCGTATCCCACAAGGTGTCAGACAATCACCTCAACCATTTGGACAAGGAGGCAAGATCCATCGTGGGTCTGAGCAACTAGGCACCCGTGGCGAGCCACCTCCTCGTGGTGGGTGCTGGGTAAAGCCAAGAGCTCGCCAACACCCCCGTAGTGGATCCGGGGGCATATTTGGTCCACCAAACTGTTGGCCGTGGGTTGCGGCCCTGTGTCAGTGGAGGAGGGGATCCTGGTGGTTGAGGGCAATAGGAACCTGCAACCGTGTTCCTGTTGCTCAACACACCACTTTGGCCCTAACTTCACCTAGACGGGAGGTAGAATTGGCCCGATTCTATCAATCGGCTGGTCACGTCATGCCCTGTGCATGGACAACGTTTATTTGGAATCATCACAGCATGGAAATGTTGATTACAGATTGTGACAACTTTATTAAATTGAACTTATATTTTGCCTAGAGTCTTGTGCCAGAAGGCGGTGGCTCATGAACATCCTTATAGTGCCATGGCTAAACACATTCCCCCTGGTTCAAAAAAGAATAAACGGAGACATCTTTCAACATCTTCTGATGATGAAGTCTCTTCAGCAGTAGTGAATTCTTGGCCAAGATTCTTGGTCGTTTAAACAGCAGATGGAGGTCCATTGAAATTAAATCCCTTTGCTACATCTATGGGTATCAAAGGCATATGCGGAGAGGTAGCCAATGTTACACGCCTTCGTTCTGGCTCACTTCTTGTTGAATGTGCCCGGAGGCAGCAATCTGTAAACTTGCTAGGATTACAAAATTTCGTTGATACACGGGTTGTTGTCTCTGTGCACAGGACATTGAACTCTTGCAGAGGTATTGTTCGTGACCGATCTCGTTGTCTGGCGTACATGACAGAAGAAGAAATTGTTGATGCATTAAAACACCAAGGAGTAACTGCTGTTCAACGGTTTACCAGGAAGCAGAATGCAGATATCATTAAAACTAATACTTACATGTTTACGTTTGGACTGTCTTCTCTACCAAAAGCCATTAAAGCTGGCCACTTTAACATCCCATTTGATGCATACATCCCAAATCCGCTGCGATGTTTTAAGTGCCAAAAATCTGGACACGGTGCCAAGTCATGCACTCGTAAAACAGTATGCTCCCGTTGCAGTGGGTCTCATGACAACACTGACTGCACAAGAGACATCAGATGTGCTAACAGTAACGGCGAGCACATGGCATCGTCTAAAACATGTCCTAATTTTAAACTCGAATCAAGGATTCTTAAAGTCAAAATCACTAACAACCTCTCCTACCAAGACGCCAAAAAGTTGATACCCGCAGAGTCTCAAATTACTCCACTCCGAACATATTCAGCCACTGTTTCTTCCCTCGTTCATCCTCCTGTAACCAAAGTTTCAACTTCATGCCAGACACACATATCTTGGGTAAACGACAAACAAATTACAGTCAATGGATTCACTCAGTCCTCTCAAAATGAGCAAAGGTCGTCGACATCTGCCTCTCAGACTGAAGAACCAGAGACACAATCTAATCCAGGAAAGGTTAGTCAGTTGTCAAATAAAGAAAAGAAACAGCTGCGAAGGGCAAAGGCTCTTCAGCATTTAGAGATACCATCAACATCAACAACATCAGTGACGGTTCATAATCCGTTTGGACCTCTTGATATGGAAGTCACTCCTTCGCAGCCAGAACGAGGGAGTAGACGTTCCTTGCGTTCAAGATCCCCGGTTGAACCGCCATGAACAGCATTATTAATTTAATTCAATGGAATTGTAGAGGCCTTCGGAATAATTTTAATGATCTACAATTATTAGCTCAAGATTTTAACCCATTGGTCTTTAGTTTACAAGAGACACACTTGAAAAGTACTGATAACTTTGAATTGCGTCGGTACAATTCATTCCATTCCTTCTCACCTCCAGGTGATAGAGCCACCGGTGGCGCTTCTATTATCGTGAGGCAGGATGTTATCCACAACCCGGTTCCTCTCAAAAGCAATCTGCAGATTGTTGCTGTCCGTCTCACTTTACAGATCACCTTTATGCTTTGCTCTTTGTATATTTCTCCTTCTACAGCTCTTCGACAGTCCGATCTTCAGGATCTCTTTGACCAACTTGGTTCGACCATGTATAATCATGGGTGATCTTAATGGACATAATCCTTTGTGGGGAGGTACCGACACCAACAATAAAGGAAAACTCCTGGAGGATTTCATTTCAAACAATAACTTATGCATCTTTAATGATGGATCTGTCACATATTTACATCCTGGTTCGGGAACTTCTTCTGCACTCGATCTGTCCCTCGCAGACCCAACTGTTTACAACGAATTTGAATGGTCAGTTCACGATGACCTGTGTGGAAGTGACCATTTTCCAACAATACTTTCCGCTATAAATCAGAGTAATGACTCATCTGCCACACGGTGGAATTTTAATAAGGCTAACTGGCCATTATTTCAGACAATGTGTGCTGACAACTTGAACTTTTGTTAATGTTCCAGATCCGATTCAGTTGTTCTCTGACAAACTGAAAAGTATTGCCGATGAAACTATTCCTAAGGCCTCTGCCAAACCACATGTTCGTAGACCATGGTTTACGGACAGTTGCAAACACGCTAGGAAGTGTAGAAAGAAGGCAGAAAAATATTTTCGCCACCACCCCACAGTTCATAATTTAAATACTTTTAAAATAAACAATGCCAAGGCTCGACGTACTTTTAAACAAAGTAAACGCCAGTCTTGGAAGACCTTTGTATCAAATATTAATTCACGTACACCAATGACAAAGGTGTGGAACATGGTACAGAGAATCAAGAGTAAAGGTAGAAATTCGGGTGTTCATCATCTAAAAGATGGACCCGAGGTTTTAACTGATAAAATTGACATTGCAAACATGTTGGATGAAACTTTAGCTAGGCATTCTTCTTCCTCAAACTATAATACAAAGTTTCAGAAATATAAAGATCAACAAGAAAAACGTACTACTAACTTTCATTCTGATAATGGTGAAGATTATAATGAACTCTTTTCACTACATGAGCTGAATACTGCCCTAGCGCAAGCTCACGAGCAGGTGCTGATAATATCCACTATCAGCTCTTGAAACATTTACCTAATACATGTCTTGAAACTCTTCTGAACATTTTTTATCATATTTGGACAACAGGCCATTTTCCTCCGTCGTGGCGTCAAGCCATTGTTGTACCTATACCTAAGCCTGGTCGGGATCATACACATCCATCAAACTACAGACCTATTTCACTAACTAGCTGCGTTTGCAAGACCATGGAACGCATGGTCAATAATAGATTAGTGTGGTTTTTAGAATCCAATAATCTTATTACTAACATCCAATGTGGTTTTCGCAAAAATAGAAGCACTATTGACCATTTGGTTCGACTAGAATCATTTGTTAAAAATTCCATTGTCCATAACCAGCATTCTGTATCAATCTTTTTCGACCTTGAAAAAGCTTATGATACAACATGGAAATATGGTATCTTAAGAGGTTTACATGATTTTGGTTTGAGAGGCCGTTTGCCTCATTTTATATCACAATTTTTAGCAGACAGACAATTTTAAGTTCGTGTCGGATCATCCCTGTCTGACCATTATAATCAGGATCAGGGCTTCCACAAGGCAGTATTTTGTCTGTTACTTTGTTTAGCATAAAAATCAATAGTCTCATTGTTTGTGGATGATTTTAATGTTTCATATCGTGGTAAATATATGCATACCATTGAGAGACAATTACAGATGTGTTTAAATAAAATTCATAAATGGTCACTTGAGAATGGATTTAAGTGTTCACAGATAAAAACCAAATGTATACATTTCTGTCGGAAATATAAGCCTCATAAAGATCCTGAACTGTTTTTAGATGGCTCTTCAGTTACCGTTGTAAAGGAAACCAAGTTTCTGGGACTGATTTTCGACAAACATTTGACCTTTGTACCACATATTAAGTATTTGAAGACCAAATGCCTGAAAGCATTAGATCTCCTAGCAGTGGTGTCCAATTTAAAGTGGGGAGGGGATCAAACTACCCTCCTTCATTTGTACAGATCACTCATCCGATCGAAGCTTGATTATGGTTCCATCGTGTATGGCGGGGCCTGTCGAAGCAACTTGAAACTGTTTGATTCTACCCATCACCAAGGTTTAAGACTTTGTCTTGGATCTTTCCGCACTTCTCCTATTGACAGCATTTATGTTGAAGCTGATGAGCCTTCTTTAACCCAAAGACGTATTAAATTATCTTTGCAGTACACTACTAAACTATATTCGAATCAGACGAACCCTGCATGTAACTGTGTATTCCATCCCCTCAATGAGGATTTGTACAACAAAAAATCTTCTCTTGTTCCACCTCTAGGGATAAGGATTAAACCTTTCCTTTCTGCTGCTGGCATTGACCTAGAAAATATTTCTCCTTCTCGTCTGCTGTCTTCTCCTCCTTGGCAATTGGTTAGGCCACAAGTCGACCTAACCTTGACTATATTTAAGAAATCAGAAACGAATGAATTACAATATAAACAAGAATATAATCAATTACAAATGTAAATATAATACATATAAATCCATATTTACAGATCGGTCCAAGTATGGTGGGGCAGTGGCTTGTGCCACTGTCGTTGGATCCAAAACAGTATCTTCTCGACTGCCAGATCATACCTCAATTTTCACAGCTGAAGCAAACGCTATATTAACAGCCTTAAAATATATCAATAAACATTCCAAATATAAGCAGTATATAATCTTTTCAGACTCTCTTTCGTGCCTTCAAGCTATTAAGGGTCTTTCTACCAAACATCCACTTTTAGTAGAGATTATTGAATTGTACAATGATCTTGCTACTGGCCAATACGACGTCGTCTTTTGTTGGTTACCCAGCCACGTTGGCATTTCTGGGAACACACTTGCCGATCTTGCTGCCAAAGCAGCACTCACCAAATCTATGACACCACTTCTTATTCCATACTCTGATTATAAAGATGTCATCCGATCTTACATCCGGGATCTTATGCAGAAGAAGTAGGTATCAATAAATTATATGAAATTAAACCCCATATTGGTTACACCTACTTGGCTTGTCAGTCTAGATTTGATGAGGTCATCACAAGGCGATGTCGTATTGGCCACACTAAATATACTCATGAATATCTATTGAAAGATGAGGATCCTCCGTTCTGTATCCCTTGTGATGAAAGAATCACAGTCAAGCATGTCTTGCTTGACTGTGTTGAATATTCCATCACAAGGGATAAGTATTTTAAAACACGAACCATGAAGGATCTTTTTAGTAATGTTAATCATCATTTAATTATCGCATATTTAAAAGAATTAGATTTGTTATCCGATTTGTGAATAGATAAATATTTTATAAGTGGTCATTTGGATTACTAACTGGGATTGTTAGTGGCTGTACCTTCAAGGGGGGTTGAAGTAGAGTAAAATTATTGTCCTCCTGAGAAGGTGCGTAAGTCCCAAGGCATTCAAAGGTAATTTACATTGATCGTCTATTTTAATTGTAGTATCCCTGTCATTTTAATTTTGGCTAAAATTCACTTCATCGCCTGCAGCTGAAGGGATGATATAAATCCAGCTAGGGTCCATGCAGGTAGTAAAAGTACTGTAAGTCCCCATGGTCCCTAGTATGGTGACCTACCTTCAGTTGTTGGCGACCTATAGCCTGTTTTTATTCTCTGTATCGTCCTCTCTAGTTTAAATGTTTTAGATTTCATGACTATTTTTAACATCAATATATCTGTGATAATCTAGTTAGTTTTACTGTCCCTTGTCGACGGATATTTTAGATTGATTACCTTGTTTTCATCGCTATATGGCTGTAATATTGCCGATGCGATGTAAAAATTTAGCTCACTCACACTCTGAGCAACTATGTTGCTCACGCCTGCCAAGCTATGGCCACTTTCGCCAAGGAGGTGGGGATGGAGCAGGGCGAGCAGCCCCTGTATAGGGCGTTTTGAGCTGTAGCCGGCAGAGTTGCACAAGTCACCCTGTCAGCTGCTAGGATTTCGGTCGTCTTTATCAACCTCAGACGGGAAGGCTTCCTGGGGCGCACTAATCTCCCTCCGGAGATTAGGGACTCCCTCCGTCACGCCTCAGTGTCCTCAGACACTTTTTTGCGGGGGAGATCCCAGAAGCCCTCCGCACTCGCCATGAGATCCTGCAGCAGGATCTAACCAATGGGATCATGACAAGTAGCGGACCCTGCGCAAGCTCCAAACTCGGCAAGCATCAGAAAAGCAGACGGAGAAGGAAGCAGACGAGGAAGGTAGACTTTCGGTTCAGAGGTTGTGGCTGAGGACCCACAAACCTGGAGCGGGGCTACTGCATCCCGATCTCTACTCCACCCCCTCTAACCTGCTTTCCGTTGGAACGTCCGATGGACTCGCTCAGGTTCCAACTCACTTTAGAACAGGTGGAGTCTCTCATCTCCAAGGGGACATACAGTTCAGGAAATCCCCCTTCAGGATCTAACTCCCGGGTTCTATTCCCCCGTTTTTGTCAGGCCCAAATGCAACTCTTGGAAATGGCGGCTGATTCACGACCTGAAGGAGTTCAGCTCCTCCTACCTCGAACAGCCGCCACATTTCCGACTCTTGACCATTCCATCAGTCATATGGTTGCTGAAGCCCTCGGACTACATGGTGTCCCTCGACCTCCAGGATGCGTACCTGCACATCCCCATTCACTTGGCATATCGCAGGTACCTCCGTTTCACCCTGGGGTCAGGCACTTTCAATGGAATGTCCTCCCATTCGGGATTTCCTGCACCTCGTGGCTGTTCACTTGTGTGATCCAACCCATCGTCCAGTCCCTCAACGAACTCCAGGTACAATTCCTCATGCACCTGGACGATGGGTTCGCTCACAACCCTTCGCCCTCCATTCTCGAGGTGCATCCACCACCTTCGATGCCTAGAATGGTTAGTGAACGTGGAGAAGTCGGACCTAGTACCACCCACCTCTCTCCAATATCTAGGCCCCATACTGGATACAGAAGCCTTCAAGGCTTTCGTACCCAAGGAACGGATGACAATCAACGGTGCCATCCTGCTTTGTTTAAAGAATTAAAATATGGAAGAAAATTTTTATGGATTACCTTCATCATCTGATGAAGGAGTTATAGCCCGAAAGGTTGTGTTCCTCATCAGAGAGAAGTTGACTTCCATAAAAAACTCTCTCCATTATGTGGATCACTTGTGATTGCCATTCAAAGACCGGATTCCAATGAACAGAGATTACGTGTTGGTCAGCAGTCCCGAGACTTCACAGAGTAGCTTGGCGACTGGTGTTGCCCCACTACAGATGCTCCGAGAGAGGCTTGTCTGCAAATGTTGTCGCCGCGTCTGTTGCAGCTGGCACAAACATGCCTAATGTGTTTGGTCTTACTTAATAAAGTGCTATGTGGGTTTCTGATACTATGCATGACTCGCATCTTTGAGAACAAAGTCAGAAAAAACAGTTGCAATCGAAATACGTGTTTATATAGGTTCATGTCAACTTTAGGCACAATCCATCAATATGAGATCATTCTGCATAGTCAAGACCAAAACAATAAAAATACAAAAATATAAATTTACTCTAATAACATGGAACCACATTATAAAACAAATAACAACCTAATGTGTTTGCCAGCTGGTTTACGCCGCATTCACCAATGTCCCAGGCACGTGACGGAGGTGTGTAAGTAATCGACTCTGGACGTCCATTCAGATAGCCGTTGTACAAAGCGATCTAAGGCGGCCGTCACTCCCATACCTTCATGTAGACTTGAGATACTCTCAGCGCTTAAGTTCTTTAGTACAAAACCACACTGGGTATATTTCAGAGAACGTCATATTCATTTCTCTATGAATGTATAGCTATTTATCTAGTGTACTAAGCAATATTTCAACTATATGACGGCGCTCTGCAAATAGTCGAGTTTGAGTGAGTGAGTGAGTTTAGTTTTACGTCGCACTTAGCAATATTCCAGCTATATGGCGACGGTCTGTAAATAATCGAGTCTGGTCCAGACAATCCAGTGATCAACAACGTGAGCATCGATCTGCGAAATTGGGAACCGATGACATGTGTCAACCAAGTCAGCTAGTCTGACCACCCGATCCCGTTAGTCGCCTCTTACGACAAGCATAGTCACCTTGTATGGCAAGCATGGGTTGCTGAAGGCCTATTCTACCCCGTGACCTTCACGGGTCAAATCGAGTTTGAACCTGACAATTCAGTGTAATACACATCATAAGCTTCGACGTAGGAAAATGGGATACGATGACATGTGTCAACCAAGTCAGAAAGCATGACCACCTCATCCTTTTAGTCGCCTCTTACGACAAACATGTTACTAAAGATATATTCTACCCAGATCTTCACGATTTCTAGCGTATTGACTCTGTGATATTTACTTCACTGTTTAAATGAACATCGTCGTTACATGGCTTGGAGCTTTTTATGCATCTGTGACAAGATTTTACCCTTCCTCTGAATCGGTCACTGGTAACTTGCTTCAAACATACAAAAAAGCAAAATTGTTATGTTCGCATGCTTAACGCAGTCGATTGGCGGTCAGATTGACCGACGCTTCTCCAAATTTCCAGTGTCGGGTGTTTCTGATTTGTTGTTCAGTTGCTGTTTATTAGTGTTGATTGTCAAGAACATTATGTGTATATAATTCAAACTAGATTTTGTGTTCCATACTGGATTATCCACATGCCACTACCGTATAGTTGGGATATTTCTGACAGTATCGTTAACAACAAATATAGTTAAAACATATAAATATTTTTTACCTACTTATCAGGTAAGAAAGCCAGCATTGCCCACTTGAGTGGCTCTTACTCAGTTTATCTCATAACACAGTCTACACAAAGTAGAGACGCGAAGTCAAAATACGGCGGATAGGCGGATAGGCGGACCTTCCGCCTTGACGAACACGTCGTCAGTTGACTGTCGTTTTCCCCTCCGCCTCTGTGCGGAGAGACGGAGGACAGACCCTCCGTCTAGATGGACCCTTCGTTAGGCGTTTATTCAGTCGTTCCCCTCCGCGCCCTGTGCGGAGTAGAGGAGGATGGGCGAACCTTCCGTCTGATCAGATCCTTCGCCTGTGACGTGTCTCTCCTCCTCGCAGCTTTAGTGGACGTCACCCCTTATTAGCGAACCCTTTCGTCCGTCCCACCATGGTATTCGCCTCCTTCTGCACTCAGTGCGGCACTCGGAAGTCGGCTAAATGTGTAGGCTTTGCAAGATCCCCTGCGCCCTGGATAACACTTGCGCAGAGTGCTAGGTTCTATCTGAGCGGGACTTCCGTTAGCACCTGGCGGTACTTAAGAAGAGTGAGAGGGAGTCTCACCGGAAGAAGGCTGCGCCTTCCACAGGTTCGCCCGTATCTTCAGCGTCGTCCGGACGATCGGTGCCTCTTCCCCCCCCCCCCTCCGTCCCATTTCTCCATCCGCCACAGAGGAGTTAGTTGTTCATGAGGAGGCAGAGGAGTTCGACTCTCAGTCAGAACTGGAGTCAGACTCCATTAGGAATATGCCAGAGGGGAGCAGGCGTACCCCACAAGGTGTCAGACAATCACCTCATCCAGTTGGACAAGAAGGCAAGATCCATCGTGGGTCTGAGCAACTATGTTGCTCACGCCTGCCAAGCTATGGTCACTTTCGCCAAGGAGGTGGGGATGGAGCAGGGCGAGCAGCCTCTGTATAGGGCGTTTTGAGCTGTCACCCTGTCAGCTGCTAGGATTTCGGTCGTCTTTATCAACCTCAGACGGGAAGGCTTCCTGGGTCGCACTAATCTCCCTCCGGAGATTAGGGACTCCCTCCGTCACGGATCAGTGTCCTCAGACACTTTTCTGCGGGGGAGATCCCAGAAGCCCTCCGCACTCGCCATGAGATCCTGCAGCAGGATCTAACCAATGGGATCATGACAAGTAGCGGACCCTGCGCAAGCTCCAAACCCGGCAAGCATCAAGGAAGCGGACGAGGAAGGTAGACCATGGACCCACAAACCAGTTTAACCAGTCCAGCCAGGCTAACCAGGGGTTCCAAATCCCCAGCAAGTGCACTCCCCGGAAAAGGACCAAGGGTAAGTGGACCCCAAAGAAGAATTAAATCTTGGTGCCCGCCAGTCCTTCCACCACCACTATCATTACTCCGCTCGACGGGCCCATTGGAGGCCTTCTGAGCCTCTTTGTCCCGAACTGGCATCAGGTAGGACTAGACCCGTTCGAGTGTTGGATCCTGGAGCGGGGCCTCTGCATCCCGATCTCTACTCCACCCCCTCTAACCTGCTTTCCGTTGGAACGTCCGATGGACTCGCTCAGGTTCCAACTCACTTTAGAACAGGTGGAGTCTCTCATCTCCAAGGGGACATACAGTTCAGGAAATCCCCCTTCAGGATCTGACTCCCGGGTTCTATTCCCCCGTTTTTGTCAGGCCCAAATGCAACTCTTGGAAATGGCGGCTGATTCACGACCTGAAGGAGTTCAGCTCCTCCTACCTCGAACAGCCGCCATATTTTCGACTCTTGACCATTCCATCAGTCATATGGTTGCTGAAGCCCTCGGACTACATGGTGTCCCTCGACCTCCAGGATGCGTACCTGCACATCCCCATTCACTTGGCATATCGCAGGTACCTCCGTTTCACCCTGGGGTCAGGCACTTTCAATGGAATGTCCTCCCATTCGGGATTTCCTGCACCTCGTGGCTGTTCACTTGTGTGATCCAACCCATCGTCCAGTCCCTCAACGAACTCCAGGTACAATTCCTCATGCACCTGGACGATGGGTTCGCTCACAACCCTTCGCCCTCCATTCTCGAGGTGCAACGGGACCTAGTCATCCACCACCTTCGATGCCTAGAGTGGTTAGTGAATGTGGAGAAGTCGGACCTAGTACCATCCACCTCTCTCCAATATCTAGGCCCCATACTGGATAGAGAAGCCTTCAAGGCCTTCGTACCCAAGGAACGGATGACAAGGCTAGCGCCCCTAATGTCTTGTGCACTCTCAGAGCCCCTGTCACGCATGCAGTGGCAGCGGATACTGGGTCTCCTGACGTCAGCCCAGGACCTGAACTGGTAGACAGGCTCCACCTGAGCATCCGTGCGGTTCACATCCCAAGAGCCAAGAACGTCCTGGCAGACGCTCACTCCCGATCGCACGCGCCTCCTTCAACGGCGTGGCAACTGAACCCGCGGACGTTTCAGTCCCTCTGTCTCCGGTTCGGCAGGCCCATGCTGGATCTGTTCGCCACCAGGCTGAGCTGCCAGCCGTCTCGCCGACGTATCATCACAACATTATGGCGGGCTGCTTGTGGAAGTCTGGCTTGGTGTTCGCCAACCACTATTTAAGAGCCCTCTAACGAGGATCTGGCGGGCACTTCCAGACCAGGGCCCCATGCGTTTGCCCAGCAAAGAACGTTGGCTTCTCATCATTTGAGTCGGCGCGGTGTTCCCCTGCCTGTCGATAGGTCCCAAGCAGGGGACCTCAGCTCCTTACCTTTGTTTGTGCAAATAAACAATTCTGTTGTTTCTCTCCACTCCTTTGGTGTTGAGGTGTCTTTTATCGTGTTGGGTTTTCAGTCCGGGGTTGCCGTCCGCTCCCCTCTCCTTACCGGTTCTTGTCCTACCCGC
This sequence comes from Haliotis asinina, assembly GCF_037392515.1. Classification (NCBI taxonomy): domain Eukaryota; kingdom Metazoa; phylum Mollusca; class Gastropoda; order Lepetellida; family Haliotidae; genus Haliotis; species Haliotis asinina. The sequence goes on from NC_090282.1 coordinate 35,751,273, forward strand.
CCTTTAGTGCGGGGACGGATGCTTCCGCAAGGTCGCTCCCCTCACGGGTGACGCACAGATAGTGACGCAAGGGTGAGGTCTCGCTTCCACGCTCTCAGCCCTCCGCCTCTATGCCATTCTGGGCAATATTGGCTTTCTTACCTGATAAGTATGTAAAACTATAACATTTTTGATTAAATGTCATTTTTATGCTTACCTGGTAGAAAGCCAACAGTCGGTATTTCCCTTCCAGCCTCCCCTCCTGGGGGTTTTATTGCCTGCCTCGCTGGGTAAGCGAATGACGGGTATAGGTCATCTCGTGACCTGGGTGACCTACTGTCATCAACACAGTGAATAATTAAATTAAATTAAATAATGATAATGGCCATCGCTATGCGCTAGAGCGCTCAAAGCACTTACATTATTACCCCCGTTTACCCAGTCAGTCTGTGAGGCGCTGGAAGGTTGATAGTCACATGACGTATCCCACCGGGTACTTATTTTCCGTAGAGTGAACAGTGGCAATTTCGAACTAACTCACTTGCCTAACGTGAGACCACATGTACCATTTGTGCTTCGTTGTGGCGCAGGACTGGAGTCCTAGAAACTCCAAGTCAAGCTGTCAGACACAATCACCCATCCAAAGGCTCTCAGTGCCCGACGTTGCTTCAGTAGTTTCAACGGATTCGTGACCTAAACTCTGTGCACAACACCATTCATCAGCGTTATACAATTATGTTGTTACCTTTGCGTCTGCAATGGAAGCTGTCAAAACCGGCACTCACTTGGACTGAAGAAATAATCCGGTTTAGACAATGTGCCGGATTCGACAGCTTCAATTGTGTATGCATCAGACTGAGTTTGGAAAGAGTTTTGGTAAGATTTCGTTTTACCAGAAAACAGTTTGTCATAACGAAGGAATTCAAGGGTACTGGGGTATGTTACTGATACACCTTGTAGAAGGAGCTACATCTTTGCTGTGGGGACCGTTTACACCGCATGTGGAATGATCCATATCAGCATTTCCCATTATTGGAGCCAAACAGACTATCATATGAAGGGGGAGGTGGGTTTTGAACAACTGCGTTGTATGGAGGCAGTTCTGTGTCACCTCCAGTTCCAGTAGAGAGCATCGTCATCTCATGGCTAGAAAGGTGTTGGGAAGGTGATTCTACTGGGTTTGAAGCTCTTGTGGTGGTCATTACAGCACACGCGGTATTCGATCTCCGATTGCGGAAAGATTTCCGAGAATATATACCGATGCAGCATACGATGACGAATAGGAATGGTGTCACATGTATAGCTGTGGGTATAACAACGCCGCCGTAGTCAAACTCTGCAAAAGGATAATGTATACATTTACGTTTTAACGAATCAGTAAGCAATAAAAAATATATACCACTGGTGTAGTGTTGCAGTAGGATATTTGATTCATCATATATTATAGTAAAAACGAGAAGACCGTTTACCTTTTCACAATATATCTCTACTATAATCATACTTCATTGTATGCATTCGAAATATATCTATCAATGAATCATTATCTAATATATAGCATTCTAGGTGTAAGGGGAGTGTATCCTCCCGCAAAGGTGGCATAATCACAATCACTGAAAGAAAACATAGAGGATACTAAACGACCTTCCGTGTAATACCTTTTTTATTAAACGAGTTGATTATTTGGTATCAAACGAGCGAAAGCGAGTTTGATGCTAAATCTTTAACGAGTTTGATAAAAATGGCAATTTCACGGAAGCGAGTTTAGTATTCTGTTTATTACTCGCCAACATAAACTGACAGAAACTGTGCCGAAATTGCCTACAATATTAGGACTCTCGGCTTTCCGCGAGTCAAGCAAGGTCTAGTAAAATCGCGACACCGACATTAGCATTGTGACGTCACAACTTTGAACCATTTTGTAATGTATGTAAGTATGTGTTCTTACCTATTTGTGGGTAGTGTGGATTTGGGGGTGCCAGTTCCTCTATGATACTATATTCGATCACAAAGACACCACGGTTCTTTGCACCACTAGCACGGAATTCTATGAACATGTATGATTGTGAGCTGTTTACAGATGGTCTCTCCTCTCCACACCACTTTGCCAGAGATGTCTTGGTCGTGTCATAGCCTGTAAAACATTAAATTGAAGAGCGATCAGACTCAGACCCGTTGCCGCTTCACATCTTACATGATACGAGGTGATATTGTATCAGTAAAATCAGCAGATCCCCCTCGCATGGAGAACAGTCAGTTTTAAAGCAGTTTTATACATGAGCTAACCTGCCCATGCGTTGCTGTACCCACCTTCAATGAAATATACTTACAAATATACATTAAGATACACAGATATTCGCATGTGAGAAGGATTAATCGTAATTTCGATTTTAAAGGTATAAAAACAAGATCTACACACATTTACATAACAATAGGGTGTGAGTGAGTGATACCATGGCGGGGTACACCAGAAATGGACTTCCCACATCGTATCATTGTGGCGAATCGAACCCAGGTCATCAGCGTAAAGAGGGATCGCCTTAACCACGAGACCTCCCCAACGACCTTGCGTAACAACAGGTACACATTTCGCAACCTTTATATTGGTGAAAGTAAAACTTATTTAAAAAAATGAAAATGAACTCTGTATGATCGATGTCGGCTAATAACAGCAAACCTGAATGATGAGATCAAAATGTTTTGAAGCATTTCGGGAACATTTTCAAATCAATTCACCCACCACCCATCTCCCTTACCATCCCATCCACTGGAGTATCAAGCGATCGACATACTAACCATCATACACCTCCAAGTAATCGCTTCTACAATTAGGGTTGTACGGAAGCTGTGATTTTTCAAGTGACATATGAATGACGCCTGTCAATGACCCTGAATATATCCTCCAGGTACGATGATATTCCCTGAAAGTGAATAAAACATTTATAGTTCACCTCATTGCACACACATTTCATCCCTTACAAAAGTTTCGGTTTTTGTTGTAATGTCACATTCAGCAATATTCCTGCTACATGACGACGTTCTCTCTCGGTCTGGGCCACACAACTCTGTGATTGACGCTGTGGGAGGGATCATGTGATGGATGACATGCTTCGACCCATTTACCGAGGCATACCGCCGACCCTTCCATATAAGGGTGGTTGGGTAACCTAGTGGTTGAGGCGTTCGCACGTATTGCCGACGACCAGTGTTCGATTCCCCATATAGGTACAATATGTGAGTGAGTAGTTTAGTTTTACGCCGTGCTCCAAAATATTCCACATACATGGCGACCACAATGTGCGAAGCCCATTTCTGGTGTTCCCCGCCGTGCTATTGCTGGAATATTTCTAAACAGGGCGTAAAAGTACACTCATACATTCACTCCTGTCATTTGCCTGTGACATTGATATTGGTTCATGACAATCAGGTCTTAGACAGACCTTTAAGACTCCTTAGCATGATCTTTGTAGCTACTATTAAATATATGTAGAATATCATTTATGTAATCATAGTCTACACTGTATCGCTTCTAATGAAAGAACACAAGTAATTAAAACAAATATATATTATTGTAATACTTTCATATGAAGACAGAGAGTTACCTACCCTCCATATAAATCCGGATACCCAGGAGACAATATAAACTGGATGTAACTAGTGGCAGTCAGATCAACGTGTTTACTGACGGCTCGATGAACAGAAAAAAATGAACTAATCACACATAAACATTGAGGTACATACAATATGTTATCATTTATATTATACATATACACGTAACACATAGCCCGGCCACTGAGCATGGACATGACGACATTGTACTGCATATATAGAGAATCTCACCCAAGTGTCTACTGATATCAACTTTAAAAACGCCAGGTGATAAAGTTACAAACAACCGAGCCTTGCCGAGGAGGGTAAGATTATATTTATAATCCAAAATTATTCTGCTTTAGTTTTCCATGAAATATGTACATCACTCATCACTTTATTACCATTTGAATTGCAGTTCAGCAATGTCATGGCATTGTGACGTCATCAAGTTCATGAATTCATAGCATTTTGGGGGCAACTGTACAAAATCTACCGTCAAAACGATATCTTCTATCGTATGATATGGTCTGATCTCACACAAGCGATATCTCAGTTTTGGATGACAAATGACTCACTTGAAAACACGTAAGCGTAGCATTTTATTTACGTAGATACTTTGTATTTGTATTCACACACACACACACACACACACACACACACACACACACACACACACACATAAATAAATAAATAAAATATAAAATTATATATTTATAACTACTTATAACTACTCAAAAAAAAAGAAACGCATAGGTAGTATTTTTCTATGTGACCTTTCGAATTTGAATCATTGGTGTCTATGTAATCAATATATCTATGGTGAACGCTGTCTGCATTCATTTTCATTTGAATCCATTGTCATTGAGGACAACTCGCCAAAACGCACCAAAATCTATTTTCAGTAAATGCAACAAATTGTGAACGGGAAGAAATTCATGCGTTTCTTTTTGCACGCACATTCCATGCATCATTTCCAACAAAAGTCGGGAAATTTCAATGCTCTTGCGACAGTTGCAAGCTTAGATACGGAGTTAAAATCATGCCTAGACGTACTGAAGCTCAGCGCAGCAATGCGATTGGTTACTTGGAGGCTGGGGAGTCAACATCGGCAGCAACGCAGACAGTGGTGTCGCCAACATTTCCCCTGGCCATTGCAAAGGTGGATAACTGTTATCTTCAGTGATGAGTCACGTTACATGCCACGACGTCCCGTACAGGAAGAGGATAGATTTGGTAGTTGAAGTGTCATGGTTTGGGCTGACATCTCATACAGTGGCAGGACAGATCAAATTCAGGTCCAGGGCAATTTGACAGCTCGACGTTACCGTGAGCTATGCGTTTCGGACTAGTCCGATCCGGTATTGTGGTATATGGCCAGTGGGTGAGTGAATTTAGCTTAACGCCTCCTTTGGCAATATTCCAGAGGGGGACACAAATTATTCCCATGTGGGGAATCGAACAAGGGTCTTCGGCGTAACGAGCGAACCCCTCAAACACTAGGCTACCCCATTGCTCCTATATGGCCAGAGATACAGTATGGTTCAAAATTATTGAGAATAGCTAAAGCATTTCATATTATTAAACGAGAACAAATCAGATAAAACTGAATGTATTGTGAAAGTGAACTGACCTTTTCATGTTGTGTAGGTAACAATTTAATATTTTATCAAGTCTCCTTGAGCTTCACGGCACAGTCTAAGACAGGTAGGCATACTTCCTATCAGAGAGGTTAGTGTCTCGTGAGTTATGCTGTCCCAGTATCGGACCACTTCTCTCTTCATGTCTTCAATTTTTGTCAACCCCTTTTGATTCACACATTCCTGCATCATCCCCCAAATGTTCTCAATGGGATATAAGTCAGGACTATATGCAGGAAATGGTAATGCAGTCACATTTTTCTCCTGAAACCACTGCTTGGCATGTTTTGCGGTGTGTTTAGGATCATTATCTTGCTGCAAAATCCAGTCATTTCCATAAAACACATGTGCACATGGAAGGAGAAAATTATCTAATATGTTAGTGTAGCGTTGACTTGTCAGGTTTCCGTCAAACACACACAACGGGGTCGTTCCTAATAAGGATATCCCTCCCCATACATGAAACTTTGGGCTGTATTTAGGTCGTCGATACAACGGTGCTGACGCAGACTTTGTCCATATTTTCACATTATTGGGATATACCCATATTGAGCTTTCATCAGTGAAAATCACATTTTCCCAGTCAAAGTTTTCATGTGCCAAACACCACTCAACACGCCTGTCTTTATGTTCTTGTTTCATGAGAGGAGAAGGAATTCCAGTCTTTTTCTCCCATCCAAGATCAATCAAATTTCTTCTAACTGTAGATTTTGATACAACTGTTGATCCCCTTTCTGTCATTTCATACCTGATGTTGGAGATGCTTGCCCTTTGCTTTTTAGACGCTAAAATTCCCAGCCGGACGCGATCTGAGAAGTCCAATTTTCTGGGTCTCCCTGCTCCTTTCTAGTGCCCCAAATCCTTTCCCTCTTTAAAATTCTTCCTAATCCTATACACAGTTGAAAGAGGAGTTCCTGTTCTCTCTGCCAATGTATTTACATCATCAATTCCTTGATTACACAACTCAAAAATCAACCTTCTTTTATCTTTAGCAGACATTGTTGACAGTGCTGAGGAAAATGACGTCTGCTACAATTTCAGGGGAGGTAACTCTAATTGTACTATACTCAGTAGGCCAAGATGAGTTACCTCCCTTACACCATTACTTAGTTTTAAGTATCAGTGAATCAGTTGAGGTGTTAGGATAGCTCAAAGTAAGAAGAAAAATTCTCAATAATTATGAACCAGACTATATATGTAGTGTTAACCTGCGGGTCCACTAGTGCAAGTTCGGTCAGGTTTGGTTGTTGTTTAAAGCCGCAGTCGGCAATATTCCAGTTATATGGCGGCGGTTTATAAGCAATCCAGTGATGAAAGGCATAAACATCTATCTACTCAACTGGGATGCGATGACATAAGTCAGCCTATTCAGTGATCCCGTTACTTGCCTCTTAAAAGTATGTACCATCGACTCTCCTTTTGCAGCTATTTCTTATAGATTTGGAAGGGGTTTTGTCGCTTCTATTTGCGGAAGACCAACTCTAATCCGGAATTGCTGCCTGAAATAAGTCGATGTACTTTGGCCCAAAGATCACGAGAACAGGGAAGCCCTTGTTTCCTTGACCACATTGCAGGCCAAAAACTACACGGGAAGGCGAGTAAAAGTCCGGATTTATACCTTCTTTAGATTTTTTCCCACTGGAATACAATTTAATTCGAGCACACACTTAATTTACCCCGAATCGACCTTTGCTTGTTAATGCCTTTAATACCAGACGCGAAGCTGGGTAATATCCAAACCAGATTTCTATTTCTGAATCAGAATCAAGGAACGCTCGACACGTAAGGGTTTGACAAGGACAGGTAGGCTCAGAATCAGTGTGAATAGTTTAGGCTGTGCATCCCTGTCAAACAGTGTTCCAGTAAGATGTCATCATAAAGCATATTGACAGTTAAAGAGACAAATGCATACTTGTTACTTTGTCACAAAGTATGAACACGGCAGTACGTTGAAATCCACTCACATTGACACATATTCAAGTCGCTGCTGAAATTGTGAATAACGTTTCACGTAACTGTGGCGCTCTAACGTGCGCGAACACACATACACATACTTAATTCTTAGACATTACCTGGAAAACTACCACTGGTGTACATCATCTTGAATCCTCTGTCTAATAAAGTGAACATCATTGATAGCTCTACCCTCATATATCTGCCTGAACTTCTTGTTGTGAAATTTGTCTTGGCTGTGCAACCCTCATTCAATTGTCGAGTGGGTGGAGGGATTCCTAAAACCAAAATGGATTCAGTGAAACTGATATGATTTGAACTGATTCCTAAAGGCAATAATAGTAATAAAATAAAACATGCTTACTTAAACATGAACCTGTCGATAACATCAATTCACAAGAATCGCCAGAATGAATGTTAGTGCACAGTGCACACGCAAATGTTCAGAATATTGTGAAAGCTGATTATCTTGACAGAACCCTGTTCCTGAATCCAAAATGGCGTTGGAACAGGGGGATTTCAACGTTTCGAGTAGGTATCTACGTCGTCTTGGGATGTAAACTGAAAAAAGGCCCAAGGTCAAGATATTGTTACGAGGACGAATTTATATTGTGCAGACACGTTGGAGAGCTCTACTATTCCAGGGACTAGTGTTCTATACTGGTTGTGACAGCTTTTGACAGGAAGGATGACAATATATGGTTGAACAACTTCTTTATTGCTACGAGAGCAACACAAAAGCTGTTTATCCATAAATTGTCATCCTTCCTTAAGAAAGATTTGACAGTTCTTTGCGCCCACAGGGCAGTCATATGTAAACTCTTAAAAAGAAAGAAAGAAAAGAAACGCACAGGCTGAAAATATGAAAATGTATTGAACGTATATAGTGTATATAAATCAGTTAAGCTGGGACATGGGTTAATGAAATTCGACAAAGTGGTGAACATATCGGATGAACCGGTTTTTGACAGGTATTTTCTCAGCGGCAGGAGTAACCCAAATCATGTGAGTTTTGTCAAGTTCCAAACAGCATGTCCAAAAATGCAAAGCCGCATGGGACTCTCTAAAGGAGAAAGTTTACCGAGGAGTGACAGGCAAATTGACAGCGCGGGCGTTAAAAGACAGGATAATTATTTCATGGGAGGAGATATCAGTGGAAGGAGTACGTAAGAGCATTTCTGCTTGAAAGAAAAGTACGCCTTCGTTTAGTTGTGGGGGAAGATTTAGGCCACGTTGAACATAGACTGAAATAATGGAATTTTCCCATGATATTACATTGTTGACATGCTGTTTTGAATTCGACAATGCTCGCCTAATCTCTTAGATCTCTTGCAACCAATCTCTTAGATATTTTGAAGACTCGTTGATAATACCCTAGGGTTACTCTATGAAACGCTCTAATAACTTTGGTTTATCTATCGATGAGAAAATACACGTCTCAAAACGATTTACGTATTTTTTTTTTGACACCCGATATGTATTATTGTTGTTGTCAGCAGTAATTGTTCTAAGACCAGGCACATGTCCTGTTGTGTCCGTTGCTGTTGCAACGACGACCTTGGGTCGAAATGAAGCGGAACATCAATACTATAATTGAGGTATGGTGCTGTGGCGGACGTTAAAGTGTCTTGCACCGGCACATCGGGACGTCCCTGCTTCCAAACGTCCAATAGCGATACATGGTTACATTCATTCTTGGCTTTTGTTCTATATCTGCGTTCACGTCATAAATTTCGTTATGAAAGGATGAATTTGACTTGGACTTTTATAGTCGATGTCTGTTCTAAAGTTTCACTTTACACGTGTTCGGCGTGAAAAACTTTGCTCTGCATGCACTTTTTGATGTACTGTTTTCAATGTTTATGGCAATTTAAGATTTAGGGTAACTCGTACTAGTCTTGACCGGAAGACATTTTGTGAAAGTAGAAACAAATATACGAATACTTGTCGGAAATTCAAAGTCAATTTGCGTAGGCGTAAGCAAGACTAACTGGTGAATTATATGAGCATCGCGTCATTATTCTGGAAAGAAATACGATCCCTGAAATCTGGAGCCCATGCTAAAGACACCATATCCAAAACACAATAGCTTAATCATGTTAGGAAGATTTTCTCAAATCGAACAATATTAGACGCAGAAATTGATGACATGCAAAATGATTTGACCGAATGCTATACTGATGTTGATGAACTTGTTCTAGATTCACCTGTTGTTGAAAGCGAAATATTTGAAGCAATAGATCAGCTAAAAAGGCGGAAAAGCAACAGGCCCAGATGATATAAGTATTGAAATGCTAAAGGGTTCCAGATTTACAGTTATGCCTTTCCTATGCAAATGCTTTAACACGTTATTTGAAAAGGATGTTTTCCCCAAATGTTAGTCATGTTCCAAAATAATTCCCCTACATAAAAAGGTGACCGTAATGACATAGATAACTAAGGGGTATTTCAGTGATGAACATACTAAGAAAAGTGTTTACATCAATACTAAATAATAGAATTTCTAAATGGCTAAACATGCGTGATAAGAGTTCTGAGTTTCAAGCTGGCTTTAGCAATATACTGCAATGTGAGATCATGTGTTCGTTGCAGGGAAGGTGTGACGGATCTCTTTGATTTGCCCTTGAAATAGCTTCAAATGGTAAACATGGCATCCAGATGTTTCCAGATGTAATAGAAGTTTTGATGTTACTGTTTGCAGACGATGTCATTTTAGTATCAGATACTGTGGCTGGTCTCCAAAGGCAACTGAATATTCTAAATGCATACACAAATGAATGGAAATTATCTGTGAATCTAGATAAAACTAAAATTGTGATCTTTAGGAAAGGTGGTCCAATAGCGTTGAAAGAAAGATGGGTATTTAATGGTCAGTTGGTCAATGTAGTGGATCATTATTCATATTTAGGAATCTGGTTTTCATGTTCTGTGAACTTGAACAAATGTACCAAGGAATTATCATTGCGTGCAAAGAAAGCCCTAATCTGTGTTATTTCAATTGTTCATAAAGCTGGATTCATGCAACCTAACATATTCTTTAAACTCCTTGATACCCAGATACAACCAATTTTATTATACGGCTCAGAGGTATGGGGATTCCAGCAGTATGAATGTTTGGAGAAGTTCACTTATTAGCATGTCAACAATTTCTTGGTGTTGGGTCTTCTACACCACATTGTATGGCATATGGTGAATGTGGTAGATACCCCTTATATATTAATTCAATCTTCTTCATATGCACGAACAGCGTCTTCCTAAATAGCATACAATATGCTTTTACATTTAGATAATATGGGGGAAATTACATGGGTAAAGCATATAAGGAATCTTCTATTTTCCCATGGTTATGGTTTCACATGGTTATGTCAGCCATTTGGAAGTGTAGACTTGTTTCTTAAGGAATATAGAACGCGGTCTGCAAATATGTTTTACCGGGAATGGCATTAAACTTTAGAAGACAGCTCATGTTTTGCTTATTACAGAACTTTCAAGACGTTACGCCAACCAGAAATTTATTTATCGATACTCACGACTGAAACTTTAAGGAACCATTTTATTAAATATCGACTAGGTTTATTAGACCTTGTCGAAAATAAGGGAAGAAATATGCCCATTGCAAAATCGAAACGAATTTGTCAGTTATGCAATATAGAAATAGAAAATGAAATTCACTTTGTGTTCGTCTGTCTGTTTTATAATGACCTTCGAAAGAAATATATTAATGATCATTTGATAAAGATGCCGCCATCGCAAGCTTTCGTATATGTGTTAACTGCTAAGAATGAATCTCAAATATTAAACCTTTCACTATATATTAAACATGCATTAGTTAAAAGGAATGAATTACTTAAAGAATGTGCTTCTCCCTGTGTGTAACTTTATGCTATATGCATACTCTCTTGTATATTTGCCGGAGGCCTTTTGTACAATAAACCTTTGGACTTGACTTGACTTGACAAACGTTTACTGACACATTTGGGATGCGTGCAATACACACTAACAACGACATGATTAACGAGATTCAAACACAGAAACTTAATGACGATTGCTGTGGAAATACATACATGAACTGCTGAAAACGCCTGTGCGTTTCTTTTTTTGAAAAGTGTATTACTGGTTATCAGTAAATTACCTCAACTAAAGCCATTCACAATTGTAGTGACCTACGTAAATACTACGATTTATCCAGGGTTCAGCCTAACCGCACCGTGATGAGTTTGGTTCGAATCTCTTATAATGTCTTCCAGGTTTGTCGGCACCAAAGACAGACATCACTAGCAACATTCCTCAAGCATCCGATTGTCAAGGCGTGACGTACTTCAGTATTGTTCATTGAATGACTTTAGTGTTACGCCACACTCCAGCGGTCTGTACACAATCCAGTATGGACCAACAGCATGTGCATCGATGGACTGGGGACTGATGACGTGTGTCAACCAAGTCAGCCAGCTTGAGCACCCGATCCCGTTAGTCGACTCTTACTACAAGCATAGTCGCCTTTAGTAGCAAGCATGGGTTGGTGAAGATCTGATCTACCACGGATCTTCACGGATCTCAATATTGTTCAAATAGGCCTTTATACACCATACAATTTGAATAGCATTTCAGAATATTCACCTACCGTCAAAGATAATCACGTGGTCGTATCTGCACAGAAACCCGTCCTTCCCATTAAAATCAAGGACAACAGCTTGAATCCTCTCTCCTTCCTTAGCGGTGATATCAAATGTGCATCTGAGTTTTAACGCATCATCAAGCAATCTATTTAGTCTTGACCTTTGCGTCTCACATCTGAAACAATCATTTTTAGGAATTAGTTTCTGAACATCATAAGCAGCTTGAGCATGAGCAGTTTGTAGTTCTGCAGTATTCCATCTCTATGCCTGTAAAATGTTCTTGTCCAAACCAGACAATCCAGTGACTGATATCATGAGCCTCCATATCATTTATTACGTCAGCTTCCTCGTCTGACAAGCCTCAGCATCGCTTGATATGAATACGTTTAAAGTCTGACAGCCGAGTGAGTGAATTAGGATTACGCAGCTTGCGCTTGCAGACGTTAAAATCTACAGGCCCTAAATGAATCCTAAATGAAATAGGACGTGACGAGCGAACGATTAACCACTAGTAACATATATTACATTTATGATTACACTTTCTTGGTAAAGTACAATTTCTGGGACTTTTTTCAGTTCAGTCCCATTCGGAATTCGAACGCGTACCCTCGGAGTCAAGCGTCTAATCGCCATCACACGTTGGCTACCCCCCGCCCCGTGGTAATCCTTGACGGTTACAAACGGTTATAATTAGCTTGTCGACAGAAGGATTAGGCTGCTATATACGGTATATACATACTCCGTTATATGTCTGGGGTAGCATGGTGATGTTATGTATTTGGGTTGTGATCCAGCCGTTAACTGCCGGGAACCGCAAGGACCATCACTTGTAGATGTTACTGGGTAGACTTTGACGACATGAAAAGAAGGCGTGGTTAGAAATCTGACATATTTTGTTTGTTCATTTGTTTTGTATCTTTATATGATGCACTCAGCTATTTGCGGTCTGTATATAACTAGACAGTCCAGCGCTTATACAATGAACGTCGATCTCTGCATTTTGGAAAGGATGACATGTGATTAGTTATTATCATTTATGAACAGACTGTTTTTGGACTTGAACAAGCCTGTAAGGTAATAATAATTCAAATGATAATTTCAAAAAATATATATTTTTTATATATATTGACTGAAGTCCTTCACCAGGTGAGTCTCTTTAAAGGATAAAATTACTGCAAAATGCATGGGTTTATCACTTGCTGCAGCCTTGGTTCAAACCTAATGAACGATACTGCTGTATGGCGTCAGTGAAAGGACTTAGGTTTCTCTGTCCATGAAAGCATGTATACTTACCATGTACACTAAATGTACGGGTGGCTGAACACAATAATACCCAAAGAAGAACCAGATATAGCCCATGTCGCCATGTTGTTTCCATGGTAATAGTATGTCCGAGGCTGAGAAGGCGGTATGATACTCCTTACGCTCTATCTGATGATCGTTGCCTGTGTCGACATGTCCTGGATTCCATGGAAGGAGGTTGATTAAAATCTGGACCTTCCGTGGCGTGGCGTGACCAGACGACGTTATTAGCTATTCACTCCATCATCGACAGTCAAACTAAGTTTCCCTGATGATTCGCGCACATGCGACAATAACGAGTAGTCACAAACCACAAACACACAACGAAATAACGTTACTGTGGCTCGGGCTGGGAGCAGTCTTGGTGCATGAATTAGCTGGTTATGTGCAAAAGAGGAATCGTTAAACGAAACAGGATTTGATAAGTACAGAGGCGGAGTTGTTTCAAAGGCATTCAGAAGTTGGTGGAATCAAACTAAAAATGCTTTATGGTTCGACTTCTTTATGATACAAGGTCACAAGGTTGTGACCTTGTATGATATAGAAGTTGAACCATAAAGCATTTTTAGTTTGAAGTACAGAGGCGTTTACGATAGTGACCCACATTTCGATTTGTCGGGAGGAGCTATCATATCTATATACAAACAAATAGCAACCTAGAAGATTTCTCTGGAGATACATTGTGCGTTTGTGTCCTCGCTTAGTTCATTCACAGGTTTTCACAAGAGCCGACGGCGTCAGTTTCAAATGCATTCCCGTGCTTCAAATACTCACTAACACCCGGAAATTGACCAAAGCATGATGTTTATCGACACTGTAAACCCAAAAAGTAAATCAAAGGGTTTTACTGTCTGCACTCGTTAAAACTGAGCACGGGTACAGCAGTGAAGTGTCATCAGCTTGCCGTTTCAGCTGGCTCCAATGGTAGCATCTATAGCTGCTCATTTGTGACGTCATTCTGACTTTACGTCACAAAATTATTTGAATGACATCACCACTGCTGATGACACAACAAAACAATTGCTGTTTCTACGTGTCAACACGCAGCACATAGTCTTGTTGTTTCCGGGAATCGAACAGCTTTTGATCATGTTTTCCAACCAATCAGATTACAGAACACAATAGCGCTTGGTTTACAATGATCATTTAATAAACCTTCCGGACAATTTAAAAGGGGTGCGGTGTTTAGTTATACACCATACTCAGCAATATTCAAGCGACATGGCGACGGTCTGTAAATGGTAGGATCTGTACAAGACAATCCAATGATCAACAGTGTACCCCGCCCTGATATTGAGGGGATGTTGCTTAAAGCGTCCAAAGCTAAAAACACTCACTCAGTTTTTATTGTTACAACTAACTTAGCGATGTAACGAGCTCTTCTATTATGTCCCGGCCACTTGCTATACATTTAGTTAAACAGCGCTTATAACGAACTTAAATTAATTGTCCCTTTTAGTCCGTGATAAACGTAGTTTACTATATTTCCAGATTATTAATGAAGCGAACTGAGGGCAATATTCCGTCCGTATAACGGGGTGAAACACATTAGGTGTTGCAACCATACATTAAATTATCGCCACGTATTGCGTTAAGTGTAAAATTGGTTTTGGTTTTGTTAAGCACAATGTCTTTGAGAGTTTTTCGTGGGTTTTCATGAGCTGAACATTCATTGAGGTAGTATTGAACTGTTTCTCGGCAGTGTAAGTTACAGCTTTCACACAGAGAAGAAAACCCTTTATCTAAAATGCTTTTATATGCCTGTAATCCACAATGTCCTAGTCTGAGGCGACTTAAAACAACTTCATCTTTGCGACAATGCCGACGAATTCTAAAATGTTTGTTTACTGCAGGACAAGTAGAGTACATGTTTCTACCTGTAGTTTCATTGCCCCATGTATTTTACCAAGAGGCATTTATTGACGATGAAATAACAAACCAGTAATCTCTTTGAATGGGCTTAACTGAGTGAACATCTCGATGCGGTCTGTTGTACGCCATCTTAGCAAGTGTGTCAACTACCTCGTTCCCAGCTACATCAGCATGTGCAGGAATCCAAACAATATGACAGCTGATGTACATGGAATTTAGAAAAGTATCAAGATACAAGACGTCGTATATAATGTCAGTGCGTGGACCTTGGACACCTGGTTGAAGGGCTTGTATAGCTGATAACAAATCAGTAAGAATTATTGCTTCGTGTTCATTATCTTTTACCCATTTAAAGCTTGAAGTATGGATGTCAATTCTACTGCAAACACAGACAGATGATCAGTCAATCTAAAGCTTTTGGATAAACCAAGTTTGGGAATATGAAAGGCCCAACCAACATGACCGGTTCTGAGATCCCTTGAAGCATCAGTGTAAATATGAGTAAAATTACTATATTTGGCGTGAATGTAGTCTTGGGTTTGTTTACAAGCTCCGATAAATCATGAGAAATGGAGGAACCATTTTGAGATTGAGCAGCATTCAGCTGAAGATTGTTCAGCTCGTACTGTGATGCAAATTGTAAGTAATCCAAATGGTGGTTTTCCATGATTCCAATCACACATGACATATTTTCAGTAAAATGAAAATCAAGTGAGATGATGCGCGCGCATTTGACCTTCAGTTTTTAAAGCTATTGAGTGGGCACACCAAGAACAGAAATTCGTAAGCCCGGGTTGGGAAGGGAGGGCACTTGATTCCTCCGTTCCTGACTTTAACTCATAGAATTATCATCAAACTTCAACTTACTGGTAAGTCTCGTTTAAGTTTTAAATTCTATTTCGTTAAAGTCTACGTCAGTACGTAATCACGTGAGATTTTAAAGCAATGTGTCCATGGACATATAAAAGAATAAACAGCATACAATGTGTTCATTGTTCACTTCACAATGTTTACTTAGATAACTTGAAACATCTTTACAAGTTAACAGTTTCATAGTGTAAACTTAACGCTTGATAGTATAAACACTCAGCTTATGAGTCAATGTTACAGTGTGAAGATGCGCGAGCCAGTCAGCGAAACAGTCATTATTACTTGACTCTTCAAGTTGAACATTGTAAAACTTAGAGAATGTACTGCCACTACACCAGCCTGCACTGTTCAGAATGGTAGACACAGGTACCCCATTGCTGTGCTGCAGCAGAGTCGGAAGCTGCTCGTGTACTGTCAGCTCCATACAGTTCTGTGTTCACACCTGCTGCAGACAATGCCAGACGTATCCACCTGGAAACAGTGTCCTTACTAACCGCTCTGAATGGTTTCTGGCAACTCAAAAATAACTCACTTCTACCCTTCCTTAGGGTTGCTGTGGTGTTAATGTAACACAGCAAACATTTTAAAATACACAAACTTGAGTCTGCTTCATATTTCTTCAGCACAATAGGTTTCTGGTGAAACCCAGGTCTTAACTGCTTTAACAGTTTATGAATATACAGAACACACTGTTCCGCACTGAATTTCAATGAATCTACAGTCAACGAATGCAGAGTTTGGCATCTCTGTCCAGTTAAAACAGCTAATAACATGACTAGTTTAAGTGTCAGTTGTTTCAATGAGATTGACAGATAACAAGGAAAAGTTTCAAATGTATGAATACAATATTAAGATCCCAGACCTGCACATATTTTGGTAATGCTGGTTTACACTCAAATACCCCTTTCAATAGTCTTTTCACAAAGTCTTTTACCAAAGGCTGAACCATCTGGCATGATAATCACAGATCAAAGTACACTTCTCACTGTATTAACAACACTGTAACCAACTTTCCGAGCACGTTCTGCAAGACGGTTAACCCTGCATTGGAAGGGCCCGAAAGTGGATCACTCCCTGAGGAATTACAAAAGCCTTCCCAGTATTTAACATAGGTCTGACACTGTTTTTGTGTTGAGGTTCGCCAAGCACGGAGGACAAGCTGGGTTGAGTCCTCTGAAAGTCCAGTCTTTTGGAGCTGTCTCCTGACAATAGGCAGATTAGGAGTCTGAGAGACTTGTGTAGAAAGTGAACTTCCTCCGGGTAACAGGGTAGGTGCAGAACACTGATGTGCTGGAAACAGTATGGGTTGAGCAATCAGCATCCTCATAACGACTGGATATCACACTTGGGTCGGTCAGTTTAATACCACCATCACTGCCGTCGCCCCCTCCCTCTCCAGCTTCTGAAGAACTGTAGTATCACACTGAAAGGAAAGGAGGAAAACAATATGGTTTCAGTGATTTCCATAGTCGAATCAGACAGTTAACAGCACATGAACCTGGATCTGGCTTAAATGACATGTATTTATCAAACTGATGATTATGTCTTGTGGCGAACATATCAATATTAGGGGAAAATCTCATCATATTAAGAGCTGAGGAGAGTATTTGTGAATTACGTTTCCACTGGGTATGCTTTTTAATTTGTCGTGCCTCTTGATCAGCTTGATCATTGTTTTTCCCTGCAAGGTGACCAAGACTGAACCAAATATCACATTCAATACACCACTCCCAAATTTCTTTTGTGACTGAATTACATTCATTAGAATAAGAGGTGCCCATATTGTTCAGACGTGATACAGCAGTCATACTATCAGACATAATTCTGACATGCTTATTTTTCAAATCTGACTGAAATGCCTTCAATGCTAATAAATCTGCTCCAATTAATCGATGTGGTGACTTTTCTCCCTTTTAGTCCAGCACCGCTCCCCAGCCTATTTTACTCAAGCTAGTATACATGACTAGGACAGGTTCACTCCTCTGAATGACATTATATGAATCCATCACATTGTCAATCCACCACTCAAGTTCAGTTCTACAGCATAGTCTAATGACATTTTAGCTTCATAACATCCCGAGTTACTTTTCAGTGACAAAGTTTTAGACTTTTCAAGTTGCCTATAATAAAGTGGTCCATACATAACCCCAGGAAAGCTACTGGTGAGGGAGCCAATAACCTGTGCAAGCTCTCTGATAGTTATTCTATCTCTGAGTAACAGTTGGCTACATGTCATCATTTGTGTGTGTCAGCTTTACTGTCATGTTAAATGAATCAGTTTTAAATCCTAAAAATTCAAAAGTTGCTTTGGATGGAACATAGATTCCTCCGGATGAATTGAAAACCGCAATGTTGTTAAAATATCTGCATTTTCTAAGACATTATCAATACAGTCACTGTTGATAAGTGACCTCTGTGTATCAAATGTGAAAACACTGACTTCATAAGTTTAGTAAATTTCCTTGGACAGCATGCTAAACCATTAGGGAAGCAAACAAACTGATAAAATTGCCCTTTGTACTCAAATTTAAGGTATTTTTGATGTTCAGTGGCAATCTGATAAGAATAGTAGGCATCTTTCAAATCAGTTGATGCCATCCAACAATTTTGTGACTAGTTTCAAAACAGACTGCAGTGTTTCCATTTTAAAATGATAATACTTGACACTTTTACTCAATGGTTTCAAATTGAGAATCATGCGATAACTTCCGTCTCGTTTTTCTCTTAAAAAGATGTTGGATATAAAATCACCTTTTTCTCTACCAGTGATGTTTATAACCTTCTTGTCAAGTAATGTTTGATTTCAGTTTCATTAATACATTCTTCAAATTCAGAGAACCGTAAATTTGGTGGATTTAAACTCGTTGAGGGTTCATTATCAAATTCAAAATGCCTCCCAGTTACTGTGTCAAGGATCTCTGGTCATTTGTCAACATTTCCCATTGATCGACATAATTTGCAAGTTGGCCGCCTATAAATTTCGATAAATTTGTTTCAACAGATTATTTCACATCATTGACATCTTTATGAAAGCTAAGGACACTCACCTTATCAACAGCTGTGTCTATTGTTGACTGTTTTTCATCTTTGGTCGGGAACTTCTGTGGACGTTGTTTATTGTGGGACGAGTAGTCGCCCTTATACTGTGACTTGGGCAAGTGCTGCGCTTTGGAGACTTTTGATAACAGTTTGTTTGTTTCAATAACGTTCAATAACGACTTTTATAATCTTGGTGTAAAGCAGGTCTCATGAGTTCTCTTCTTCTCAGAGACAGATCATATTGAACCGAACCCAACATAGTCATAGCATCAGTTACATGAGTTATAAGCATGTCAATGTCCATTTCTTCGGGTTTCGGTTTGGAGTATAACTCATTCAAGTGATAGGACAAGTTTGTCCCCACTCATTCACAAGTTATTTTAAAATATTCTGCTTTCATTAGATTAGATCCTGTGGTCGACACGTGATCTTACTTTGTGACAATGCTGTCAGTCACAAGTATGCCAATGTCAAACTGACCAACGTGAAAGTTCATTTCTTGACCCCAGACACCACATCGCAGGACTTTCAACGCCCACTACAAGAAATATCTCGCCAAGCATTTCATCCAGTGTGCTGAAGACGACCGGCCACAATCGCTTAATCTCCGAGATTTCTTTCACAGTGAGTTTTGTTAGGTGTATGTATAATCTATCCAGACATGGTTGTATGCATTGATTGGTTGTTATAGGAATATTCAAGTTGTTATGTCTACAAACTGTAATAAAGTCTTTTGAAACTTGTATACGTTCGGATGTTTTTGTATTGCCATGTCAAAGGGAAGTAACTCTACTGAAGTGGTGTTCATAAAAGTTTGTTTCAGTAGTCCGTACGTTTCAATATCCGAACGTTTTTGATGAAAAACAGAAGTTTCCGGATTAACGCGGTCTGACTGTATATTGGTGCTTGGCACCTAGCCTCTTTGGCATTCACATCTGGCCCCGTATGAACACATTCAAGCTCTTGGTCCCGTTCAGGGAGTGTAATACTAGCAAACTTTAACTGATAATGTCTGCTCTTTTCCCTTACCTCTGGTCAAACGTTTAGCATCAGTAACTTTGAACGGTTTCAACTATTCAACTATTTCATCCTCAGAAATATCAAGATCGATATTGTAATTAACACCTTTTGTTTCTCTCAGACATTTGGGGACAAAAGCTTTGATTTGTTCCCCACAAATTCGCGTTAGAGAGAAAGAGCCATTTTGGACTGCTCAGCCCATCTGCAGTTTAACACAGTGTCACCTTTATCCAACCTCTTTATGCTATGGACATCACCAGCATGTTTTTGAATGTCCTTAGCTAGAGCAACGGGACTGACGGATTTCAAACAGACACTAGGGTCGACCGAGGTAAAAATAACAATAGGCTTCAGATTTTGTTCATTAAAATTATTTTTTCCCTGAACATCGTCATCACGTTTTCGTGTCGGACGTTTAGCCAACATAGCATTATATTTCTGAGCGAATTCGGCATGAGTGGACGTTTCCTCAAAATCATCAGGAGCCGACCAGTCGGCTGTAAATTCCCCATCAGAATCTGAATTCATAGCCCTGTCTGCGAAGCAAACGCAATCACTGTTGTCGACAAGCGTAATTCGCGAAGTTCTACACTGACAAAATGTGCCAAACGCACGCACAAAGCCGAGCGTGCTCAGCCAACCGAAACGAGCAAGTAAATTTCACGAGCACAAACTTACAAATATAGATAATGGCAAAATATGATTACTAAATTAATTACCAAAGGAAGTTTCACCAACTATGCTTATGGTATAATATAAAAAAAACACACCCTAACTAACCACTATAAATCTCAGCGAGAACAATCTACACAGGAACACTGCCTCAGAGAGCGAGATAAACACGTCTGTCCTCGTCAGTGGTCTGAGTCATGTTGTGGAGTTTCCTCCCTTTATAAAGCTAGCATTAGGTTCGAATCCACATTCTTTATTAAAATTTATATAATTCTAGAAGCACAGCGATGAATGTAATTATATGGAATTTGACACCTGTGTGTGATGTGCATTTCCTTTCCGCAGTAGGCATACATTCAGCAGATGTATGTGCATGGAATAATGTCCGAAGGAGCAGAAAAACGCAATCACCCACTTATATGTGCCGATGACTATACCCGTGCAGACCTTGAGTCACCGATGCTTGTCCTGGGAGGCGACTAACGGGAGCGGCTGGTCGGTTCCTCAACGACCGCTGTCATGTTGCTGAGTGGGGCTTAAACCTAAATTCACTCACTCACTCACTCACTCCGATGATCAACTCAGATTGCTTGTGGTAGTGATAACTAGAAATTATCTTGTTCGCGTACATAACGTATTTGACAAACATTTCAGTATTTCGTACTGTCATCATACATCGACCACGACGAACGCAATATGCAACAGCATATTCAAATTCAACCTCTGTGATAAAGTTAGCGCGCGCACATACTGCACACGGACATGCACGCTCTCTCTCCTCTCTCTTTCCGTTTCTTACCATTGTCCAATTTGATCACCTTTGACCACCTTTACGCCTCTATACACAGGACTCCTCTCCAAAACAGTGTTGATATCAGTTCTCCCAAAACACATCCTGTCATATCGTATTAAAGGAATTCAATTTTACAGTTCCATGGTGATATCCTCATACGTCTTTTAGGAAACATTATATCTTCTCTGCCACGTTTACATCTCGTTACCATTGGTTCAATTGACTGCTTCCCACTGTTGGGTCCAGAATCCATCGTATGACGGAGGAGGCTGGCTTGGAGAAACTGCGGCGTAGAGAGGCAATTCTATTTCATTCCCAGCTGACATCGCCGCTGCTTGGTTTGGTGTCTGAAGTGCTGGGTTTGAAGACGTTGTAGTGGCCACGAAAGCACGATTGGTGTGTGATGACAGGCGGTATCGTCTCTGGCGAATCTTGTAAACACTTAAGAGCACCACCATCACTAGTACAACTGCGATGCATGACAAAAGTATGGTGGTTGTTTTCATTCTGTCGTCAGACTCTGCAAAATATATTTCATACTTAGATTTGCGATTTAAGGGAACAAATCGGAAATTGATACAATTATATAAAGCATGTATTAAGTTATATGATCTATTGTCGGCAACCAGATCCTAATACACGCATAGGCAATGTATGATTATTCAAAACCAGATTTAATCCATAAATGTACAATCTACGATCATTTAGGTGCAAATCTGAATAAACAGATGTACAATCTACGATTATGTAAAACCAGATCTAAATCCACAAATGTTTAACCAACAATGTACGATGACTGGAAGACGCATCCACACCATGACTTGTATCTACGTGACAGCTGATTCAGCAAAAGTACATGTAGCTGAAAATGTAGCCAAGAGGTATTCTAAACACTGGCTAGTATATATAACATTTTATCTGGAAATAATGGATAGCTGACTAGGAGTAAGAATTAGCTCTCAAACGTCGTATGAAGAATAAAACAGAAGTGGTTCTGAAAGGAATAAACAAGAAGTACTGTTATCAATAAAACATGTCCTGTGTTTAAAGTTTGTATATTGTTGTTTTATTTAGAATATCGCAAAACTGAGATTATATCATATGTACTTTGTAAATCACCTAGGTGTCAATATCGTGGTTTCAAATGCATGTTCCTTTAACGTCAGTTCATCCAGATCAAGAGATTTAATTCATTCAAAAGGTGTGATCCTACTTTGTCTTTCTAGGATGCACGTCGCATCATAGCACATCTTTAGAACTAGTTAGCAGAAGGAAAGGATGAACACACCCATCACTGAACATGATGGGCTAAAGCACTTCAGTGTCCACTATAGCACCATATCTTGATGGTGACATGCATACAGTGATAGATGTGGTTTGGATGTTCCAGTGACGTAGTGGTGGATGTAGTGTGTCCTAAGTAATGGTGGTGGTGTTGCATCCCATGTTGTGTCGGTGGCTGTAGTGTCTATGTGTAGTGGTGCATACGGTGTTGGTGCCCCATGCATTTGTGGATGTTTTGGTGTCCCATGTTATGTCGGTGGTGGTGCGCCATGTTTTGGTGAAGTTGATGGTGGTACGGTGTCTCATGTACATGCATGGTGATGTCCGATGTTGAGATGATTTCTCGCTTTAAACAAAAAGTGAACCAGACATAGTGAAATAATAGTTCGAATCCACGTAATTTTACCTTGCCAATTGAAAATGAAAGTCTTAGAATTCAAATCGTTATTAGTGGTTTGTATTGGAAGGGGGTAAGCGCAGCAAGCTTAGAGTCCTAGCACTGAAATATTCGTCGTGGGGACAGAAAGTCTTGAAATCCTGTAGAGGTAGGACGACTCCAAGGATCCTTCGGAAGGGCGACACTTCGAGTCCCCACTTAAATACTATGCCTCACGTCCACGTCGGAGGCCCTTCGTTGGAATATTGCTAACAGTGGCATAAAACCACACTTACTCGCTGTTGTTAAGCCAATCTACATACGCGAGAAATGTGATTCCTGATGCTTATGCATGACTCATTTCTTTCAGACGCAGAAACACTGGCACATTCTGGATTTGGTGTTTGGTCCCTCTAAGCTCTTCCACCTGGACTTTAGTACACTGGCTTTCCGAGGGACCGATGGGATGAGCTTTTGTCTCACGATGGCTCCATAGTACGTCCGCTCTCCGAGTAGTCCTCCGCCGACTGTACATGAAGTAGGTTCGGTGCTAGGGCCTGATTATACAGTCAGGTTGGTTGTAACAGCAACCCAGCTAGTTTAGGGGTGGCACACTTTGTGGCCCAAGTCTTTTCAGCATCCCCAGTAGGCCCAATGCTGACTGAACATGACTGGCAGATTTCGGCTGTAGTGTAGACAGGGCCCCCTCCGTGCATGCCCTCTACGATGCTATCTATAGATGTGTTACGAGTGTGTATTTCCTGTGTATTTTGTTATTAATTCAGTGTTAATTATTATTGGGTCACAATGTTTAGTGTTTTGCATAGTGAATATTATGGATCACATTTCGTTTTAATATCTGGTCAACACTTTTAGCATTCTGGCATTCCGGAATTTACCTGCTCCTAGTTTTCGATGTTTCACTTCCGGAATACTGTTTCGAGACCATTCTGCAGTGTTGACGATGTTAGTTTGTGCCCGAACTTTCGGGAAGTGACTTAGTTTATACATAAATAGGCTGGTTGCCGTGTGGAGGGGGAAACTCTCACTGATACTCATTCATATCTGCTGGATTTATATCTCTGCCACACTTGGATATACCGCCAACACTTGAAATCCTGTCTACATTATCTGCTGTTGCACCGATCGCTGTGTTTACATTTTGCCATACCTGTTCCCTCTCACATCAAGACTTTGGTGAGTTTGATATATTGTATTTTTGTGACCCACTGACTTCGATTTTGTCTCTCTTGAAATGTATTTGTAATCAGCATTGATATATTGACTTGTGACTCTGTATATCTCGCTCTCGTAGTTTAACAATATATTATTTGAACGTAAACAACTTGTCTTTGTTCTGTTTTGCTGGTTTACAAGGGGATTTCGTAAATAGTTTGTCACGGCAAATTCTTAACCGTAACAGATGGAATAACTTAGTGTTAACCCACCATTCCGTCTTGCAGTAGGTAGTTCGAGACAAAAGAAGTCCCGGATAGTCACTTTGAGAGACAGTGTACTGGCCGACTGCGCGGTCACCTGCTAGTAAAGTATTTCAATATTTCAGTTTAATATTTCGATTAAATTTTGTTTTCACGTCTCGTATTTGTTTTGCATTTAAGTCTATGGGGGATCGTCAAATAACCGAATGGTTAAAGCGTTTGCTAAAAGCGGTGTAAAACGTACACTCACACAGTCATAATCTGCGTGGGAAGCATAAATTATGTAAAGTGTGTTTTGCCTTTTTTCAGTAGAACCGTCGCTTACTCAAGCAACTGTGTCTATCAAGCAATATTTTGAAGAAAATATGAAATGCAATGCATCCTTGTTTACCATGACGTCTACTTGAGTTTCATGTTTGAGTTTTTTCACGTGTAGGCATATAACTTTCAGTTATATACATAGTAAATACCAATGATGGACAATATATTCACTTTATTATTAGGAGCAGGGTTACCATCGTCCTGGGGGCGGAAGTGGACCCTGAAGTCCCCCAGAGGCAGGACGACTGCCAAGAAGATATTCCATGGACAGAAATGGATCAAGGACTCTTCTGGCGGCAGGACAACGGCCACAAAGCTCCCAGACTACCAGGAAAGCGAGTTCTCTAAACTATGTTTTGAAGAAAACACACAATATATTATTGTTGACAATGACGTCATGAGCAAGTTATAACTTGTGTGTCAGGTTACAGCGTTTTTCTCACGAAAAAGTATATACTTTTGATATTGATGTAGGAAGTATCAGTGATATGAAACATTAAGCTATTCGCTATCTTTACTATTAGGAACGTGGATACCGTCGTTCTGGGGGCAGAATTGGACCCTGAAATCCCCCACAGGCAGGACGTTTGTCAAGAAGATAATCCATGGACAGAAGTGGGCCAAGGATTCTTCGGAAGGGCGATAGAAGACCAGACAGGCAGGTGTTTCCAACTCTACTTGGAAGAGAATATGCGTTTTCATGAATGTTTGTTTATTATACAGTGCACACTCATTCTCTCATAGTATACAGCCAGTTAGAGGTGTGTGAGTGAGTTTAGTTTTACGCCGCATCCAGCAATATTCCAGCTGTATGGAGACGATCTGTAAATAATCGAGTCTGGGCCAGACGATCCAGTGATCATCAACATGAGCGTCGATCTGCGCAATTGGGAACCGATGACATGTCAACCAAGCAGCGAGCCTGACAACCCGATCCCGTTAGTCGCTTCTGTGTTGACTTCTATGTATTTACTCAACATCAGAAACATGTATGTTTGTAATGACATGTATGTAATGACACCTTTATTAACCAGATTGACACGTGAATTGAGGATCTGGTCACCCTGGAACAGAAATGTTCATGTTGAAATTGAGAACAATCCGAACATGAGTTGTTCGCTTGCAGTCATCAAAGTATACGATTTTGAGTTATCACTCCATACAATAATCTGCTCATGTGTTAGCATTTGAAAGCAAACATGTGTTAAATGTACATTGTTCGTGTACATGTGTGTCAGCATACTGCCTCATCTGTTTGACAATTACCTCTATATGTCTAATTAATTTTATTCGTCTGATAACTACACCACGTTTTTTGTCCAGTAACTGTATAATTACTATGTATACCTAACCTTGATTTGATATCATTGGTATATTTTCAGGCCTGGATGGAGTTTTCGCGCAGTCGTTACCACATGAACTTTCCGTTTAAAACTGAAGGTGAGGAGCGCAACAACGACAGATACTTAGGATCCTGGTGTAATGGTAGGAACAACACGTTCCGTACAACATCGTGCCTGGCTGTACGCTTCAACGCTACCAATCTCCCAAGTGGAAGCGACACAATCTACTCTCTGACGTACAGATATCCAAATACATGGTCTGGTGGCACAACAACGAGAAATCCGTGGATTCCAGGTATCAGACAGCATGGGTGCTTCAATACCCAAACAAATGTATCACTGTGACTGTTTGAGTTCAAAATGGTATACAATCACGTT
Source organism: Haliotis asinina (assembly GCF_037392515.1). NCBI lineage: Eukaryota > Metazoa > Mollusca > Gastropoda > Lepetellida > Haliotidae > Haliotis > Haliotis asinina. Next base: position 35,777,755 of record NC_090282.1, read on the forward strand.
TGAGCATTCTTATGAGGGGTTGTGAGTTTACACATGATACAGTAAAACAGCCAAAGATAAAAAGTAAGCTTAGAAAATCTCGTCCATGTTTTGCATTAAAATGTATATTTGAACTCATGATAGAATATTTATTAAAAGGGGAGCTTGAATTGCTTTAGAAATCATAATAATTATAGTATCATGTTTTAGCTTCACAGATGGCATCCAGTTCAAGCCAAACCGGGACCGTTCTAGGTTCGGTCTTCGCTGTTGTGTTGTTGGTTTTGGCGGTAGGAGGTGCTCTAACTGGGTGGAGATTCTATCGTAGAAAGAACATGTCTCTTTACCAGAACCCACAAATCACCCATCACAGTGAAGTTGGTTATTCTGTAGTTTCAGTAACAAAGCCAACGTTCTCCAGTACTGTTTGTGGGCAAGCTATGTCACCAGGGAACGACAAGGAAGGACCAGCAGACTCTGACAATGTTTAATAAAACAAATATTAAAATAGCTTACTTTAAGAATAGTTATTACATGACACTGTAATGTCAATGGTTAAGTGGTTCACACGACTATAGAGAAAGTGTTTGTCAACACAACAGCCATGTCTCTTTTCACTAGAGTCCACAAGGTGAGTGAAAGTCAGTACTTTGTATGACCACCATTGGCAGCAATTACTACTCGGCACCGTCTTGGATCTCATACACAGAATAATATGTACCACTACACTCATGTACGTGTTACTTTCACCTGGAGCTGAGCACGAGTTTCAGCATGATCAAACGTAGTCTTAGCATTCCATCACTAAATAATGAAACTTTTCCCATACAATCGCAATACTGTATCTTCAAGACATGAGTGATACTATATCTCCAAGACCAAGAGTTAGATGAATTCGGTTCGGCTTAAATTTGGTAAATGTAGCTTTCAGTCACGCATGTAATAAAGTATCTGAAACTCTATATTGCTCAAACAGGGTATATGAAAACATTTTTCCTATACAAATGTAATAATATATCTTCACTGAGTAGACCATGATAAATTCGAATAATCGTCATACAATGTAACACCAAATCTTCATTACATGTTGATAAATATACATTACATGACATTTACATTAACAGCTTCATCATAGTGAAGTGTGACATTTGTGTCCATATAATAAGCTTTCTGTAACTATGCATTACAAAAGTGTAAATAAATGCAATTTAGTACTTAAAGACCGCCTTTCACATTATCCACACACTAAGGCAGGTTTTGTACAGAGTGACTTTACTTCGAAACTTGATTGCTCATCAGAAGCCAACATGTGTTCCTGTCTTAGTGGTCGGCCACAAGGCAGACGTAACGACCATATCTCGCCCACGGCATAAGAAAAAAGCCCACGGCATGGTAACGTCAGTTTGGCAAGACGAATACATGGAAATCTGGGCGAGAGACTACATTTCTGACATCTTTTCAAGTATCGTGAGCCAAGCCTGTTCTGTAGCTTCCAAGCCAAAGCGTTTACCAGTCCAAGCAACACGTAGCTCTCTTAAACGCAGATTCTCAAGATCCTTTAAATCTCATCGACGGCGGAGATGTGCCCCAAACGTGCGAGAAGTTATGTCGTTTTTGAGTGATTGAGGTATTAAGTTAACTCGTTTCGACATCAGTATAAGCCATTTTGTCGATGAAATGGTCTTGCACCGTCTACTTCGTCAAGAAAGTCAGAGTTCGAATGTTAGAATTGTCTGAGTTGAAGTTCATCAGTTCGATGGAGAAGGCGTCATGGTATAGGGAGTCATTTGTGGCCAGATAACAACAATACTGGTGATCATCAGTGGAAATTTGAATACGCTTCATATCTGTGTTGAGACCCTTTGAGCTGCCCTTTGAAATAAACATCCAAGAAGCGTTAGCACGAAGACGTAAGGCCATACACCGCAAGAACTTAACGTCTTGGCCAGCGCCTCATCCGTCGACTGACGATGTCAATCAGGAGACGTGTGGTGGAGTGGATGAATGCTCAGTGTGTTCACGCTATTGATGGCGTGTCGCCTGACTTCTGTTTCATTACGTGGCTCATTATGCACTTTTGGAATAGTGCATACGACACACGTTCACTCTTACACTGCAACAGACACATGTTCACTGTTGCACTATAACAGACACATGTTCACTGTTATCTACTACAAAGTAGGAGAAAATAGTGGAAAAGCCTTCATGTAGTATTTGTCAGTATTAAGCAAGAGTGACACGGTCAGGAACTGAATCATGAGCATTATGTGTTACATATTGATGAAGCGGGGAGTATTCTGCATAATCTGGTACTCATTATCATGTCCAAATATTGTTGTTTAACTACAAATAGGGATTTTCTGTGTGTAATTAAGATAATGAACATTTGCAAAATTAGAACTTAAGACGGATTTACACTAGGGTTTTGGAATGGCTTGGACTTGGCTTGGTAGTTGAACCAAGATACCAGCTGCCAACGAGAGAAGGGAAGTCTCTTTGATTAATTAATCACCATATGCTACAGTTAAAAAAAACACATCAAAGATTGACTTTGCAGAGTTTACAATCACTTGGACTAAACTTGCTATGCATGTATACTGTGATAATTCAAGGACGGAACCGTCTTGTAGTATAACACTGGATAGTAATAGATAGCGATAGTGTGTTTAACAGCGCTAGATTTAGACACTGACAAAGAACTTCAGATTATGAACTGCGCGGTCCACAAAACAACAGAAACAGCTATGATGTTTGCCAGTATTACAGAATACAATAATTGCATAGAACCCATTTCACCTCTGCATATAGGCAATATCATATTACTTCGACAAAGACACAACACTGCTGCCGTTAGGGTTCAATGACCAACAATGTGTAACCATACCTAATGGCTTCAGTATAGCACACACATAGAATGACTAAGGTGATACTGATATAGATCCTGAATCTGTTTGTATTTGATCCCCTTAATGTTGGACTCCATGCAATCAAACAACCCTTTCCTTATTTATACGTATTTGTTTCCAAAATGTCCCTAAAACAAAACAAACGTATCTTAGAACGTCAACACAAATGTCAGTTGTCAGTGACAGAGGCGAAGACGTGCGTACGGTTGGTTGAAGTTTCACACTGTTCCAGTTAAATAGCGTCTAGAACCATCATTATTTGATAGTGATTTATAAACACATACACTTTCATTGCATTTGGTGATATGTCAATCACTTCATTCTCAATTCAAAGTTACACAGCTGTAATATCGTAATTACTGAGCATGGAGTTACACATACAAACAGAAACAAGCGCACTTATAATATAGCCGTACATTTACAATCGTTTCTTCTAGTGACATGCACTTCTTATTGATGTGGAAACGGTTTTGGCCTTGCACCATGTCATATCCAAATTCGAGATGTAAACGAAAGCATGACGTTGTATATTTTTAACGAAATGACTATAGATCGTAGACAGATCACAGATGTTCAGAATGTATGTTATATTCAGAATAGATTTGTGTTGATTTCTTGTACTTTCAATTTAGTTTTAAATCATTTCATTATTTACACAGCGTATTGTTCCTAATGCGTATTGCATGAACGTGGGTGGGAAATAAAACAATATTCTTCTGTGTATAATTATCCACAGATAAGATAATTATGATTATCATGAACCCAGATGTACTTATGTACAGTAAATGAGTGAGTTTTGTTTTACGCCACACTGCAATATTCCAGCTATGTGGCAGCATTCTGTAAAAAATCCAGTCTGGACCAGACAATCCAGTGATCAACAGCATGAGCTGCGATCTGGGAAGTGATAACACTTGTCAACCAAGTCAGGGAGCCAGAACACGCGATCCCATTAGAAGCCTCTAACGACAAGCATTGATTACTGAAGACCAATATTCTAACCAGGATGTTCATGAGTTATTTATGTACAGTCAGGGTGTTACAGTGGTGAATGTCTTGGTGTAGTCATGTGAATAATCATTATCCTCTCAAGTACTTTGCAAAGATAACCAGTTATTACTCGTATATGTAAGTGTTTGTTTTTATTGTACGAACAGGATGTTCAGGAGAACAAAACATGTACGACGTTTGAAGATGTGGAACATATAAACATTTAAGTGTTATCTTAACAAAAATCAATCTCAGATAACAAATATAATCCACAGGTTAAACATTAATATTTATATTGATGTATTAAATTAATGAGATATGCACCAAAGGGAAACGAAACATAAACATTTCGAAAGTGACAGTAAATCTCTATTCCGGTGTACGATTCTCTTGACTACAAGAATATGTTATTGAATTAAACGTAAACATTCATATTAATATATCAATACTGACTTCTTGAAAAAAGAGAGAAAGAAACAAAACTCAAGCAAAAAAACAAACAAACAAAAAAACCCAAAAAAACCAAAAAAAACCCCAAACACTCCCCATATCAAACCAAACAAAACAAAAACGACAACAACAAAAAACCCCAAAACGAAACGAAACAAAAACATTTCGAGATTGTTGATAGTAAATCTCTTTTCCTGTTTGTGATCTCGTGACCATACGAATGTGTCACTGAATCACTTTTAATTATTATATCAATTTGATTTAACCATAATATCATTTTAACGTCATTATACAGTGTACCAGAAAGCAGTTTTACATTACTGGTAACGGTAACATGGAAAATATGTTTCTCAATGTTATGAAATCTTAAACGAAAGATACATCTAAACAAACGGAACCAAAGAACCACCATATGAATACAGGAAAAACATATAAATTTTGTTTTTCAAAGTCCGTTGAAAAATATTGTATATCAAGTTGAAAAACATGTTCATGAGGCGAAGTGTTTCTGTCACAATATTTCATTTCCCATGAAGCTTGTACAATAGTGTTGGTAAGTTTCACGGACAACGTGTGTGTAACAGTGATAGGTCGTAAAGTTGCGAAAGCTGTGTTGACTGGAACCCAGACGTTGTAAGCTATCGACTTATACGACAACCTTGTCATCGGGATTAAGACCCAGACTTTGGTATGTGGGAGGACCAGAGGCAACGGCGTGGTCGTACGATGGTGGCAACCCAGCTGAACCTGCTGAAACACATGGCCCTTTCAACTTGGGGGCTTTCACAGTGCCTTTAGTGTTGCCCTTTTCAGTTGAAGCCTGTCTTCGGTGTCTCTTCCGGCTACGAATTACGCACGCACAGACAACGATGAAGACAGCCAGTGTCAGAACACCGGCGATGACGCCAAACACGATCGGGTGGCGGTTGACCCGTCCTGGATTAACTGAAAACATCGTGCATCTATTTATACATATATTCTAAACATCCCTTAACATTACAATTCTATTACAAACCAAATTTCTTCATTTTTCACTTTGCACAGTGTCAGAGAATCAATCAAAAGATTTTTACAGTATTTGTGCGTGGCTTAACTGCTCCTTTTATGCGACCAATTAGTTATCTTTTGGATAACGAGACGTAAAGTGAAAGCACGAACGTGCTCTGTAATGGAATGGTTTTGACGCTTTTTCTTCCACTTTCACTTTTTCTTCCACTGTTAAGCATGTTACATAATTATCTATAATTTGTTTCGGTAAACATTAAAGACTTTATGACAATATGAGTTGCATATGAAATCTTTACGTATGTGCCCAAAACAAAAGTTAATTACCACCAAACTCAAGCAGTTTGCGGTGAGGTGTGTCGGTATACAATTTATGCTACGGAAAATATTGCAATGACACCATACTGAATCTTTAAGAATGTTGTTAAATGGTATGACACAATGCACTCACTATACACGATGAGAAAGCCGTATTCTATCTCAAATGTAGACCCAGGAGAATTGACATCAGAGTGAAATTTGACGTATAGGTACTTCCCAGAGCTGGATACAGAGACGTCATCACCTCGGCACCATTTTCCAAGAGACCGATCGGAAACATGGTAACCTAGGGCATAGATCATGCTTACGTCACATACATGTCCACCATTACACAAAATTGAAATGCCTGACAGCGTTGTTTCTCAAACTAGTTTTTACTAGGGTGAGAAAGTTAATGGGTCAATGATCACGACCTTTCAAACAAAGTCAATGTGGGGGAACACATAAACGACACTATCCATACCTACTCTGGGATCGAACCAGCAACTTCTGTGTAACTACTACAAAGCATTCAGTATAAGACAGAAACAATTGTCAAGTACAAATACAGTCAATATCATTCCATGTTTATGTGTGTGAGTGAGTGGGTTTAGTGTTATGCCACACTCAGTAATATTCATGCTATATCGCGACGGCTTGTAAAGAATCGAGTCTGGACCATACATTCCAGTGGTCAACATCATGAACATCGATCTACGAATTTGGGAAATGATGACCTGTGTCAACCAAGTCAGTGAGCCTGACTGCCCAGCCTCGCTAGTCGCCTTTTACGACAAACATGGGTTATTGATGATCAAATCTAACTCAGATCTTCGCGGATCCTATGTTTATGTAGCAACATATATATTATTATACATTGATCATGAGAACTATGTAAAAAACATACCTACCATCAAATACTTCAATATAGTCTGTAACACATCCCTCAGAGTTCTGGAAGCTAGACAAATTCATGCTGAGATCAATGCTCGTTGCAGTTGTTCGTAATCTCCAAGACAAGTCAACATTTCTGAAATTGAAATGCGTACGGAACACATTGTAATAGTACATATTAGTAGGTGACTTGAGATTATGCATACTGACATATAATCATAGCATAAAGTGTAACAATATATGTATAAACATACACGTACATGACATTTACATGCAGAGAGACACATACGCACACGCACACGCACACGCGCACACACATATTATCAACATTCCGGTCAGAAAAGGTCTGTCGTAAGATGCGACTAACGGGATCGAGTTGACACGTGGCATCGTATGCCATCTGCGTAGATCAATGCTTATGATGTTGATCAATGACTTGTCTGGTCCAAGATAGATTATTTAGAGTCCACGGCAATATACATGCAGCTGAAATCTTGATGAGTGCGGCGTTAAACAATATACCGACCTACAAGACACATAAATAATTAACTCTTTTGGTATTGTACTTTTGAACGGAATGAGGATAAGTCAGCCGCAGGTATATGACAGTCCATACACTCAACACACATTCATATAAACTCAAATTTTGAATAGATCGGGTGTAAGGAAACGGTTACCAAACTTGCATTTTCAACACAGCTGCTGTGACTTCATTCATTCTCCATATTTATGGGGAAAAAGTTATTCCATGGTCAAAGAGGTAACGAGAGTTTATGGTAACAGTCACATGAAACATAGACATACACTAACACTTATTGACAGTTTATATTGGTTTATATTTATCCTCATTTTGATACTTCCGGGTACTTGTATGAGTCCTCCTTACCTAATATTCTGGCCGCGAGTTTGCCTTAGCGGGGAAATGACAGTTCTGTTGTAATTATCATCGGAGATTTCCTCATGACGATGCACTGTAAATATGAAGAATTTGGTTACAATTTATATCACACTCAGTGAAACAGTGTTATGTCGAAATTAAAGCGACCTAGGTAAATTCTACTCGAGTTATCCCAGGTTTACACAACCATAAAACAGTTACTACATAGAAAAGGACCCAGCTGTTACATCGAAGCAACCGGATGTTCGACAATTCGACACAGCGGTATCTGACGGTAAAAGACGTTAATATTTAAGAGCAGTAGCTTGGATCTAATTTTCGAAAACTGTGCCACTATTTTGCTATTGAATTCATCATGCAGCACCCACCATTTTACCCGTGAAAATCCGGGTTAGCTTTGATCTTCAATGACCCATGTTTGTCGCAAGAGGCGACTAACGGGATCGGGTGGTTAAGCTCGCTGACGTAGGTGACACATGTCATCGTATCCCAATTGAATAGGTTGATGCTCATTGTGTTAACCACTGGATTGTTTGGTCCAGACTCCATAATTTAATGGCCTCGTCTGCCAAGTAGTTAGAATACTGCTTATAGTAGAGTTAACCAACCAACCAACTTACCATGATAGTTCCCACTGGTGTACCTCAACTTGAACATCCACTTATTGCTTGTGTTAAACTCAATCCTCATATATCTGCCTATACTGGTAAACGTTTCCAGTTTCTTCTTCCCAGCACAAACATCTCCCATCCTATAATCACCAGGGCCAGCTCCTGGTATAACATACAGAAACAATTTCATGTTTCCTTCAGCTGAGTCAGTGTGAATTCCATACATAAAGTATGCCCAAAGCGCTACAAAATCAACATACAAATCATTGAAACAGCTTTCGGTGCATAAAGGAATAAACTGGCTGAATATTTGGACTAGAGTTGGTAACATCTTCTAAAAAGGTATCTTTCATAGACATTTTGGAAGCTTTATAGAGGGAGATTGACTCGGCTCAATTAGCATATGAGAACATTGAGATCATTTACACCTCACCATCAAATACTGCCAAGTGGTCTCCATAGCTTGATTTATCACAGGCAAGGACGGTAACTCTGACCTTTTCTGTCTCCTTTGCTTCAATTATCCATGAACACATCCATCCTCTGTGAATAAACGATAAAGACGACTTACTAAATCTCTCCACTTGTCTACCACGTCCTATCATATTAACAAGCAGAGAATTGACCAGTATTGCCGTTATATTTTGGCCTGTGTGATTATGTCTGATATTAAATACCCGCCTCAATAGCCTCAATTATCCCAATCGATGAATGATTTGGGGTAAAAGGCAAAACACCGACCGACATAGCAGGAAAGGATCTGTGAAAGGATTGCAGCAGTTATTCAGGAAAGACCCGGGTGATATAAGGCGTACACAGGCTTACCACTTGGTATATGGGGCAACTGAGATTCAAACTTTCAAACAGCGGATCCTGAACTGGTTTAGTGAGTGTGCACAAGCTGGGCATCTTATCCCAGTGGGTCACTTTAAGTGGTGCGGGTACAAACCCACACCCCAAACACTAATGTGTTTATGACAATTACAATCTGACCAATGATCAAAGACGTCACTCGCTTGTGCTTAACATTAACATTTGGGCATTTAGTCGTTTACAACTATACGGGGTTCAGGTACAAACATCCACCAAAGGCACGTCTCAATACGCTTCCTTTCGTGCACTACAGACCCGTGAATATCCGGGGTAGAATCGGCCTTTAGCAATCCATGCTTGTCATAAAAGGCGACTATATGCGTGTCGTAAGAGGCGACTAACAGGATCGTGTAGTCATGGTCCCCGACTTGGTTGACACATGTCATTGGTTCCTAAGCGTGCAGATTGATGTTCATGCTGTTGATCTCTGGTTGGTCTGGTCCAGACTGGATTATTTACAGACAACCGCCATATAGCTGGAATATTGCTGAGTGCACTCGTGCACTGCATTTGATATACAAATACAGAGTTTATTGAATGAAGAACATATGGTTAACATACTTCGGGAGATTCAGTGGGTAGTCGGACGAGGTAAGTAGCTTCGGTGTTACTGATGCCGAGAGGGAGATTGTTCCACAAACGCTGGATGCTGTTGGTGTCGGACCAGTTGTAGTTGACATCGAGGGTTCTATAAACATTCTCAATGTCACCACAGAATATAACAGCACGAACGTCATTATTCAGTTTAGGAACTTTTAAAAAATTAAAATTAAATTATAGATTGAAGGTAAATTTAAACTGTTGCTGACGATGTGAATATTGATCACTTCCACATGCTATGTCCATTGACACTAACAAGAATATAAACTTTTGCATTGAGCACTAAATAACCCGGTAATATCTCTGTAACCTTTTCAGGTCTTCATAAGAATCTCCATTGGGATTTATAACCTTAACGGTGATATTTTCTTTCCACTTTAGATGCTAATAACTCCAGGCTAAGTTTATTTCTTGTTTTACGTATTTTTGTCTCAGAAAATCTGAGGGCAGTAGGGAAAAACAAAATGAAAATAAAAATAATTACCAGTCAATATAATATGCCTATTAAGTACCCAAAGTATTTTCTTTTGGCAATAATGAAGTGTATATGGGACAAAAAATCTGAAAACGTTTTCGTGTCAGTTTACATTCCTGTCCGTAAGACGAGAAATAAAACTGGTCTGATCAAAAGACAAAAAAATCCAATACTGCTACTTACCTGAACTTACAGATGGTACTGAAACACAATTAACACAAGAAATGATTGATCACGAACGTGTAGATACTTCCCGGTTTCGATAAACGTTAGCTTGTACGTAACGCAAGCCCTAATGACACACTTTCGGTGTCATCGGTTCCTTATAATTTGTTTGTTTATCATATATGTAATACCGTACTCAAAAACAGTTCCACGGTGTCAAGTCGATCTGCAGATAACTGAGTCTGGACATCGATCCACGTAACTGGGGCACGATAACATTAATCAGTGTCAATCATTCGACCTGGCCATATTGAGAACATGCTGGTATGTACAAACCAGATCGATTTCTTGCTTCACTTTTAGCACGCCATAAACTCAGTGCAAATTTACCCATATCGCCAACGAATATTTACCTGTTTTATGAAGCCCATGAGCTTGAGTATGGTAGCTACGGACCCAGGATGATAAGAAGGGCGAATCTGGGATTCGAACCTGATCAGTGGGTCGTGGTACAATAAGATACGCACGGGGATTGGAGATGACTGTTACAATTTGGGGTATGGTTCACATTTAAGACTGAGAGAGAATAGTTCAGCGACGCATATAGCAATACCACATCAGTGACACTCGAGATAAGATTCACACATAACACCCAGTCTGGGGAATCGAGACCGGTCTTCAGCGTGACGAACATACGCTTTAACAACCAGGGTCTCTTTTCACGAAGCAACCTTCACTACGGTTAACCTTCACTCTCATTCTTTGACAATGCACTATGATCACCTTAGTGCTTTGTGAAAGGAGGCCCTGGTCACCAGTTTGCCATTTCACATTAGGAAAAATTCTGTACATAAACTATGCATAAACAGACACAAACACAGGTCATACAGAGGGGAAGCTGGGACATACCTGTGTTAATAATATGCATAAATCGGGAAAGATGGAGGTCAGGGGAACGTCCGAGTGTACGTGAGCTTTGTTATCGTGGTATACACGTTTGTGTGTTATGCTACAGTGTGAGATATATCTACCATTCTCCATTTTCCGCTCAACTGACATTACTGGGACGTTGTTGACAGTCTGTATAGCGTGTGTGACAGTGCAATACTTACATATAACAGAGACCAATACTACTCCACAAATAGTCGATAACGCCATCATCCCCAGATGCATGTTGTAGATAGCAAATGCGCAGTAGCGAGACACGGACTGAAACAAGAAACACGGTATTCTAGTTCCGGGTACCACTACATGATGACGGAGAAATACACCTGAGCCACCTATAGAGGGCGCCTCTTTATTCAGTGTTGTATTACAGTTGGGAGCGCCCCTAGTATTTACATCCAACTCAGTGGTCTTCAGTGACGACACAAAACGTCAGTGGAGCAAGGCGCGATCGATCACAAAGAAGCTCGATTGCACTGGCATTTCCTTTATCCTACCTATGAAAACACTGTTGAATTCGGCGTACCTAACGACATTTATTTCACTTATGGAGACGCTCGCTGTACGCTTATGGTATCGCGTTAATCACGCTCAAGTTGTCTCGTAGTCAAAGGCTACATAAACATGGATAGTCATCTTATATAGGTCAGGGTGAACGGCTTGATGTTCTTGGCTTGTTGCCAATTTTGATTAACTGACAGGTGACATACGTGCTTGTATATCCATGACTACATGAAACAGACCAGAAATATTTCCTGGGCTACGCCTTTCATTCACATTATGACGAGATATGTACAGGAATATATTTTTACGAATTTATTCGCGAACAAAGATAACGAGGTAACTCGTATGACTATTAGTATAGGAGTCACATGGTAGAATAATATTATACAATATCGATTCGGTTAGATTCCCAGAGCTGGATGGCTGCATATATAACATTAGTAAACTGCCCATTTGGATGGGATGGGAGAAATTATTGCCGAGTTAAACATGTAAAATATATTCAGTTACTGACGTATGCCCAAAGGAGGGAAGATTCAGCATTCGTTTCATCAATCAGTGTTACACTACGCTCTTTCTTTCTGCAAAACAGAAGAGCGATACTATAGCCCAGCGGTGAAAGTGTTCGCTCTTCACGTTGTAGACCCGGGTTTGATTTCCCACACTTATGCAATGTGTGAAGCCCATTACTGGTGTCCAACCCTTGAAGATCTGAAGGTTGGAACTGATCTTCAGTATGACCAGTAGTGGCGACTAACGGGATCGGGTGCTCAGGTTCGGTGACTTGGTTGACACATATCATCGTAGCCCAATTGCGTAGATCGATGCTCATACGGTTGATGACTGGACTGCCTGGTTCAGACTCAATTATTTACAGGCCGCCGTAATTTAGCTGGAATATTGGAGAGTGCGGCGTAAAACTACAGTAATTCACTCACTCAGGTGTCCAGTGCCGTGATACTGCTGAACCACACATCATCGATCGCCATAAAGAGGCAACGTAAATTCACCAATGCTGTCACTGGCAGTTTCATTCTAGTTGGAAGCCATACACGTTCCATCAATACGACGTCTGTCTGTAAATTAATAATATGTATTCGGGATTACGCAATCCAGAAAATCAATTCTGTGAATAACGATCTATGATGTCAGGGTAAGAGCGAACGCAGTCAGCATGATCGCCAGGAATGGTTGCCTTGGCTTCATTCCTAACTTGGATATCCAAAGTGGCACATCCATCGATGCGATCAGCGGTGCCATCCTGCATATATAAATTTACTCTAATAACACGGAACCACATTATAAAACATATAACAACCTAATGTGTTTGCCAGCTGGTTTACACCGCATTCACCAATGTCCCAGGCACGTGACGGAGGTGTGTAAGTAATCGACTCTGGACGTCCATTCAGATAGCCGTTGTACAAAGCGATCTAAGGCGGCCGTCAATCCCATACCTTAATATAGACTTGAGATACTCTCAGCGCTCAAGTTCTTTAGTACAAAACCACACTGGGTATATTTCAGAGCACGTCATATTCATTTCTCTATGAATGTATAGCTATTTATCTAGTGTACTAAGCAATGTTTCAACTACATGACGGTGCTCTGCAAATAATCGAGCTTGAACCTGACAATTCAGTGTAAGACACATCATGAGCATCAACCTAGGAAAATGGGATACGATGACATGTGTCAACCACGTCAGAAAACCTGACCACCTCATCCTTTTCGTCGCCTCTTACGACAAACATGTTACCAAAGATATATTCTACCCAGATCTTCACGATTTCTAGTGTATTGACTCTGTGATATTTACTTCACTGTTTAAATGAACATCGTCGTTTCATGGCTTGGAGCTTTTTATGCATCTGTGACAAGATTTTACCCTTCCTCTGAACCGGTCAGTGGTAACTTGCTTCAAACATACAAAAATGCAAAATTGTTATGTTCGCATGCTTAACGCAGTCGATTGGCGGTCAGATTGACCGACGCTTCTCCAAATTTCCAGTGTCGGGTGTTTCTGATTTGTTGTTCAGTTGCTGTTTATTAGTGTTGATTGTCAACAACATTATGTGTATATAATTCAAACTAGATTTTGTGCTCCATACTGGATTATCCACATGCCACTACCGTATTTCTGGGATATTTCTGACAGTAACGTTAACAACAAGTATAGTTAAAACATATAAATATTTTTTACATACTTGTCAGGTAAGAAAGCCAGCATTGCCCACTTGAGTGGCGCTTACTCAATTTCTCTCATAACACAGTCTACACAAAGTAGAGACACGAAGTCAACATACACCGGATAGGCGGACCTTCCGCCCTGACGAACACGTCGTCAGTTGACTGTCGTTTCCCCCTCCGCCTCTGTGCGGAGAGACGGAGGACAGACGGACCCTCCGCCTAGGTGGACCCTTGGTTAGGCGTTTCTTCAGTCGTTCCCCTCCGCCCCTATGCGGAGTAGAGGAGGATGGGCGAACCTTCCGTCTAATCGGATCCTTCACCTGTGACCTGTCTCTCCTCCTCGGAGCTTTAGCGGACGTCACCCCTTAGTAGCGAACCCTTTCATCCGTTCCACCATGGTATTCGCCTCCTTCTGCACTCGGAAGTCGGCTAAATGTGTAGGCTTTGCAAGATCCCCTGCGGCCCGGTTAACACTTGCGCAGAGTGTGAGAGCGTGAGGTTCTATCTGAGCGGGAGATGGAGTCTCACCGGAAGAAGGCTGCGCCTTCCACAGGTTCGCCCGTATCTTCAGCGTCATCCAGACGATCGGTGCCTCCCTCCCTCATCCACCTTCCTTCTCCCTCCGCCACAGAGGAGTTAGGTGTTCACGAGGAGGTAAAGGAGTTCGACTCTCAGTCAGAACTGGAGTCGGACTCCATTACGAATATGTCAGAGGGGAGCGTCTTTCGCTCCCGTTCATTCTCTCCCCCTCGGCCTGTCCCTGTTCCGTATCTCCCCTCCACACCGTTTCCTCGAAGCAGCTGCTAAGGAATTGAAGGAGGCTGTTGCCTCCGCCGGACCAGATCGCATATCCCTCAGCTCCCCCTCTCGGACAAACAAAGGATTAGGCTTCCGGTGGTGAACTCGACCATTTCGCTAGATCCTCCCTTCCTGGATGCGAACATCTCTCGAGTGGCATCTGCACGCATACCCCACAAGGTGTCAGACAATCACCTCATCCATTTGGACAAGGAGGCAAGATCCATCGTGGGTCTGAGCAACTAGGCACCCGTGGCGAGCCACCTCCTCGTGGTGGGTGCTGGGTAACGCTAAGAGCTCGCCAACACCCCCGTAGTGGATCCGGGGGCATATTTGGTCCACCAACCTGTTGGCCGTGGGTTGCGGCCCTGTGTCGGTGGAGGAGGGGATCCTGGTGGTTGAGGGCAATAGGAACCTGCAACCGTGTTCCTGTTGCTCAACACACCACTTTGGCCCTAACTTCACCTAGACGGGAGGTAGAATTGGCCCGATTCTATCAATCTACTGGTCACGTCATGCCCTGTGCATGGTCAACGTTTATTTGGAATCATCACAGCATGGAAATGTTGATTGCAGATTGTGACAACTTTATTAAATTGAACTTATATTTTGCCTAGAGTCTTGTGCCAGAAGGTGGTGGCTCATGGGCCAATCTGGTGATATAGACCTCTGAATTCTAAGTTTCTTAGGAAGATTGTCATGGGCCGGACCAGCCTGATGTTTCTTCCTTTGGATTTCTTAGCTATTTATGTCTGTATTTCTGGAGTATAGCATCTCTGTAGCTCTGATCTTGCAGTTTGGTTTCCACTGCAGGATCGTCCTTGTTGACACTCGATGGCGGGTGGAGATCATTGTTGCTGAACATCTTTATAGTGCCATGGCTAAACACATTCCCCCTGGTTCAAAAACGAATAAACGGAGACATCTTTCAACATCTTCTGATGATGAAGTCTCTTCAGCAGTAGTGAATTCTTTGCCAAGATTCTTGGTCATTGAAACAGCAGATGGAGGTCCATTGAAATTAAATCCCTTTGCTATATCTATGGGTATCAAAGGCATATGCGGAGAGGTAGCCAACGTTACACGCCTTCGTTCTGGCTCACTTCTTGTTGAATGTGCCCGGAGGCAGCATTCTGTAAACTTGCTAGGATTACAAAATTTCGTTGATACACGGGTTGTTGTCTCTGTGCACAGGACATTGAACTCTTGCAGAGGTATTGTTCGTGACCGATCTCGTTGTCTGGCGTACATGACAGAAGAAGAAATTGTTGATGCATTAAAACACCAAGGAGTAACTGCTGTTAAACGGTTTACCAGGAAGCAGAATGCAGATATCATTAAAACTAATACTTACATGTTTACGTTTGGACTGTCTTCTCTTCCAAAAGCCATTAAAGCTGGCTACTTTAACATCCCAGTTGATGTATACATCCCAAATCCGCTGCGATGTTTTAAGTGCCAAAAATTTGGACACGGTGCCAAGTCATGCACTCGTAAAACAGTATGCTCCCGTTGCAGTGGGTCTCATGACAACACTGACTGCACAAGAGACATCAGATGTGCTAACTGTAACGGTGAGCACATGGCATCGTCTAAAATATGTTCTAATTTTGAACTCGAATCAAGGATTCTTAAAGTCAAAATCACTAACAACCTCTCCTACCAAGACGCCAAAAAGTTGATACCCGCAGAGTCTCAAATTACTCCACTCCGAACATATTCAGCCACTGTTTCTTCCCTCGTTCATCCTCCTGTAACCAAAGTTTCAACTTCATGCCAGACAGACATATCTTGGGTAAACGACAAACAAACTACAGTCAATGAATTCACTCAGTCCTGAGCAAAGGTCGTCGACATCTGCTTCACAGACTGAAGAACCAGAGACACAATCTAATCCAGGAAAGGTTAGTCAGTTGTCAAAGAAAGAAAAGAAACAGCTGCGAAGGGCAAAGGCTCTTCAGCATTTAGAGGTACCATCAACATCAACAACATCAGTGACGGTTCATAATCCGTTTGGACCTCTTGATATGGAGGTCACTCCTTCACAGCCAGAACGAGGGAGTAGACGTTCCTCGCGTTCAAGATCCCCGGTTGAACCGCCATGAACAGCATTATTAATTTAATTCAATGGAATTGTAGAGGCCTTCGGGATAATTTTAATGACCTACAATTATTAGCTCAAGATTTTAATCCATCGGTTTTTAGTTTACAAGAGACACACTTGAAAAGTACTGATAACTTTGAATTGCGTCGGTACAATTCATTCCATTCCTTCTCACCTCCAGGTGATAGAGCCACCGGTGGCGCTTCTATTATCGTGAGGCAGGATGTTATCCACAGCCCGGTTCCTCTCAAAAGCAATCTGCAGATTGTTGCTGTCCGTCTCACTTTACAGATCACCTTTACGCTTTGCTCTTTGTATATTTCTCCTTCTACAGCTCTTCGACAGTCCGATCTTCAGGATCTCTTTGACCAACTTGGTTCGACCATGTATAATCATGGGTGATCTTAATGGACATAATCCTTTGTGGGGAGGTACCGACACCAACAATAAAGGAAAACTCCTGGAGGATTTCATTTCAAACAATAACTTATGCATCTTTAATGATGGATCTGTCACATATTTACATCCTGGTTCGGGAACTTCTTCTGCACTCGATCTGTCCCTCGCAGACCCAACTGTTTACAACGAATTTGAATGGTCAGTTCACGATGACCTGTGTGGAAGTGACCATTTTCCAACAATACTTTCCGCTATAAATCAGAGTGATGACTCATCTGCCACACGGTGGAATTTTAATAAGGCTAACTGGCCATTATTTCAGACAATGTGTGCTGACAACTTGAACTTTTGTTAATGTTCCAGATCCGATTCAGTTGTTCTCTGACAAACTGAAAAGTATTGCCGATGAAACTATTCCTAAGGCCTCTGCCAAACCACATGTTCGTAGACCATGGTTTACGGACAGTTGCAAACACGCTAGGAAGTGTAGAAAGAAGGCAGAAAAATATTTTCGCCACCACCCCACAGTTCATAATTTAAATACTTTTAAAATAAACAATGCCAAGGCTCGACGTACTTTTAAACAAAGTAAACGCCAGTCTTGGAAGACCTTTGTATCAAATATTAATTCACGTACACCAATGACAAAGGTGTGGAACATGGTACAGAGAATCAAGAGTAAAGGTAGAAATTCGGGTGTTCATCATCTAAAAGATGGACCCGAGGTTTTAACTGATAAAATTGACATTGCAAACAAGTTGGGTGAAACTTTAGCTAGGCATTCTTCTTCCTCAAACTATAATACAAAGTTTCAGAAATATAAAGATCAACAAGAAAAACGTACTACTAACTTTCATTCTGATAATGGTGAAGATTATAATGAACTCTTTTCACTACATGAGCTGAATACTGCCCTAGCGCAAGCTCACGAGCAGGTGCTGATAATATCCACTATCAGCTCTTGAAACATTTACCTAATACATGTCTTGAAACTCTTCTGAACATTTTTTATCATATTTGGACAACAGGCCATTTTCCTCCGTCGTGGCGTCAAGCCATTGTTGTACCTATACCTAAGCCTGGTCGGGATCATACACATCCATCAAACTACAGACCTATTTCACTAACTAGCTGCGTTTGCAAGACCATGGAACGCATGGTCAATAATAGATTAGTGTGGTTTTTAGAATCCAATAATCTTATTACTAACATCCAATGTAGTTTTCGCAAAAATAGAAGCACTATTGACCATTTGGTTCGACTAGAATCATTTGTTAAAAATTCCATTGTCCATAACCAGCATTCTGTATCAATCTTTTTCGACCTTGAAAAAGTTTATGATACAACATGGAAATATGGTATCTTAAGAGATTTACATGATTTTGGTTTGAGAGGCCGTTTGCCTCATTTTATATCACAATTTTTAGCAGACAGACAATTTAAAGTTCGTGTCGGATCATCCCTGTCTGACCATTATAATCAGGATCAGGGCTTCCACAAGGCAGTATTTTGTCTGTTACTTTGTTTAGCATAAAAATCAATAGTCTCATTGTTTGTGGATGATTTTAATGTTTCATATCGTGGTAAATATATGCATACCATTGAGAGACAATTACAGATGTGTTTAAATAAAATTCATAAATGGTCACTTGAGAATGGATTTAAGTGTTCACAGATAAAAACCAAATGTATACATTTCTGTCGGAAATATAAGCCTCATAAAGATCCTGAACTGTTTTTAGATGGCTCTCCAATTACCGTTGTAAAGGAAACCAAGTTTCTGGGACTGATTTTCGACAAACATTTGACCCTTGTACCACATATTAAGTATTTGAAGACCAAATGCCTGAAAGCATTAGATCTCCTAGCAGTGGTGTCCAATTTAAAGTGGGGAGGGGATCAAACTACCCTCCTTCATTTGTACAGATCACTCATCCGATCGAAGCTTGATTATGGTTCCATCGTGTATGGCGGGGCCTGTCGAAACTGCTTGATTCTACCCATCACCAAGGTTTAAGACTTTGTCTTGGATCTTTCCGCACTCCTCCTATTGACAGCATTTATGTTGAAGCTGATGAGCCTTCTTTAACCCAAAGACGTATTAAATTATCTTTGCAGTACACTACTAAACTATATTCGAATCAGACGAACCCTGCATGTAACTGTGTATTCCATCCCCTCAATGAGGATTTGTACAACAAAAAATCTTCTCTTGTTCCACCTCTAGGGATAAGGATTAAACCTTTCCTTTCTGCTGCTGGCATTGACCTAGAAAATATTTCTCCTTCTCGTCTGCTGTCTTCTCCTCCTTTGCAAATGGTTAGGCCACAAGTCGACCTAACCTTGACTATATTTAAGAAATCAGAAACGAATGAATTACAATAAAAACAAGAATATAATCAATTGCAAAGTAAATATAATACATATATAATCTTTTCAGACTCTCTTTCGTGCCTTCAAGCTATTAAGGGTCTTTCTACCAAACATCCACTTTTAGTAGAGATTATTGAATTGTACAATGATCTTGCTACTGGCCAATACGACGTCGTCTTTTGTTGGTTACCCAGCCACGTTGGCATTTCTGGGAACACACTTGCCGATCTTGCTGCCAAAGCAGCACTCACCAAATCTATGACACCACTTCTTATTCCATACTCTGATTATAAAGATGTCATCCGATCTTACATCCGGGATCTTATGCAGAAGAAGTAGGTATCAATAAATTATATGAAATTAAACCCCATATTGGTTACACCTACTTGGCTTGTCAGTCTAGATTTGATGAGGTCATCATAAGGCGATGTCGTATTGGCCACACTAAATATACTCATGAATATCTATTGAAAGATGAGGATCCTCCGTTCTGTATCCCTTGTGATGAAAGAATCACAGTCAAGCATGTCTTGCTTGACTGTGTTGAATATTCCATCACAAGGGATAAGTATTTTAAAACACGAACCATGAAGGATCTTTTTAGTAATGTTAATCATCATTTAATTATCGCATATTTAAAAGAATTAGATTTGTTATCCGATTTGTGAATAGATAAATATTTTATAAGTGGTCATTTGGATTACTAACTGGGATTGTTAGTGGCTGTACCTTCAAGGGGGGTTGAAGTAGAGTAAAATTATTGTCCTCCTGAGAAGGTGCGTAAGTCCCAAGGCATTCAAAGGTAATTTACATTGATCGTCTATTTTAATTGTAGTATCCCTGTCATTTTAATTTTGGCTAAAGTTCACTTCATCGCCTGCAGCTGAAGGGATGATATAAATCCAGCTAGGGTCCATGCAGGTAGTAAAAGTACTGTAAGTCCCCATGGTCCCTAGTATGGTGACCTACCTTCAGTTGTTGGCGACCCATAGCCTGTTTTTATTCTCTGTATCGTCCTCTCTAGTTTAAATGTTTTAGATTTCATGACTATTTTTAACATCAATATATCTGTGATAATCTAGTTAGTTTTACTGTCCCTTGTCGACGGATATTTTAGATTGATTACCTTGTTTTCATCGCTATATGGCTGTAATATTGCCGATGCGATGTAAAAATTTAGCTCACTCACACTCTGAGCAACTATGTTGCTCACGCCTGCCAAGCTATGGTCACTTTCGCCAAGGAGGTGGGGATGGAGCAGGGCGAGCAGCCCCTGTATAGGGCGTTTTGAGCTGTAGCCGGCAGAGTTGCACAAGTCACCCTGTCAGCTGCTAGGATTTCGGTCGTCTTTATCAACCTCAGACGGGAAGGCTTCCTGGGGCGCACTAATCTCCCTCCTTAGATTAGGGACTCCCTCCGTCACGCCTCAGTGTCCTCAGACACTTTTTTGCGGGGGAGATCCCAGAAGCCCTCCGCACTCGCCATGAGATCCTGCAGCAGGATCTAACCAATGGGATCATGACAAGTAGCGGACCCTGCGCAAGCTCCAAACCCGGCAAGCATCAGAAAAGCAGACGGAGAAGGAAGCAGGCGAGGAAGGTAGACTTTCGGTTCAGAGGTCGTGGCTGAGGACCCACACACCTGGAGTGGGGCTACTGCATCCCGATCTCTACTCCACCCCCTCTAACCTGCTTTCCGTTGGAACGTCCGATGGACTCGCTCAGGTTCCAACTCACCTTAGAACAGGTGGAGTCTCTCATCTCCAAGGGGACATACAGTTCAGGAAATCCCCCTTCAGGATCTGACTCCCGGGTTCTATTCCCCCGTTTTTGTCAGGCCCAAATGCAACTCTTGGAAATGGCGGCTGATTCACGACCTGAAGGAGTTCAGCTCCTCCTACCTCGAACAGCCGCCACATTTCCGACTCTTGACCATTCCATCAGTCATATGGTTGCTGAAGCCCTCGGACTACATGGTGTCCCTCGACCTCCAGGATGCGTACCTGCACATCCCCATTCACTTGGCATATCGCAGGTACCTCCGTTTCACCCTGGGGTCAGGCACTTTCAATGGAATGTCCTCCCATTCGGGATTTCCTGCACCTCGTGGCTGTTCACTTGTGTGATCCAACCCATCGTCCAGTCCCTCAACGAACTCCAGGTACAATTCCTCATGCACCTGGACGATGGGTTCGCTCACAACCCTTCGCCCTCCATTCTCGAGGTGCATCCACCACCTTCGATGCCTAGAATGGTTAGTGAACGTGGAGAAGTCGGACCTAGTACCACCCACCTCTCTCCAATATCTAGGCGCCATACTGGATACAGAAGCCTTCAAGGCTTTCGTACCCAAGGAACGGATGACAATCAACGGTGCCATCCTGCTTTGTTTAAAGAATTAAAATATGGAAGAAAATTTTTATGGATTACCTTCATCATCTGATGAAGGAGTTATAGCCCGAAAGGTTGTGTTCCTCATCAGAGAGAAGTTGACTTCCATAAAAAACTCTCTCCATTATGTGTATCACTTGTGATTGCCATTCAAAGACCGGATTACAATGAACAGAGATTACGTGTTGGTCAGCAGTCCCGAGACTTCACAGAGTAGCTTGGCGACTGGTGTTGCCCCACTACAGATGCTCCGAGAGAGGCTTGTCTGCAAATGTTGTCGCCGCGTCTGTTGCAGCTGGCACAAACATGCCTAATGTGTTTGGTCTTACTTAATAAAGTGCTATGTGGGTTTCTGATACTATGCATGACTCGCATCTTTGAGAACAAAGTCAGAAAAAACAGTTGCAATCGAAATACGTGTTTATATAGGTTCATGTCAACTTTAGGCACAATCCATCAATATGAGATCATTCTGCATAGTCAAGACCAAAACAATAAAAATACAAAAATATAAATTTACTCTAATAACACGGAACCACATTATAAAACAAATAACAACCTAATGTGTTTGCCAGCTGGTTTACGCCGCATTCACCAATGTCCCAGGCACGTGACGGAGGTGTGTAAGTAATCGACTCTGGACGTCCATTCAGATAGCCGTTGTACAAAGCGATCTAAGGCGGCCGTCACTCCCATACCTTCATATAGACTTGAGATACTCTCAGCGCTCAAGTTCTTTAGTACAAAACCACACTGGGTATATTTCAGAGAACGTCATATTCATTTCTCTATGAATGTATAGCTATTTATCTAGTGTACTAAGCAATATTTCAACTATATGACGGCGCTCTGCAAATAATCCAGTTTGAACCTGACAATTCAGTGTAATACACATCATGAGCTTCGACGTAGGAAAATGGGATACGATGACATGTGTCAACCAAGTCAGAAAGCATGACCACCTCATCCTTTTAGTCGCCTCTTACGACAAACATGTTACTAAAGATATATTCTACCCAGATCTTCACGATTTCTAGTGTATTGACTCTGTGATATTTACTTCACTGTTTAAACGAACATCGTCGTTACATGGCTTGGAGCTTTTTATGCATCTGTGACAAGATTTTACCCTTCCTCTGAATCGGTCACTGGTAACTTGCTTCAAACATACAAAAAAGCAAAATTGTTATGTTCGCATGCTTAACGCAGTCGATTGGCGGTCAGATTGACCGACGCTTCTCCAAATTTCCAGTGTCGGGTGTTTCTGATTTGTTGTTCAGTTGCTGTTTATTAGTGTTGATTGTCAACAACATTATGTGTATATAATTCAAACTAGATTTTGTGTTCCATACTGGATTATCCACATGCCACTACCGTATAGTTGGGATATTTCTGACAGTATCGTTAACAACAAATATAGTTAAAACATATAAATATTTTTTACCTACTTATCAGGTAAGAAAGCCAGCATTGCCCACTTGAGTGGCTCTTACTCAATTTATCTCATAACACAGTCTACACAAAGTAGAGACGCGAAGTCAAAATACGGCGGATAGGCGGATAGGCGGACCATCCGCCTTGACGAACACGTCGTCAGTTGACTGTCGTTTTCCCCTCCGCCTCTGTGCGGAGAGACGGAGGACAGACGGACCCTTAGACGGACCCTCCGTCTAGATGGACCCTTCGTTAGGCGTTTATTCAGTCGTTCCCCTCCGCGCCCTGTGCGGAGTAGAGGAGGATGGGCGAACCTTCCGTCTGATCAGATCCTTCGCCTGTGACGTGTCTCTCCTCCTCGCAGCTTTAGCGAACGTCACCCCTTATTAGCGAACCCTTTCGTCCGCCCCACCATGGTATTCGCCTCCTTCTGCACTCAGTGCGGCACTCGGAAGTCGGCTAAATGTGTAGGCTTTGCAAGATCCCCTGCGCCCTGGATAACACTTGCGCAGAGTGTTAGGTTCTATCTGAGCGGGACTTCCGTTAGTACCTGGCGGTACTTAAGAAGAGTGAGAGGGAGTCTCACCGGAAGAAGGCTGCGCCTTCCACAGGTTCGCCCGTATCTTCAGCGTCGTCCGGACGATCGGTGCCTCTTCCCCCCCTCCGTCCCATTTCTCCATCCGCCACAGAGGAGTTAGTTGTTCATGAGGAGGCAGAGGAGTTCGACTCTCAGTCAGAACTGGAGTCGGACTCCATTAGGAATATGCCAGAGGGGAGCAGGCGTACCCCACAAGGTGTCAGACAATCACCTCATCCAGTTGGACAAGAAGGCAAGATCCATCGTGGGTCTGAGCAACTATGTTGCTCACGCCTGCCAAGCTATGGTCACTTTCGCCAAGGAGGTGGGGATGGAGCAGGGCGAGCAGCCTCTGTATAGGGCGTTTTGAGCTGTAGCCTTCAGAGTGGCACAAGTCACCCTGTCAGCTGCTAGGATTTCGGTCGTCTTTATCAACCTCAGACGGGAAGGCTTCCTGGGGCGCACTAATCTCCCTCCGGAGATTAGGGACTCCCTCCGTCACGCCTCAGTGTCCTCAGACACTTTTTTGCGGGGGAGATCCCAGAAGCCCTCCGCACTCGCCATGAGATCCTGCAGCAGGATCTAACCAATGGGATCATGACAAGTAGCGGACCCTGCGCAAGCTCCAAACCCGGCAAGCATCAGAAAAGCAGACGGAGAAGGAAGCAGACGAGGAAGGTAGACTTTCGGTTCAGAGGTCGTGGCTGAGGACCCACAAACCTGGAGCGGGGCTACTGCATCCCGATCTCTACTCCACCCCCTCTAACCTGCTTTCCGTTGGAACGTCCGATGGACTCGCTCAGGTTCCAACTCACTTTAGAACAGGTGGAGTCTCTCATCTCCAAGGGGACAGTTCAGGAAATCCCCCTTCAGGATCTGACTCCCGGGTTCTATTCCCCCGTTTTTGTCAGGCCCAAATGCAACTCTTGGAAATGGCGGCTGATTCACGACCTGAAGGAGTTCAGCTCCTCCTACCTCGAACAGCCGCCACATTTCCGACTCTTGACCATTCCATCAGTCATATGGTTGCTGAAGCCCTCGGACTACATGGTGTCCCTCGACCTCCAGGATGCGTACCTGCACATCCCCATTCACTTGGCATATCGCAGGTACCTCCGTTTCACCCTGGGGTCAGGCACTTTCAATGGAATGTCCTCCCATTCGGGATTTCCTGCACCTCGTGGCTGTTCACTTGTGTGATCCAACCCATCGTCCAGTCCCTCAACGAACTCCAGGTACAATTCCTCATGCACCTGGACGATGGGTTCGCTCACAACCCTTCGCCCTCCATTCTCGAGGTGCATCCACCACCTTCGATGCCTAGAATGGTTAGTGAACGTGGAGAAGTCGGACCTAGTACCACCCACCTCTCTCCAATATCTAGGCGCCATACTGGATACAGAAGCCTTCAAGGCTTTCGTACTCAAGGAACGGATGACAATCAACGGTGCCATCCTGCTTTGTTTAAAGAATTAAAATATAGAAGAAACTTTTTATGGATTACCTTCATCATCTGATGAAGGAGTTATAGCCCGAAAGGTTGTGTTCCTCATCAGAGAGAAGTTGACTTCCATAAAAAACTCTCTCCATTATGTGTATCACTTGTGATTGCCATTCAAAGACCGGATTACAATGAACAGAGATTACGTGTTGGTCAGCAGTCCCGAGACTTCACAGAGTAGCTTGGCGACTGGTGTTGCCCCACTACAGATGCTCCGAGAGAGGCTTGTCTGCAAATGTTGTCGCCGCGTCTGTTGCAGCTGGCACAAACATGCCTAATGTGTTTGGTCTTACTTAATAAAGTGCTATGTGGGTTTCTGATACTATGCATGACTCGCATCTTTGAGAACAAAGTCAGAAAAAACAGTTGCAATCGAAATACGTGTTTATATAGGTTCATGTCAACTTTAGGCACAATCCATCAATATGAGATCATTCTGCATAGTCAAGACCAAAACAATAAAAATACAAAAATATAAATTTACTCTAATAACACGGAACCACATTATAAAACAAATAACAACCTAATGTGTTTGCCAGCTGGTTTACGCCGCATTCACCAATGTCCCAGGCACGTGACGGAGGTGTGTAAGTAATCGACTTTGGACGTCCATTCAGATAGCCGTTGTACAAAGCGATCTAAGGCGGCCGTCACTCCCATACCTTCATATAGACTTGAGATACTCTCAGCGCTTAAGTTCTTTAGTACAAAACCACACTGGGTATATTTCAGAGAACGTCATATTCATTTCTCTATGAATGTATAGCTATTTATCTAGTGTACTAAGCAATATTTCAACTATATGACGGCGCTCTGCAAATAATCCAGTTTGAACCTGACAATTCAGTGTAATACACATCATGAGCTTCGACGTAGGAAAATGGGATACGATGACATGTGTCAACCAAGTCAGAAAGCATGACCACCTCATCCTTTTAGTCGCCTCTTACGACAAACATGTTACTAAAGATATATTCTACCCAGATCTTCACGATTTCTAGTGTATTGACTCTGTGATATTTACTTCACTGTTTAAATGAACATCGTCGTGACATGGCTTGGAGCTTTTTATGCATCTGTGACAAGATTTTACCCTTCCTCTGAATCGGTCACTGGTAACTTGCTTCAAACATACAAAAAAGCAAAATTGTTATGTTCGCATGCTTAACGCAGTCGATTGGCGGTCAGATTGACCGACGCTTCTCCAAATTTCCAGTGTCGGGTGTTTCTGATTTGTTGTTCAGTTGCTGTTTATTAGTGTTGATTGTCAACAACATTATGTGTATATAATTCAAACTAGATTT
Source organism: Haliotis asinina (assembly GCF_037392515.1). Lineage (NCBI taxonomy): Eukaryota > Metazoa > Mollusca > Gastropoda > Lepetellida > Haliotidae > Haliotis > Haliotis asinina. The sequence continues at coordinate 35,804,420 of NC_090282.1, forward strand.
TGTGTTCCATACTGGATTATCCACATGCCACTACCGTATAGTTGGGATATTTCTGACAGTATCGTTAACAACAAATATAGTTAAAACATATAAATATTTTTTACCTACTTATCAGGTAAGAAAGCCAGCATTGCCCACTTGAGTGGCTCTTACTCAATTTATCTCATAACACAGTCTACACAAAGTAGAGACGCGAAGTCAAAATACGGCGGATAGGCGGATAGGCGGACCATCCGCCTTGACGAACACGTCGTCAGTTGACTGTCGTTTTCCCCTCCGCCTCTGTGCGGAGAGACGGAGGACAGACGGACCCTTAGACGGACCCTCCGTCTAGATGGACCCTTCGTTAGGCGTTTATTCAGTCGTTCCCCTCCGTGCCCTGTGCGGAGTAGAGGAGGATGGGCGAACCTTCCGTCTGATCAGATCCTTCGTCTGTGACGTGTCTCTCCTCCTCGCAGCTTTAGCGAACGTCACCCCTTATTAGCGAACCCTTTCGTCCGTCCCACCATGGTATTCGCCTCCTTCTGCACTCAGTGCGGCACTCGGAAGTCGGCTAAATGTGTAGGCTTTGCAAGATCCCCTGCGCCCTGGATAACACTTGCGCAGAGTGTTAGGTTCTATCTGAGCGGGACTTCCGTTAGTACCTGGCGGTACTTAAGAAGAGTGAGAGGGAGTCTCACCGGAAGAAGGCTGCGCCTTCCACAGGTTCGCCCGTATCTTCAGCGTTGTCCGGACGATCGGTGCCTCTTCCCCCCCCCTCCGTCCCATTTCTCCATCCGCCACAGAGGAGTTAGTTGTTCATGAGGAGGCAGAGGAGTTCGACTCTCAGTCAGAACTGGAGTCGGACTCCATTAGGAATATGCCAGAGGGGAGCAGGCGTACCCCACAAGGTGTCAGACAATCACCTCATCCAGTTGGACAAGAAGGCAAGATCCATCGTGGGTCTGAGCAACTATGTTGCTCACGCCTGCCAAGCTATGGTCACTTTCGCCAAGGAGGTGGGGATGGAGCAGGGCGAGCAGCCTCTGTATAGGGCGTTTTGAGCTGTAGCCTTCAGAGTGGCACAAGTCACCCTGTCAGCTGCTAGGATTTCGGTCGTCTTTATCAACCTCAGACGGGAAGGCTTCCTGGGTCGCACTAATCTCCCTCCGGAGATTAGGGACTCCCTCCGTCACGCCTCAGTGTCCTCAGACACTTTTTTGCGGGGGAGATCCCAGAAGCCCTCCGCACTCGCCATGAGATCCTGCAGCAGGATCTAACCAATGGGATCATGACAAGTAGCGGACCCTGCGCAAGCTCCAAACCCGGCAAGCATCAAGGAAGCGGACGAGGAAGGTAGACCGTGGACCCACAAACCAGTTTACCCAGTCCAGCCAGGCTAACCAGGGGTTCCAAATCCCCAGCAAGTGCACTCCCCGGAAAAGGACCAAGGGTAAGTGGACCCCAAAGAAGAATTAAATCTTGGTGCCGGCCAGTCCTTCCACCACCTATCATTACTCCGCTCGACGGGCCCATTGGAGGCCGTCTGAGCCTCTTTGTCCCGAACTGGCATCAGGTAGGACTAGACTCGTTCGAGTGTTGGATCCTGGAGCGGGGCCTCTGCATCTCGATCTCTACTCCACCCCCTCTAACCTGCTTTCCGTTGGAACGTCCGATGGACTCGCTCAGGTTCCAACTCACTTTAGAACAGGTGGAGTCTCTCATCTCCAAGGGGACATACAGTTCAGGAAATCCCCCTTCAGGATCTGACTCCCGGGTTCTATTCCCCCGTTTTTGTCAGGCCCAAATGCAACTCTTGGAAATGGCGGCTGATTCACGACCTGAAGGAGTTCAGCTCCTCCTACCTCGAACAGCCGCCATATTTTCGACTCTTGACCATTCCCTCAGTCATATGGTTGCTGAAGCCCTCGGACTACATGGTGTCCCTCGACCTCCAGGATGCGTACCTGCACATCCCCATTCACTTGGCATATCGCAGGTACCTCCGTTTCACCCTGGGGTCAGGCACTTTCAATGGAATGTCCTCCCATTCGGGATTTCCTCCCCTCCATGGCTGTTCACTTGTGTGATCCAACCCACCGTCCAGTTCCTCCACGAACTCCAGGTACAATTCTTCATGCACCTGGACGATGGGTTCGCTCACAACCCTTCGCCCTCCATTCTCGAGGTGCAACGGGACCTAGTCATCCACCACCTTCGATGCCTAGAATGGTTTGTGAATGTGGAGAAGTCGGACCTAGTACCATCCACCTCTCTCCAATATCTAGGCGCCATACTGGATAGAGAAGCCTTCAAGGCCTTCGTACCCAAGGAACGGATGACAAGGCTAGCGCCCCTAATGTCTTGTGCACTATTAGAGCCCCTGTCACGCATGCAGTGGCAGCGGATACTGGGTCTCCTGACGTCAGCCCAGGACCTGAACTGGTAGACAGGCTCCACCTGAGCATCCGTGCGGTTCACATCCCAAGAGCCAAGAACGTCCTGGCAGACGCTCACTCCCGATCGCACGCGCCTCCTTCAACGGAGTGGCAACTGAACCCGCGGACGTTTCAGTCCCTCTGTCTCCGGTTCGGCAGGCCCATGCTGGATCTGTTCGCCACCAGGCTGAGCTGCCAGCCGTCTCGCCGACGTATCATCACATCATTATGGCGGGCTGCTTGTGGAAGTCTGGCTTGGTGTTCGCCAACCACTAGTTAAGAGCCCTCTAACGAGGATCTGGCGGGCATTTCCAGACCAGGGCCCCATGTGTTTGCCCAGCAAAGAACGTTGGCTTCTCACCATTTGAGTCGGCGCGGTGTTCCCCTGCCTGTCGATAGGTCCCAAGCAGGGGACCTCAGCTCCTTACCTTTGTTTGTGCAAATAAACAATTCTGTTGTTTCTCTCCACTCCTTTGGTGTTGAGGTGTCTTTTATCGTGTTGGGTTTTCAGTCCGGGGTTGCCGTCCGCTCCCCTCTCCTTACCGGTTCTTGTCCTACCCGCCCTCTAGTGCGGGGACGGATGCTTCCGCAAGGTCGCTCCCCTCACGGGTGACGCACAGATGGTGACGCAAGGGTGAGGTCTCGCTTCCACGCTCTCAGCCCTCCGCCTCTATGCCATTCTGGGCAATATTGGCTTTCTTACCTGATAAGTTTGTAAAACTATAACATTTTTGATTAAATGTCATTTTTTATGCTTACCTGGTAGAAAGCCAACAGTCGGTATTTCCCTTCCAGCCTCCCCTCCTGGGGGTTTTATTGCCTGCCTCGCTGGGTAAGGGAATGACGGGTATAGGTCATCTCGTGACCTGGGTGACCTACCGCCCGTATGTTGAGCTCGCGTCTCTACTTTGTGTAGACTGTGTTATGAGAGAAATTGAGTGAGCGCCACTCAAGTGGGCAATGTTGGCTGTCTACCAAGTAAGTATATATTGATAAACATTGCTATATGTACTTACGTGGTAACATTTAAGACTATCCTCATGGAAAACTAAATCTATCTTCAAATCAGATCTTAGTAAAGAGCAATAACAAGATCGAAAACTTTTCCCTGAGACTGTCATCAACACAGTGAATAATTAAATTAAATTAAATAATGATAATGGCCATCGCTATGCGCTAGAGCGCTCAAAGCACTTACATTATTACCCCCGTTTACCCAGTCAGTCTGTGAGGCGCTGGAAGGTTGATAGTCACATGACGTATCCCACCGGGTACTTATTTTCCGTAGAGTGAACAGTGGCAATTTCGAACTAACTCACTTGCCTAAGGTGAGACCACATGTACCATTTGTGCTTCGTTGTGGCGCAGGACTGGAGTCCTAGAAACTCCAAGTCAAGCTGTCAGACACAATCACCCATCCAAAGGCTCTCAGTGCCCGACGTTGCTTCAGTAGTTTCAACGGATTCGTGACCTAAACTCTGTGCACAACACCATTCATCAGCGTTACCTTTGCGTCTGCAATGGAAGCTGTCAAAACCGGCACTCACTTGGACTGAAGAAATAATCCGGTTTAGACAATGTGCCGGATTCGACAGCTTCAATTGTGTATGCGTCAGACTGAGTTTGGAAAGAGTTTTGGTAAGATTTCGTTTTACCAGAAAACAGTTTGTCATAACGAAGGAATTCAAGGGTACTGCGGTATGTTACTGATACACCTTGTAGAAGGAGCTACATCTTTGCTGTGGGGACCGTTTACACCGCATGTGGAATGATCCATATCAGCATTTCCCATTATTGGAGCCAAACAGACTATCATATGAAGGGGGAGGTGGGTTTTGAACAACTGCGTTGTATGGAGGCAATTCTGTGTCACCTCCAGTTCCAGTAGAGAGCATCGTCATCTCATGGCTAGAAAGGTGTTGGGAAGGTGATTCTACTGGGTTTGAAGCTCTTGTGGTGGTCATTACAGCACACGCGGTATTCGATCTCCGATTGCGGAAAGATTTCCAAGAATATATACCGATGCAGCATACGATGACGAATAGGAATGGTGTCACTTGTATAGCTGTGGGTATAACAACGCCGCCGTAGTCAAACTCTGCAAAAGGATAATGTATACATTTACGTTTTAACGAATCAGTAAGCAATAAACCGCATATCATATATTATAGTAAAAACGAGAAGACCGTTTACCTTTTCACAATATATCTCTACTATAATCATACTTCATTGTAGGCATTCGAAATATATCTATGAATCATTATCTAATATATAGCATTCTAGGTGTAAGGGGAGTGTATCCTCCCGCAAAGGTGGCATAATCACAATCACTGAATGAAAACATAGAGGATACTAAACGACCTTCCGTGTAATACCTTTTCTATTAAACGAGTTGATGATTTGGTATCAAACGAGCGAAAGCGAGTTTGATGCTAAATCTTTAACGAGTTTGATAAAAATGGCAATTTCACGGAAGCAAGTTTAGTATTCTGTTTATTACTCGCCAACATAAACTGACAGAAACTGTGCCGAAATTGCCTACAATATTAGGACTCTCGGCTTTCCGCGAGTCAAGCAAGGTCTAGTAAAATCGCGACACCGACATTAGCATTGTGACGTCACAACTTTGAACCATTTTGTAATGTATGTAAGTATGTGTTCTTACCTATTTGTGGGTAGTGTGGATTTGGGGGTGCCAGTTCCTCTATGATACTATATTCGATCACAAAGACACCACGGTTCTTTGCACCACTAGCACGGAATTCTATGAACATGTATGCTTGTGAGCTGTTTACAGATGGTCTCTCCTCTCCACACCACTTTGCCAGAGATGTCTTGGTCGTGTCATAGCCTGTAAAACATTAAATTGAAGAGCGATCAGACTCGGACCCGTTGCCGCTTGACATCTTACATGATACGAGGTGATATTGTATCAGTAAAATCAGCAGATCCCCCTCGCATGGAGAACAGTCAGTTTTAAAGCAGTTTTATACATGAGCTAACCTGCCCATGCGTTGCTGTACCCACCTTCAATGAAATATACTTACAAATATACAATAAGATACACAGATATTCGCATGTGAGAAGGATTAATCGTAATTTCGATTTTAAAGGTATAAAAACAAGATCTACACACATTTACATAACAATAGGGTGTGAGTGAGTGATACCATGGCGGGGTACACCAGAAATGGACTTCCCACATCGTATCCATGTGGCGAATCGAACCCAGGTCATCAGCGTAAAGAGGGATCGCCTTAACCACGAGACCTCCCCAACGACCTTGCGTAACAACAGGTATACATTTCGCAACCTTTATATTGGTGAAAGTAAAACTTATTTTAAAAAATGAAAATGAGCTCTGCATGATCGATGTCGGCTAATAACAGCAAACCTGAATGATGAGATCAAAATGTTTTGAAGCATTTCGGGAACATTTTCAAATCAATTCACCCACCACCCATCTCCCTTACCACCCCATCCACTGGAGTATCAAGCGATCGACATACTAACCATCATACACCGCCAAGTAATCGCTTCTACAATTAGGGTTGTACGGAAGCTGTGATTTTTCAAGTGACATATGAATGACGCCTGTCAATGACCCTGAATATATCCTCCAGGTACGATGATATTCCCTGAAAGTGAATAAAACATTTATAGTTCACCTCATTGCACACACATTTCATCCCTTACAAAAGTTTCGGTTTTTGTTGTAATGTCACATTCAGCAATATTCCTGCTACATGACGACGTTCTCTCTCGGTCTGGGCCACACAACTCTGTGATTGACGCTGTGGGAGGGATCATGTGATGGATGACATGCTTCGACCCATTTACCGAGGCATACCGCCGACCCTTCCATATAAGGGTGGTTGGGTAACCTAGTGGTTGAGGCGTTCGCACGTATTGCCGACGACCAGTGTTCGATTCCCCATATAGGTACAATATGTGAGTGAGTAGTTTAGTTTTACGCCGTGCTCCAAAATATTCCACATACATGGCGACCACAATGTGCGAAGCCCATTTCTGGTGTTCCCCGCCGTGCTATTGCTGGAATATTTCTAAACAGGGCGTAAAAGTACACTCATACATTCACTCCTGTCATTTGCCTGTGACATTGATATTGGTTCATGACAATCAGGTCTTAGACAGACCTTTAAGACTCCTTAGCATGATCTTTGTAGCTACTATTAAATATATGTAGAATATCATTTATGTAATCATAGTCTACACTGCATCGCTTCTAATGAAAGAACACAAGTAATTAAAACAAATATATATTATTGTAATACTTTCATATGAAGACAGAGAGTTACCTACCCTCCATATAAATCCGGATACCCAGGAGACAATATAAACTGGATGTAACTAGTGGCAGTCAGATCAACGTGTTTACTGACGGCTCGATGAACAGAAAAAAATGAACTAATCACACATAAACATTGAGGTACATACAATATGTTATCATTTATATTATACACATACACGTAACACATAGCCCGGCCACTGAGCATGGACATGACGACATTGTACTGCATATATAGAGAATCTCACCCAAGTGTCTACTGATATCAATTTTAAAAACGCCAGGTGATAAAGTTACAAACAACCGAGCCTTGCCGAGGAGGGTAAGATTATATTTATAATCCAAAATTATTCTGCTTTAGTTTTCCATGAAAAATGTACATCACTCATCACTTTAGTACCATTTGAATTGCAGTTCAGCAATGTCATGGCATTGTGACGTCATCAAGTTCATGAATTCATAGCATTTTTGGGGCAACTGTACAAAATCTACCGTCAAAACGATATCTTCTATCGTATGATATGGTCTGATCTCACACAAGCGATATCTCAGTTTTGGATGACAAATGACTCACTTGAAAACACGTAAGCGTAGCATTTTATTTACGTTGATACTTTGTATTTGTATTCACACACACACACACACACATATATAAATAAATAAATAATATATAAAATTATATATTTATTACTACTTATAACTACTCAAAAAAAAAAGAAACGCATAGGTAGTATTTTTCTATGTGACCTTTCGAATTTGAATCATTGGTGTCTATGTAATCAATATATCTATGGTGAACGCTGTCTGCATTCATTTTCATTTGAATCCATTGTCATTGAGGACAACTCGCCAAAACGCACCAAAATCTATTTTCAGTAAATGCAACAAATTGTGAACGGGAAGAAATTTATGCGTTTCTTTTTGCACGCACATTCCATGCATCATTTCCAACAAAAGTCGGGAGATTTCAATGCTCTTGCGACAGTTGCAAGCTTAGATACGGAGTTAAAATCATGCCTAGACGTACTGAAGCTCAGCGCAGCAATGCGATTGGTTACTTGGAGGCTGAGGAGTCAACATCGGCAGCAACGCAGACAGTGGTGTCGCCAACATTTCCCCTGGCCATTGCAAAGGTGGATAACTGTTATCTTCAGTGATGAGTCACGTTACATGCCACGACGTCCCGTACAGGAAGAGGATAGATTTGGTAGTTGAAGTGTCATGGTTTGGGCTGACATCTCATACAGTGGCAGGACAGATCAAATTCAGGTCCAGGGCAATTTGACAGCTCGACGTTACAGTGAGCTATGCGTTTCGGACTAGTCCGATCCGGTATTGTGGTATATGGCCAGTGGGTGAGTGAATTTAGCTTAACGCCTCCTTTGGCAATATTCCAGAGGGGGACACAAATTATTCCCATGTGGGGAATCGAACAAGGGTCTTCGGCGTAACGAGCGAACCCCTCAAACACTAGGCTACCCCATTGCTCCTACATGGCCAGAGAGATATTTAGTGTTAACCTGCGGGTCCACTAGTGCAAGTTCGGTCAGGTTTGGTTGTTGTTTAAAGCCGCAGTCGGCAATATTCCAGTTATATGGCGGCGGTTTATAAGCAATCCAGTGATGAAAGGCATAAACATCTATCTACTCAACTGGGATGCGATGACATAAGTCAGCCTATTCAGTGATCCCGTTACTTGCCTCTTAAAAGTATGTACCATCGACTCTCCTTTTGCAGCTATTTCTTATAGATTTGGAAGGGGTTTTGTCGCTTCTATTTGCGGAAGACCAACTCTAATCCGGAATTGCTGCCTGAAATAAGTCGATGTACTTTGGCCCAAAGATCACGAGAACAGGGAAGCCCTTGTTTCCTTGACCACATTGCAGGCCAAAAACTACACGGGAAGGCGAGTAAAAGTCCGGATTTATACCTTCTTTAGATTTTTTCCCACTGGAATACAATTTAATTCGAGCACACACTTAATTTACCCCGAATCGACCTTCGCTTGTTAATGCCTTTAATACCAGACGCGAAGCTGGGTAATATCCAAACCAGATTTCTATTTCTGAATCAGAATCAAGGAACGCTCGACACGTAAGGGTTTGACAAGGACAGGTAGGCTCAGAATCAGTGTGAATAGTTTAGGCTGTGCATCCCTGTCAAACAGTGTTCCAGTAAGATGTCATCATAAAGCATATTGACAGTTAAAGAGACAAATGCATACTTGTTACTTTGTCACAAAGTATGAACACGGCAGTACGTTGAAATCCACTCACATTGACACATATTCAAGTCGCTGCTGAAATTGTGAATAACGTTTCACGTAACTGTGGCGCTCTAACGTGCGCGAACACACATACACATACTTAATTCTTAGACATTACCTTGAAAACTACCACTGGTGTACATCATCTTGAATCCTCTGTCTAATAAAGTGAACATCATTGATAGCTCTACCCTCATATATCTGCCTGAACTTGTTGTTGTGAAATTTGTCTTGGCTGTGCAACCCTCATTCAATTGTCGAGTGGGTGGAGGGATTCCTAAAACCAAAATGGATTCAATGAAACTGATATGATTTGAACTGATTCCTAAAGGCAATAATAGTAATAAAATAAAACATGCTTACTTAAACATGAACCTGTCGATAACATCAATTCACAAGAATCGCCAGAATGAATGTCAGTGCACAGTGCACACGCAAATGTTCAGAATATTGTGAAAGCTGATTGTCTTGACACAACCCTGTTCCTGAATCCAAAATGGCGTTGGAACAGGGGGATTTCAACGTTTCGAGTAGGTATCTACGTCGTCTTGGGGTGTAAACTGAAAAAAGGCCCAAGGTCAAGATATTGTTACGAGGACGAATTTATATTGTGCAGACACGTTGGAGAGCTCTACTATTCCAGGGACTAGTGTTCTATACTGGTTGTGACAGCTTTTGACAGGAAGGATGACAATATATGGTTGAACAACTTCTTTATTGCTACGAGAGCAACACAAAAGCTGTTTATCCATAAATTGTCATCCTTCCTTAAGAAAGATTTGACAGTTCTTTGCGCCCACAGGGCAGTCATATGTAAACTCTTAAAAAGAAAGAAAGAAAAGAAGCGCACAGGCTGAAAATATGAAAATGTATTGAACGTATATAGTGTATATAAATCAGTTAAGCTGGGACATGGGTTAATGAAATTCGACAAAGTGGTGAACATATCGGGTGAACCGGTTTTTGACAGGTATTTTCTCAGCGGTAGGAGTAACCCAAGTCATGTGAGTACTGTCAAGTTCCAAACAGCATGTCCAAAAATGCAAAGCCGCATGGGACTCTCTAAAGGAGAAAGTTTATGGAGGAGTGACAGACAAATTGACAGCGCGGGCGTTAAAAGACAGGATAATTATTTCATGGGAGGAGATATCAGTGGAAGGAGTACGTAAGAGCATTTCTGCTTGAAAGAAAAGTACGCCTTCGTTTAGTTGTGGGGGAAGATTTAGGCCACGTTGAACATAAACTGAAATAATGGAATTTTCCCATGATATTACATTTTTGACATGCTGTTTTGAATTTGACAATGCTCGCCTAATCTCTTAGATCTCTTGCAACCAATCTCTTATATATTTTGAAGACTCGTTGATAATATCCTAGTGTTACTCTGTGAAACGCTCTAATAACTTTGGTTTATCTATCGATGAGAAAAACGCGTCTCAAAACGATTTACGTATTTTTTGACACCCGATATGTATTATTGTTGTTGTCAGCAGTAATTGTTCCAAGACCAGGCATGTGTCCTGTTGTGTCCGTTGCTGTTGCAACGACGACCTTGGGTCGAAATGAAGCGGAACATCAATACTATAATTGAGATATGTGTCTTGCACCGGCACATCGGGACGTCCCTGCTTCCAAACGTCCAATAGCGATACATGGTTACATTCATTCTTGGCTTTTCTTCTATATCTGCGTTCACGTCATAAATTTCGTTATGAAAGGATGAATTTGACTTGGACTTTTATAGTCTATGTCTGTTCTAAAGTTTCACATTACACGTGTTCGGCGTGAAAAACTTTGTTCTGCATGCACTTTTTGATGTACTGTTTTCAATGTTTATGGCGATTTAAAGGGGCACTGATGCGGAGCGAATAATGCTTCTCGCCAACGGTCTAATTACGAAAGCAGACCGCAAATTGGTCAGCGCCCACTCCTTCGACCGTGACGGACAAAGGAACTGGGCTCCTGTCCATATTAGCAAAATTTCTTCACTTAAACAGTCAGGAGGCCGGATGCCCATCACATGCCATTTGTTTAAAAATATCCATGGTATTCCTTGTCTGATCGTAACCATATATCCCAGCAGTGTAGTTCTTTTCGGATGCTTGGATGGTATACTTACTGATCCAATTTGATCCTATTTCTGTGTTTTTAACCTCGATATTTAATCATGTTACATGAAAATATGATGTCTACAGGAACGTAGCAAGCCATTTGTTTCAGTACGGAAGATTGCAAAGCTTTATATTTAGGTAGTTTTGAGTGTTGGTTGAGCTGTGATAGCAAATAGCATACGTAAATTTTGGTAGCTATGGTAGCTACAATGGTTTATTATTTATGATAATAAAACGCACAGTTGATTTATTTGAATTCGTAAACAAAAAACGATGACCTTGGCTTTGGTAGAGAAATCTGAAAATTGTCTTACGTAAAAAAAACTTATTTCACTTATTTACCAAAGTACACACCAAATGCCTGTGTGTATTCCTTATGTAACGAAATTCCGTTGGTATCCTCAAAACAGTTTCGGCCCATAAGTGTTTTCAGGCTGCATGCGACACAGAGATTACATCTTCCTTGCTGTAACTCGCGTTTGATGGTGTAAACCTACACGTGTCATCATTCTCTTGATGGTCAATTCATGAATTTATAACAGGTATAATTAGTAGCAACACCACTTCGGTTACTCAACAAAGGTTCCCATGTGGCATTTCTCCTGTCTGGAGTAAATACTCAACAGTATAAACTAAGGTCTGTAATGGCAAATGTATTGTATGTTATGTAATATGTGCATGTAAGTGATGCAAGAGGGTTTATCACCTGAGTTACAAACACAAACATCGATCAAAGGATTAACCGATAACACACTGATTGATTAATTACTTTTATCTTCTAGCGGATTTGTCAAAAGGCAGTGTGTGTAGATGGCTACACCCTGTCGTAAAGAGTGAGTGCAAAAACAACATCCTCCCTTCAAAGAATTAACCACCCTTGCGTTGATTGATTGATTGCTCAATATTGGTCAACTAAATTACTTAGAATAGTGGACATCATACAATTAGTTGCCAGGTGTGCTATCTTGGGAGACCAATGAGAGGTTTATCTAGTTTTCACCAACGAAAGACGTGAAACGATGTGTTACTTTTTCGCAAGTGAGACAGTTGTAAGACACGCGACACAGAGCAGGATTATTTACCAGCTGCAGATGAATGGAATACGATTTCTTTTACGTGGATATTGATGGATACATTCCTGAACAAGGTAGTAGCCTGACACTGTTGCTATAAAATTAGTCTGTTTAACGTTCATTGTTTGCATTTTGTTTTAATTTATTTGTTGTAGCATTCAGCAGAATCTTTATGACAGAAAACACACACTAGATCGCGTATGTATGTGAAATAGGATCCACATTGGCAATCTATACAATGTATAAATGTTGCTGTTATGTTAGAAATTTACTATGAGTATAAGCAAATCGTGTGTTCTTTTATTAATTTTCAGAATCATACAAATATGACAATAAACTAATTAGGGTTATGAGACAAAATATAGAGACGTACATTGGCTTCGTTATTTTTCCGACCTAATAGTTTTTTTTACCATTTCTACCACTGGCAGATGATTAACCTTCAAAGTGTTTCATTTGTTTTCATAATACATTTGTAATGAAGTACAATTGACTTCACCTCAGTTGATCTGTCTATAATTAAACTATCAATTGCGCTTACGGACTGCGCAGCAGAGGTCACGAACCAGTCACGAATTCTGGGATATCATCCGGGTACTCACGGGAGAAAAACAATAACAAAAGTTTACACCAGTCCACGGAAAATGCTCCGCATCAGTGCCCCTTTAAGATGTAGGGTAACTCGCACTAGCCTTGACCGGAAGACATTTTGTGAAAGTAGAAACAAATATACGAATACTTGTCGGAAATTCAAAGTCAATTTGCGTAGGCGTAAGCAAGACTAACTGGTGAATTATATGAGCATCGCGTCATCATTCTGGAAAGAAATACGATCCCTGAAATCTGGAGCCCATGCTAAAGACAACATATCCAAAACACATTAGCTTAGTCATTTTAGGAAGATTTTCTCAAATCGAACAATATTAGACGCAGAAATTGATGACATGCAAAATGATTTGACCGAATGCTATACTGATGTTGATGAACTTGTTCTAGATTCACCTATTGTTGAAAGCGAAATATTTGAAGCAATAGATCAGCTAAAAAGGGGGAAAAGCAGCAGGCCCAGATGATATAAGTATTGAAATGCTAAAGGGTTCCAGATTTACAGTTATGCCTTTCCTATGCAAATGCTTTAACACATTATTTGAAAAGGGTGTTTTCCCCAAATGTTAGTCATGTTCCAAAATAATTCCCCCACATAAAAAGGTGACCGTAATGACATAGATAACTAAGGGGTATTTCAGTGATGAACATACTAAGAAAAGTGTTTACATCAATACTAAATAATAGAATTGCTAAATGGCAAAACATGCGTGATAAGAGTTCTGAGTTTCAAGCTGGCTTTAGGAAGAATATTTTCCATCAGATCATATATTTACTCTTTATGCACTTACCCAAAAGACGTTGTCACGTCGTAAACATAAACTGTTTGTAGCATTTGTAGATTTCAAAAAACCTCTTTTAATTCAGTTGACTGCTGTTATGGAAATGTCTTCGGAAAGCTGGACTACGGGGGAAAATATGGGTATGGGGATTCCAGCGGTATGAATGTTTGGAGAAGTTCATTTATTAGCATGTCAACAATTTCTTGGTGTTGGGTCTTCTACACCAAATTGTATGGTATATGGTGAATGTAGTAGATACCCCTTATATATTAATTCCCAAATTAGATATTAAAAATACTGGTTCAATCTTCTTCATATGCACGAACAGCGTCTTCCTAAAATAGCATACAATATGCTTTTACATTTAGATAATATGGGGAAAATTAAATTAAAGCATATAAGGAATCTTCTATTTTCCCATGGTTATGGTTTCATATGGTTATGCCAGCCAGTTGGAAGTGTAGACTTGTTTCTTAAGGAATATAGAACGCGGTCTGCACATATGTTTTATCAGGAATGGCATTAAACTTTAGAAGACAGCTCATGTTTTGCTTATTACAGAACTTTCAAGACTTTACGTCAACCAGAAATTTATTTATCAATACTCACGACTGAAACTTTAAGGAACCATTTTATTAAATATCGACTAGGTTTATTAGACCTTGTCGAAAATAAGGGAAGAAATATGCCCATTGCAAAATCGAAACGAATTTGTCAGTTATGCAATATAGAAATAGAAAATGAAATTCACTTTGTGTTCGTCTGTCCGTTTTATAGTGACCTTCTAAAGAAATATATTAATGATCATTTGATAAAGATGCCGCCATCGCAAGCTTTCGTATATGTTTCTGTAACTGCTAAGAACGAATCTCAAATATTAAACCTTTCACTATATATTAAACATGCATTAGTTAACAGGAATGAATTGCTTAAAGAATGTGCTTCTCCCTGTGTGTAACTTTATGCTATATGCATACTCTCTTGTATATTGGCCGGAGGCCTTTTGTACAATAAACCTTTGGACTTGACTTGACTTGACAAACGTTTACTGACACATTTGGGATACGTGCAATACACACTAACTACGACATGATTAACGAGATTCAAACACAGAAACTTAATGACGATTGCTGTGGAAATACATACCTGAACAGCTGAAAACGCCTGTGCGTTTCTTTTTTTTGAAAAATGTATTACTGATTATCAGTAAATTACCCCAAGTAATGCCATTCACAATTGTAGTGGCCTACGTAAATACTACGATTTATCCAGGGTTCAGCCTAACCGCACCATGATGATTTTGGTTCGAATCTCTTATAATGTCTTCCAGGTTTGTCGTCACCGAAGACAGGCATCACTAGTAACATTCCTCAAGCATCCGATTGTCAAGGCGTGACGTGCTTCAGTATTGTTCATTGAATGACTTTAGTGTTACGCCACACTCCGGCGGTCTGTACACAATCCAGTCTGGACCAACAAGCATGTGCATCGATGGACTGGGGACTGATGACGTGTGTCAACCAAGTCAGCCAGCTTGAGCACCCGATCCCGTTAGTCGACTCTTACTACAAGCATAGTCGCCTTTAGTAGCAAGCATGGGTTAGTGAAGATCTGATCTACCCCGGATCTTCACGGGTCACAACATTGTTCAAATAGGCCTTTATACACCATACACTTTGAATAGCATTTCAGAATATTCACCTACCGTCAAAGATAATCACGTGGTCGTATCTGCACGGTAACCCGTCCTTCCCATTAAAATCAAGGACAACAGCTTGAATCCTCTCTCCTTCCTTAGCGGTGATATCAAATGTGCATCTGAGTACTCTTAGTGTCTCACATCTGAAACAATCATTTTTAGGAATTAGTTTCTGAACATCATAAGCAGCTTGAGCATGAGCAGTTTGTAGTTCTGCAGTATTCCATCTCTATGCCTGTAAAATGTTCTTGTCGAAACCAGACAATCTAGTGACTGATATCATGAGCCTCCATATCATTTATTACGTCAGCTTCCTCGTCTGACAAGCTTCAGCATCGCTTGATATGAATACGTTTAAAGTCTGACAGCCGAGTGAGTGAATTTAGGATTACACAGTTCCCGCTTGCAGACGTTAAAATCTACAGGCCCTAAATGCATCCTAAATGAAATAGGACGTGACGAGCGAACGATTAACCACTAGTAACATATATTACATTTGTGATTACACTTTCTTGGTAAAGTACAATTTCTGGGACTTTTTACAGTTCAGTCCCATTCGGAATTCGAACGAGTACCCTCGGAGTCAAGCGTCTAATCGCCATCACACGTTGGTTACCCCCCCTCCCCCCTCCCCCGCCCCGTGCTAATCCTTGACGGTTATAAACGGTTATAATTAGCTTGTCGACAGAAGGATTATGCTGCTATATACGGTATATACATACTCCGTTATATGTCTGGGGTAGCATGGTGATGTTATGTATTTGGGTTGTGATCCAGCCGTTAACTGCCGGGGACCGCAAGGACCATCACTTCTAGATGCTACTGGGTAGACTTTGACGACATGAAAAGAAGGCGTGGTTAGAAATCTGACATATTTTGTTTGTTCATTTGTTTTGTATCTTTATTTGATGCACTCAGCTATTTGCGGTCTGTATATAACTAGACAGTCCAGTGCTTATATAATGAACGTCGATCTGTGCATTTTGGAAACGATGACATGTGATTAGTTATTATCATTTATGAACAGACTTTTTTTGGACTTGAACAAGTCTGTAAGGTAATAACAAGTAGTTCAAATGATAATTATATATATATATATATATATATATATATATATATATATATAGATAGATAGATAGATATAGATAGATATATATAGATATATATAGATATATATATAGACTGAAGTCCTTCACCAGATGAGTCTCTTTAAAGGATAAAATTACTGTAAATGCATGGGTTTTACACTTGGTGCAGCCTTGGTTCAAACCTAATGAACGATACTGCTGTATGGCGTCAGTGAAAGGACTTGGGTTTCTCTGTCCATGAAAGCGTATATACTTACCATGTACACTAAATTTACGGGTGGCTGAACACAATAATACCCAAAGAAGAACCAGATATAGCCCATGTCGCCATGTTGTTTCCATGGTAATAGAATGTCCGAGCCTGAGAAGGCGGTATGATACTCCTTACGCTCTAACTGATGATCGTTGCCTGTGTCGACATGTCCTGGATTCCATGGAAGGAGGTTGATTAAAATCTGGACCTTCCGTGGCGTGGCGTGACCAGACGACGTTATTAGCTATTCACTCCATCATCGACAGTCAAACTAAGTTTCCCTGATGATTCGCGCACATGCGACAATAACGAGTAGTCACAAACCACAAACACACAACGAAATAACGTTACTGCGACTCGGGCTGGGAGCAGTCTTGGTGCATGAATTAGCTGGTTAGGTGCAAAAGAGGAATCGTTAAACGAAACAGGATTTGATAAGTACAGAGGCGGAGTTGTTCCAAAGGCATTCAGAAGTTGGTGGAATCAAACTAAAAAAGCTTTATGGTTCGACTTCTTTATGATACAAGGTCACAAGGTTGTGACCTTGTATGATATAGAAGTTGAACCATAAAGCATTTTTAGTTTGAAGTACAGAGGCGTTTACTATAGTGACCCACATTTCGATTTGTCGGGAGGAGCTATCATATCTATATACAAGCAAATAGCACCCTAGAAGATTTCTCTGGAGATACAGTGTGCGTTTGTGTCCTCGCTTAGTTCATTCACAGGTTTTCACAAGAGCCGACGGCGTCAGTTTCAAATGCATTCCCGTGCTTCAGATACTCACTAACACCCGGAAATTGACCAAAGCATGATGTTTATCGACACTGTAAACCCAAAAAGTAAATCAAAGGGTTTTACTGTCTGCACTCGTTAAAACTGAGTACGGGTACAGCTGTGAAGTGTCATCAGCTTGCCGTTTCAGCTGGCTCCCATGGTAGCATCTATAGCTGCTCATTTGTGACGTCATTCTGACTTTACGTCACAAAATTATTTGAATGACATCACCACTGCTGATGACACAACAAAACAATTGCTGTTTCTACGTGTCAACACGCAGCGCATAGTCTTCTTGTTTCCGGGAATCGAATAGCTTTTGATCATGTTTTCCAACCAATCAGATTACAGAACACAATAGCGTTTGGTTTACAGTGATCATTTAATAAACCTTCCGGACAATTTAAAAGGGGTGCGGTGTTTAGTTAAACACCACACTCAGCAATATTCAAGCGACATGGCGACGGTCTGTAAATGGTAGGATCTGTACAAGACAATTCAATGATCAACAGTGTACCCCGCCCTGATATTGAGGGGATGTTGCTTAAAGCGTCCAAAGCTAAAAACACTCACTCAGTTTTTATTGTTACAACTAACTCAGCGATGTAACGAGCTCTTCTATTATGTCCCGGCCACTTGCTATACATTTAGTTAAACTACGCTTATAACGAACCTAAATTAATTGTCCCTTTTAGTCCGTGATAAACGTAGTTTACTATATTTCCAGATTATTAATGAAGCGAACTGAGGGCAATATTCCGTCCGTATTACGGGGTGAAACACATTAGGTTGGCTTCACACGAAGGCCCAGTTAGGGGAGTGGAAGCCGTGTTCCACTGGTAAGAATGTAGCAATAGCTCCAGAACATCCACATATATGCATATAACGTGTCCTATTCCTTCACCCTGACTGATCTGATATGATAATGACACCCGAGGCCCAGTGGTCTGAGGTAGGTAGGTAGGTAGGTAGGTAGGTAGGTAGGTAGGTAGGTAGGTAGGTAGGTAGGTAGGTAGGTAGGTTTTAGGGCGAACTTGGGCTTAAAGGCCTATATGCGCCCAACACTTAACGAACAGTTCATTGTTGTCCAGTTAAATTACGTCATACTTATCTGTTTTAACAAGGACGTCTAATCCAGCTCTTTATATGCAACCATATATTAAATTATCGCCACGTATTGCGTTCAGTGTAAAATTAGTTTTGGTTTTGTTAAGCACAATGTCTCTGAGAGCTTTTCGTGGGTTTTCATGAGCTGAACATTCATTGAGGTAGTATTGAACTGTTTCTCGGCAGTGTAAGTTACAGCTTTCACACAGAGAAGAAAACCCTTTATCTAAAATGCTTTCATATGCCTGTAATCCACAATGTCCTAGCCTGAGGCGACTTAAAACAACTTCATCTTTGCGACAATGCCGACGAATTCTAAAATGTTTGTTTACTGCAGGACAAGTAGAGTACATGTTTCTACCTGTAGTTTCATTGCCCCATGTATTTTACCAAGAGGCATTTATTGACGATGAAATAACAAACCAGTAATCTCTTTGAATGGGCTTAACTGAGTGAACATCTCGATGCGGTCTGTTGTACGCCATCTTAGCAAGTGTGTCAACTACCTCGTTCCCTGCTACATCAGCATGTGCAGGAATCCAAACAATATGACAGCTGATGTACATGGAATTAAAAAAGTATCAAGATACAAGACGTCGTATATAATGTCAGTGCGTGGACCTTGGACACCTGGTTGAAGGGCTTGTATAGCTGATAACAAATCAGTAAGAATTATTGCTTCGTGTTCATTATCTTTTACCCATTTAAAGCTTGAAGTATGGATGTCAATTCTACTGCAAACACAGACAGATGATCAGTCAATCTAAAGCTTTTAGATAAACCATGTCTGGGAATATGAAAGGCCCCACCAACATGACCGGTTCTGAGATCCCTTGAAGCAACACTGTAAATATGAGTAAAATTACTATATTTGGCGTGAATGTAGTCTTGGGTTTGCTTACAAGCTCCAATAAATCATGAGAAATCGAGGAATGTGTCCTTGGAACCGTTTCGAGATTGAGCAGCATTCAGCTGAAGATTCTTCATTTCGTACTGTGATACTAATTGTAAGTAATCCACATGGTGATTTTCCATGATTCCAATCACACATGACATATTTTCAGTAAATTGGAAATCAAGTGAGATGATGCGCGCGCATTTGACCTTCAGTTTTTAAAGCTAGTGAGTGGGCACACCAAGAAGGAAGGGCACTTTATTCCTCCGTTACTGACTTTAACTCATAGAATTATCATCAAACTTCAACTTACTGGTAAGTCTCGTTTAAGTTTTAAATTCTATTTCGTTAAAGTCTACGTCAGTACGTAATCACGTGAGATTTTAAAGCAGTGTGTCCATGGACATATAAAAGAATAAACAGCATACAATGTGTTCATTGTTCACTTCACAATGTTTACTTAGATAACTTGAAACACCTTTACAAGTTAACAGTTTCATAGTGTAAAGTTAACACTTGATAGCATAAACACTCAGCTTATGAGTCAGTGTCACACTGTGAAGATGCGCGAGCCAGTCAGCGAAACAGTTATTAGTACTTGACTGTTCAAGTTGAGCATTGTAAAATCACTACACCAGCCTGCACTGTTCAGAATGGTAGACACAAGTACCCCATGCTGTGCTGCATCAGAGGCGGAAGCTGCACGTGTACTGTGAGCTCCATACAGTGCTGTGTTCACACCTGCTGCAGACTGTTCCAGACGTATCCACCTGGAAACAGTGTCCTTACTAACCGCTCTGAATGGTTTCTGGTAACTCAAAAATAACTCACTTCTACCCTTCCGTAGGGTTGCTGTGGTATTAATGTAACACTGCAAGCATTTTAAAACACACAGACTTGAGTCTGCTTCTTTGAGTCTATTTCTTGCGCACAATAGGTTTCTGGTGAAACCCAGGTCTTGACTGCTCTAACAGTTTATGAGTATACACAACACACTGTTCCGCACTGAATTTCAATGAATCTACAGTCAACAAATGCAGCGTTTGGCATCTCTGTCCAGTTAAAACAGCTAATAACATGACTAGTTTAAGTGTCAGTTGTTTCAATGAGATTGACAGATAACAAGGACAAGTTGCAAATGCAACAATACAATATTTAGATCCCAGACCTGCACATATTTTAGTAATGCTGGTTTACACTCAAATACCCCTTTCAATAGTCTTTTCACAATGGGGTGTTTACCAAAGGCTGAACCATCTGGCATGATAATCACAGATGAAAGTACACTTCTCACTGTATTAACAGCACTGTACCCAATTTTCCCAGCACGTTCTGCAAGATAGTAAACCCCTACATTGAAAGAGCCCGAAAGTGGATCACACCCTGAGGAATTACAGAAACCTTCCCAGTATTTAAGATAGGTCTGACACTGTTTTTGTGTTGAGGTTGGCCTACCACGGAGGACAAGCTGGGTTGCGTCCTCTGAAAGTCCAGTCTTTTGGAGCTGTCTCCTGACAATAGGCAGATTAGGAGTCTGAGAGACTTGTGTCGAAAGTGGACTTCCTCCAGGTAACAGGGTAGGTGCAGAACACTGATGTGCTGAAAACAGTATGGGTTGAGCAATCATCATCCTCATAACGACTGGATATCACACTTGGGTCGGTCAGTTGGGTACCACCATCACTGCCATCGACCCCTCCCTCTCCAGCTTCTGAAGAGTCTGTGGTATCACACTGAAAGGATGAAAACAACATGGTTTCAGTGATTTCCATGGTCGAATCAGACAGTTAACAGCACACGAACCTGGATCTGGCTTAAATGACATGTATTTATCAAACTGATGATTATGTCTTGTGGCGAACATATCAATATTAGGGGAAAATCTCAGCATATTAAGAGCTGAGGGGAGTATTTGTGAATTAAGTTTCCACTGTGCATGCTTTTTAATTTGTCTTGCCTCTTGATCAGCTTGATCATTGTTTTTCCCTGAAAGATGACCAAGACTGATCCAAATATCACATTCAATACACCACTCCCAAATTTCTTTTGTGACTGAATTACATTCATTAGAATAAGAGGTGCCCATTTTGTTCAGATGTGATACAACAGTCATACTATCAGACATAATTCTGACATGCTTATTTTTCAAATCTGACTGAAATGCCTTCAATGCTAATAAAACTGCTCTAGACTCCAAGTAACTGATGTGGTGACTTTTCTCCATTTTAGTCCAGCACCGCTCCCCAGTCTATTTTACTAGAGCTAGTATACATGACTAGGACAGGTTCACTCCTCTGAATGACATTATATGCATCCATCACATTGTCAATCCACCACTCAAGTTCAGTTCTACAGCAGAGTCTAATGACACTTTAGCCTCATAACATCCCGAGTTACTTTTCAGTGACAAAGTTTGAGACTTTTCAAGTTGCCTATAATAAAGTGGCCCATACATAAACCCAGGGAAGCTACTAGTGAGGTAGCCAATAACCTGTGCAAGCTCTCTGATAGTTATTCTATCTCTGAGTAACAGTTGGCTACATGTCATCATCTGTGTGTGTCAGCTTCACTGTCATGTTAACTGAATCAGTTTCAAATCCTAAAAAAATCAATAGTTTGTTTTGGATGGAACATTGATTTCTCCGGGTTAATTGAAAATCCCAATTTTGTTGAAATATCTGCATTTTCTAAGACACTATCAATACAGTCACTTTCAGATTCACTTTGCAGGTACATGTCATCAATGTTACCTGTTGATAAGTGAGCTCTGTGTATCGAATGTGAAAACACTGACTTCATAAGTTTAGTAAATTTCCTTGGATAGCATGCTAAACCATTAGGGAAGCAAACAAACTGATAAAAGTGCCCTTTCTACTCAAATTTAAGGTATTTTTGATGTTCAGTGGCAATCTGATAGGAATAGTGGGCATCTTTCAAATCAGTTCATGGCATCCAACAATTTTGTGACTAGTTTCAAAACAGACTGCAGTGTTTCTATTTTGAAATGATAATACTTGACACTTTTATTCAATGGTTTCAAATTGAGAATCATGCGATAACTTCCGTCTCGTTTTTCTCATAAAAAGATGTTGGATATAAAATCACCTTTTCCTCTACTAGTGATGTTTATAACCTTCTTGTCAAGTAATGTTTGATTTCAGTTTCAATAATACATTCTTCAAATTCAGAGAACCTTAAATTTGGTGGATTCAAACTCGTTGAGGGTTCATTATCAAATTCAAATGCCTGCCAGTTACTGTGTCAAGGACATTTCCCATTGATCGACATAATTTGCAAATTGGCCGCCTATAAATTTCGATAAATTTGTTTCAACAGATTATTTCACATCATTGACATCTTTATGAATGCTAAGGACACTCACCTTATCAACAGGTGTTTCTATTGTTGGCTGTTTTTCATCTTTGTTCGGGAACTTCTGTGGACGTTTCCGATGTGGGGGCTTCCCTGCAGGACGAAAATCCCGTTGTTTATTGTGGGACGAGTAGTCTCCCTTATACTGTGACTGGGGCATGTTTAGCATCAGTAACTTTGAACGGTTTCAACTATTCAACTATTTCATCTTCAGAAATATCAAGATCGATATTGTAATTAACACCTTTTGTTTCTCTCAGACATTTGGGGATATAAGCGTTGATTTGTTTCCCACAAATTCGCGTTAGAGAGAGCCATTTTGGACTGCTCAGCCGATCTGCAGTTTAACACAATGTCACCTTTATCCAACTTCTTTATGCTATGGACATCACCAACATGTTTTTGAATGTCCTTAGCTAGAGCAACGGGACTGACGGATTTCGTGAGGAAAAAATAACAATAGGCTTCAGATTTTGTTCATTAAAATTGAATTTTGTCTGAACATCGTCGTCACGTTTTCGTGTCGGACGTTTAGCCAACATACCATTATATTTCGGCATGAGTGGACGTTTCCTCAAAATCATCAGGAGCCGACCAGTCGGCTGTAAATTCCCCATCAGAATCTGAATTCATAGCCCTGTCTGCGAAGCAAACGCAATCACTGTTGTCGACAAGCGTAATTCGCGAAGTTCTACACGGACAAAATGTGCACAAAGCCGAGCGTGCTCAGCCAACCGAAACGAGCAAGTAAATTTCACGAGCAGAAACTTACAAATATAGGCAATGGCAAAATATAATTACTAAATTAATTACCAAAGCAAGTTTCACCAACTATGCTTATGGTATAATATAAAAAACACACCCCAACTAACCACTATAAATCTCAGCGAGAACAATCTACACAGGAACACTGCCTCAGAGAGCGAGATAAACACGTCTGTCCTCGTCAGTGGTCTGAGTCATGTTGTGGAGTTTCCTCCCTTTATAATGCTAGCATTAGGTTCGAATCCACATTCTTTATTAATGTTTATATAATTCTAGGAGCACAGCGATGAATGTGATTATATGGAATTTGACACCTGTGTGTGATGTGCATTTCCTTTCCGCAGTAGGCATACATTCAGCAGATGTATGTGCATGGAATAATGTTCGAAGGAGCAGAAAAAACCCAATCACCGACTTATTCTTTCAGATATGTGCCGATGACTATACCCGTGCAGACCTTGAGTCACCGATGTTTGTCCTAGGAGGCGACTAACGGGAGCGAATGGTCGGTTCCTTCAACGACCGCTGTCATGTTGCTGAGTGGGGCTTAAACCTAAATTCACTCACTCACTCACTCACTCCGATGATCAGCTGAGATTGCTTAGGGTACTGATGACTAGAAATTATCTTGTTCGCGTCCCATGATACATAACGTATTTGACAAACATTTCAGTATTTCTGACTGTCATCATACGTACATCGACCACGACGAACGCAATGTGCAACAGCATCATAATATCAGCCACTAGATCGTAATATGTCACAGTACAACAATGCCAGTCATGGCATCACGATATCACTTGCTAGGTCGTAATGTAGCATCGCACCATAATGGCAATCACTAAATCGTATTTTCTCATAGCGCCATGAAATCAGTGACGAGATCGTAATATGGCATCATAATATCACTCACTAGATCGTAATATGTCATACCGTCATAATATCAGTCACTAGATAGTGTGCTCCTTACTCCAGTATTTTGCAGGTCACTGCCAGATAGTTGGAATTTTTCTGACTGTGGCGTGAATAACATACAGAAACAAAACAAACAGTAGATATTGGTGTTTAACATTGCACAATTATACAGTAACAAACAAGATCACAATAATTATTATCAAATACTGAGTCTTTTTAGAAACAGACATAAGTTAAGGGTAATAATAAGGTGACCATTTACTTACTGAAAACGTGTAAAATAATGAGTTGCAACTTACTGGTATTGCATGTAAATCTCATTAGGTCTTTTTGTACAGTATCTCCAAATTCAACCTCTGTGATAAAGTTAGCGCCCTCACATACTGCACACGGACAGGCACGCTCTCTCTCCTCTCTCTTACCATTGTCCAATTTGATCACCTTTGATCACCTTTACGCCTCTCTATACAGGACTCCTTTCCAAAACAGTGTTGATATCAGTTCTCCTAAAACACATTCTGTCATATCGTATTAAAGGAATTCAATTTTACAGTTCCATGGTGATATCCTCATACGTCTTTTAGAAAGAATTACATCTTCTCTGCCACGTTTACATCTCGTTACCATTGGTTCAATTCACTGCTTCCCACTGTTGGGTCCAAAATCCAGACTTTCGTATGACGGAGGAGGCTGGCTTGGTGAAACTGCGGTGTAGGGAGGCAATTCTATTTCATTCCCAGCTGACATCGCCACTGCTTGGTTTGGTGCCCGAAGTGCTGGGTTTGAAGACATTGTAGTGGCCACGAAAGCACGATTGGTGTGTGATGACCGGCGGTATCGTCTCTGGCGAATCTTGTAAACACTTAAGAGCACCACCATCACTAGTACAACTGCGATGCATGACAAAAGTATGGTGGTTGTTTTCATGCTGTCGTCAGACTCTGCATAATATATTTCATACTTAGATTTGCGATTTTAATACATAGGATCAAAATAAGCAGTCAAGGGAAAATACACTGTTGTAAGATACTTGAGCCGTTACATACATACACAATGCCATTGTGAAAGTGTTCAAATGTTACACGTTATATGTGGGGTTAAACTTTCTCATTTAGGTACATATTCTAGTACTTTTTGATGGGTTGGGTCCCGTTCAGCACTCGAACCTACTATCTCCGTGTCAGTCTCCTAGTCACAATAAATCGCACTCCATCAAATCAAAATCCCATTGCATGATTCCAACTTTATCGTAAGTCTATCAAACATTTAATCAAATATTGAATGTTCCAGGTATACGCTATCACATGCATATTCAAGAGTACGCCTTTAATACAGAGATATTAATACACGAAACTCTATACGAACTACGTGATCTTACCCTCTTGTGGTTTTGTTTTCACAAAAAAGTTGATCTTAAAAATACCACGGGACCCGATGCTACTAGCATGCAACACAAGGAACAAGTTCGATCCTGAGCTGTCTTTAGATGGTTTCTCATCTCCGCACCACTTTGCCAGGGATGGGCTTGCCTGGTCATAGCCTGCAAAACATTAAACCGAACACTACACTCTGGTCAGTTGAAATGATGAAAGGTTTATATTGTATCATTACATCAATCTGTCCTCATGACCAAAGACTAATGTTGCAATTCACAATATTAAAGTACTGACATAAAATTCTCCATCTTCAGACATGGGAATATAGATAACATTATAACCTTAGACAGACATTTAAAATTCTAAGTAATACGTAGTGAATCTATCCATTTTACAAAATAAAACTATACGATTTGATGGCAAATGTTTCTGAAGCATTTGAGTAACAACTTTTTCAAACCAGTGCGTTTACTCACCTGCCCTTTGCATCACCTTAACATCAAAAGGGCCACCCCTGTCATACTATCATGCTATCATGTCGCCCCTGTCGTAGTAACCACACTATCAACTCGTCCCTGTCATACTAGCCACGCTATCATGCCGTCCCCTATCATATTCACCAGACTATCAAGCCGCGTGTGTCATACTAATCACACAATCAACTGGCTCCTATCATACTAACAATACTATCATGCCGCCCGTCATACTAACAATACTATCATGCCGCCCGTCATACTAACCATGTTATCATGCCGCTCCTATCATTCTTACCGTAATATCACACCATCCTTTCATACTAACCACAATATCATGAAATCAGGGTCATACTAACCAGACTATCATGCCGCCCCTGTCATACTAATCATTCTACCATGCCACCTATGTCATACTAACCACAGTATTATGGCGCGCTGGTCATACTAACCATCATGTGCTTCCAAATAATCTGTCCCACATTTATGGCTGTACGGAAGATGTGATTCTTTAACAATCATTTCAAGGATTTTCCCAAAGAAACCAGTACTGATCCTCCAGGTAAGATGGTATTTACTGAAAGTGAATTAAACATTACATGTACAATGCATGTTACAATACTCTGAGGCCCATG